>NC_087087.1:1589285-1907142 GCF_036172545.1 Culicoides brevitarsis | reverse complement strand
TTTTTTAAATTTACCTTCTAAAAACTCACTTTTATTAATATTTGAAGCCTTTCATAAACAAAAAAAAAAATTTTTTCTTTAGATTTTCTTTATTTTTCTTTTTTCTTACATGTTTAGATCCAATCATATTTTGTGTGTACATATGTCTAAAGCAGTCGTCATAAGTTCCTTAACAAACATATTTTTTACATATTTAATTTACTTACAAATAATTTAGTCACTCTTTATACAACTTACATCGCTAATTGCCTATTCTAAGGTTAGTTCTTTGCTATTCTAACATTTTATTGTAGAATTTCGTTACAATAATCATTTAACGTCAACATAAATTCACCGTTTCGTGAGATTCGAACTTAAATGCTAAGTATTCAAAAAGGCTCTTTTTCTTATATAATTTATAAAATAATAATAAAAAATTTTTTATCGTAAAGTCATGATTTAATAAGTCAAGGAAAATGTGGGTTTTTAGACCATTTCAGGTGAATTCCCCCGATCACTGTCGAATATTGTACAAGAAAACGCGAGATTCAGTAATTATTACACGTCGCTCTGTTTTGCGTTTGTGTTGATAATGAAAGCACCATTTACATGCCCATTAATTGAGCCATTATAGCCGTTGTTCGGAATATATCCGCCATTGATGAATTTGTTATTGTTCGGCAAATGTCCGTTTCCGTGATTTTTCGCATTTTTCGACGCTAATTTCGTGATTAGCGAGTTATTTGCACTTTCGGCGGGCGGTGTTGTAAGTGTCGGAGTCACAGGCGACGGAATAATCAGCTCCAACTTGTCGTCAACGGAAGTTTTCATCGAACTTTTAACCAATCCGTGTTTATTTTGACCTCTCATGCTGATCGGATGTCTCAGAGCATATCGTAATTTTCGCCAAAACCATTGATCGCCCCACGTGAGATACGTATTTGTCTTCAAATAAGCTTGTAATTCAGGATCTAGCTTCTCAACGGGCCCAATATCGCCATAAAGGATCATAATAACGCGCGAAAGTCCTTCTTTCACTGCCAAATTATGCGCTTGACGGAATTCAGCTTGGCCCCATACGGAAGTTAAGAAGTTTGGTGACAGGATGACGATGGTTTTTCGTGATTCGTTCACGGAACGTGTTACCTGATCCGCAATTACGTCTCCGACGATCCAATCACGGAAATGGATGCACAGTTTGTACGGAAATTCGCCACTTTCGAGCTCAGGCACTAAATATTCGGCAACGAGATCCTCGTCGTGCTGCGAAAAAGAGATGAAAGCGTCGTATTTTTTGTCTTCGTCGATCTCGTCTTCGCTAATGAGCCACAAAAGCCATCCTTTGGCGAACAACCAGACCTTGATCTCTTGCGAATACTTGATATAAAGGAGTGCAGCGATGGCAATGAAGATGCTGAATAAGGCAATAATGACGGCAATGAGAATAACAGCCAAATTCTCTTCGGAACAGAAGTCGCCGGCAACCATTTTTGACACGGGCATCCCATTTGAACATGAAATCCTCTCGTAATCGCCAATTTTTTCATGTTGCGATTGAACGAACACCAAAAATTCGAGGGTTGTACAATCACAAGTCCATGGATTCTCGCTCAGGAAGACTTTTTCCAAGGATTTTGTGTGATTCAGCTGATCCAAGACCGAAACGTTCATCCATTGCAAGTTGTTATGGTCTAAAGTCAAATATTTCACGTTTTTCGGGATATTTTCCGCATACAAAGACGAAATGTTGTTATGATCCAGAAGTAATTTCGAGATGCTGTTGTACCCGAGAACCATTGACGCATCTGGAAGTTCATTGATGAAGTTACCCGACAAATCCAACTCCATATGATGAATGCTGATGTTCATATTTGACGGTTCAAATAGCTGAGGAACGTCATTTAAGCCCGCATTTGAGCAATTTACGAGCGCTGTTCGATCCACAGGACGTACTTGACAATCGCAACCCTCCGGGCAATACCTTTCCTTGCCTTGATGCACATCGTCGAGTTTACAAACGAGCTCGAACGGCGAAATTTCCTTCACATTTCGTCCTCGCAGCATCTGAGGCGCACTACATCTCAACTGATCGACTTCGAAATCGATGAAATTCCGAATTTGAGAATTGTCTTTGACCAATTGCACGAGCGATAAGGCGAAACAATTGCAATTTAGCGGATTTGAACCCAAAAACACTTGCGTTGGATTCCGTTTCGAGTTATTTTCCGCAATTAAGGTCATGCGATGCAAATCTATTTTCTCGATTTGGTTGTTGCTTAAGTTGACTCTCAACGAATTCTGTGAAAATTGCAAATGTTCGGCCGATAAATACGAAATGTGGTTGTTTGACAAGTCCAATTCCTCCAACGAGAGCATGTTTAAGGTCCAATCGCCGAAAATTGTTTCGATCAGGTTGTGATCCAAGCGTAATTCGCGCAAATTTTTGAGTTTTCCGAGCGATTGGGTGTATTCGTCGTCGTCTGTGGGCTCGTAATCTCGAATTTTGAACTCCTCTCGGAACGTAAGTCGATTGAATTGCAAATGGAGCTTTTCGATGTTTTCATGGAAGGCATGAGATCCAATAGTGTGAAGGTTGTTATGGTCCAAATAGAGCTCCATGAGATTCTCCAAATGAGCAAAGACGTTTCTGAAAAGAGAAAATGAACAAAAATCGATTAAAATGTGTTTTTACGAGCGAATTTTGAGGCAAAAGAGCAACAGATATCGTTTTCCATTGTCACACAATCATTATTTTATTTGTCTAACCTAATTTGAGCATCTCTTATATGCTTGTCAGGTCATCTAATGCTCAAATTTAGTGCTGTGGCGTGTCTCATGTGACTATGTTGTCTGTTACAAAGTTCATGACAAACTTCACAACTGCCATTCTATCGCAAAAAAATAAAAGTTTTTATGCGTTTTGATGATTTTTTGAGAAAAAATGGTTTTTTGAACGTTAAATTGTCTGTTAAAGACAAAAAAAGAATTAAAAAAAATAAAATATTAAAGTTTTTCAAAATTTGAAGAATTTTTGAATTTATGTTCACAAAAATAAAAAAAAAATAAAATTAAAAAAAATTAAAATTTCTCAGAATCAAGAAAATTTTTTTTGAATTTGAAAAAAAAAATTTTTTTTAATTTCTTTAACAATAAAAAAATTTATAATTTTAAATAATTAAAAAAAATTTAAAATTGAAAAAATTTTTAAAATTAAAAAAACATACTTAATATTAAAATTTTTCAAAAAGAAAAAAAATTTTGAAAATTTTTTATAATTAATTTTACAATTTTTAAAATAATTTTCACAAAAATTAAATTTAAAAAAAATTAAAAATTTTATAAAATCAAATTTTCAAAATTTAAAAAAATTTTCAAAATTGCAAAAAAAAAACTAAAAATTTTTGAATTTTTTTTTAAAATCAAAATTAGTATTTTTAATATTTTTTTTTTAAAAAAGAGTTTTAAAAATTACAATTATAGTAGAAAATTTCATAATTTCTAAAAATTTACTTCTTATAGATTAAAAAAAAATAGGTAATAATTTTTTTTTTGAAAAAATTTGATAAATTAAAAAAAATTGTAAAAAAAAAGTTTTTTAATAAAAAAAAAACGAAATGCACTTAAATCCTTCCTTTCGAAGGAACATTTTTTTTTACTTCAATTTTTTTTCATCATACAAAATTTTATAACGGGCAAAGTTAAATCTTTTTTGAGCGGGCGTTTAAAAAAGTTTGCCACAAAACGATTTTTTGTGCATTTTGGCAAAAAAAAAAAAAGTAAAATATAAAAAAATTTGAGCGGAAACGGAAGACTATCCAATCCAATCCAATGTAACGCGACGTCTAGCATGAGATTGAATTTAATCTTCTTCGTCTTCCATTTATCACTTTTTCTTCCGGAAACGCTCTTTTCTCGTGTCGTCATCGTCGTGCCAAGAGACGTCGAGAGAAAGGGCAACCCTGACACAAGTCAGACAATGAAAACAACCTTTTTATTTATTTCTGCGTCTCTACGATGAAACAAAAGGCATGACAACGACGGAGGATGTGATAACATGATTGTTTAGCAAAAGTTTCACGTCGTATGCGTCGTCGTCGTTCTCCTTTTTCTTGCTTTCTTCTCGGGTAATGATATAATTTTGCGTAGGTTCATATGTGTGATAAAGTTGCAATTTAGACATGAATAACTCATCGTTTCTCTCGCCTTCTTTTTACCTTTGAACGTTTTTTTTTGCGTCTCTCTCGAGTTTTGGGTTTGTTTTCCATGGTTGGCATAACAAAAAGTTGGATATTGACTTATTTATGTTGACATTTCTATTTATTTGGTTCTTTTACCGAAATGAACGTGAGAATATTTGATATTTTGAACGAATTTCAAAAATGAAATTTTTGTCGTTAAAGGGTTAAAAGTTAAAATTTTTGAAAAAAAAATTAATTTTTATTTTTTTTCTAATTTTTTTCAAAAATTTTTATTTTCTGATTTTTAAAAATGAAAAAAAAAATATTTTTGGAAAATTTTTTTAGATGAAAGGTTCGAGAAATTTTTTTTTTAAAAAAAATTAAAATTAATTTTTGCCTCTGAATTGAAAGAAAATTTTAATTCCAAAATCGATTTTTTTTACAAAAAAATAAATTTTTATTTTCAATTTTTTTTTAAAAAAATTTTTTTTAAATTTTTTAGACAAAAATATTTATCTTTAAATGACGAAAACAATTTTTTTTACAAAAATATTTTTTGTAATTTTAAACTAAAATTTTAATTGAAAATTTTAAAATTTTCATAAAAATTTATTCTTAAAAAATTTTTTTGAAATAATTTTTTTTTAAAAAAATTTAAATTTTAACCAAAAAAGTTAAAAATTTCTTCTAAAAATGAAAATCTATCTCAAAAAAGTTAATTTTACAACAAAAACTCGCCCATCCATAACGTTCTTGTTAACATTTACATCGCAAGAACGCTTCTTTCTAATTAATTTTTTTACACTGACCACAACAATACTCTCATAAAATCTCTCATGCATTACTTTTGCAACAATTTAACCGTAAATCTTTCAAGAATGAATTAAAAACTCAAAAAAAATCAAAGAAAAAAGTTACTTACGATGAAATATTGAGCAGTTGATTGTACGAGAGATGCACGATGCGCAACGATCTAGTTCCCGCAAAGATATATTCATCCAAATGCACCAGTTGGTTATGTTTCAGATCCAATTCTTGCAGTTCGCTTTGATCTTGAAGCAATTTCGGGGGTAATTTTTGCAATTTATTGCCATCCATCCCAATTGTGACGATATTTTTTGATCCAGCGAATAAATCTTCGGGCAATTCTTCGACATCCGCTCGAATCAAGACTTTATTGAGCTTCGGTTTGTTCGCAAGCAAGGCAGCTGGCAGAGCTTTGAGCTGTTGACGATTATTTAACATGCGAAATTCGTGCATTTCTGTATTTTGGGCGAGGAGATTTTCGGGCAGTGATGAAAAATTGTTCGCATTTAGGTTGAGATTCATCAAATTTCGTAAGGGATCGAAGATTCCGACGTTCAAAGTTTCCAATCCGTTCGAACTGAGGTCCATTTCGACGACGGAAGCTAAATTTTCGAACGAATCTTTCGATAAATTCGACAATCTGTTGCCCCAGAGGTTCAGAGTGCGAATATTTTTCTGATTTACGAACATTTTCGGGTTGAATTCGCGTAATTTCATCGCCAATTCAATCACTTGCAAGTTCGGGAGTTTGCTAAAAATGTCTTGCGGCAAATATTCTCGCCCGGATTTGAGTTGCAGCCAATTGAGAGTGCCCAAATCGTCGAATAAGTCACTCGGGAGCTCCGTTTGCGTGTTATCTGTGATGGATAAGCGTTGCAAATGTTGAAATCCACTCAAATGGGCACGATGTAACCGCACATTTCCCGCGTAACTTGGCATCTGGAAGATCAACGTGCGAATTCGCGATGCATTGAAGTGCTCGGCGATCGAATGAAGACTTCTTCCTTGCGGCAACGGACATTGTTGAAAGTGCAACTTTTGAATTTCGCCCAAATTCATGCGCGGAATCTCCTCGTAGGCCGTCTCGTTGTAACTGAAGCACTGAACCATGATGTAAGCCGGTTGCAAAATCCTCAGATGCACATGCGGATCGATGCGCGGACACTGAATCTCGTATTCGGGCGACATGTTGTCACACGTGCAGTAATCGCCTTCCGGGCAAACGAAGCGCGGAATCAGCGGCATGTCGATCGTCGTCAAACCGGAGTTGCTTGTGCCGAATGTCGCTTGCGGGTACGTTTCTGTTGTCATGATGCAAGCGGCAATGACAGCGACGACGAGGATTATGAATGTTTCGTTTCCCATTTTGGGTGTGTTTGTGTCTCGTATTACTCGGAATCGAATGATTCTTGTTTAATTTTAAATATAAAGCACACAATGTTGAACACTTTTTGGATTTAAGTCATGCACAGATGCATAGGTGCGTGTGTGATGATGATTATTGTATTTTATTTCAAACACTTTCAGACAAATTGTATCCTTTTTGCAGACATTTAGCATTCAATTGATCCGATTTATTTGATTTTACTTCTCTTCTGTTGCTTTTTTGTTTATCTGAAAAGAGAAAATTTAAAAAAAAATGTTAGTTAAAAATATCTCAAAAATTTTATTTTAAAAAAAAAAAATAAATAAAAAATTTCAATTAAATAATTTTTAATTTAATTAAATTTATTTTAAAATTTAAAATTAAATAAAAATAATTATTTTTTTTAATTTTTATTGAAATCTCAATTTTATTTTATTTTAAAAATTTATTTAATTTCATATTTTTTTTTTTCATTTTTTAACAAATTTTTAATTTTTTTTAAAATTTTATTTTTTTAATTTATTTTTAAATTTAATTTTTAATTTATTTTTATTGAAATTTTAATTTAATTTAATTTAATTTTTTTTTTTATTTAATTTTTTTTATTTTTAAAAAAAAGAGGAAGAGAGAGTAGCAAAAAGGCGTCTATTTACCACAAAATTCCGTTTATGAATGAACGCTAATACTTTTTTACTAAAATTTGTTTGTTTTTTTTATTTTTACCTGCGAAACCTGAGAAGCACAAAAAAAAGAAGGACGATGGGAAATTTGCAAGAACGTGTTGTCCACAAAAGGGAACTTTAATGATGCATCCGGAAATACCCAAACACGTTCGAGAAAAAAACGTATTTTTTTCTTAATTCTGAAGGTCGTTGCTCTAAAAACAATTTTTTTTTCATTTGTGTAATGAAATGTCATCTCAAATTATTTCGCATGTCACGCAAGTCATTCATCAACATCTTGTTAATTTTTCGTGCGAGGCGTCGAAATTTGCATTTTCATTACTTTGTGTGAGTTTTTTTGTGACAAAACAGATGGATGCAAAAATCTCAATTTTCGGGAGAATCCATTTTTGACAAAAAATTCGTATTTTTTTGATTAAAAGTGATAGAAGGATCATATCACGCGATGTTGGGGAAGCGGATAAATGATAATCTGACGTTGATGTTTAACAAATGTGTTGCCGAAATATCATTTTTTTGTAATATTGGAAGATGGATGAATATGATTCACGTTTAGAAGGATTTTTTTCATGGAAATTTGTGACAATGATGGATTTTTTGTGAGAGTTTTATGCTTGAGAAGATGCTTGAAAAGAAAATTTCAGAAAAATGAGACAAAATTCAGTTTTTTAAGTAAAACTTAGAATATAAATTAACAAAAATTTAAAAAAAGGTAAAAATAAATTTAAAGTTAATTTTTGAAATTTTTAATTTTTTATAATTTGTTAAAATAATTCTTAAGGAGTTTTTTGGAGTTTCAAAAATAATTTTTAACATTTTTAAAGAAATTAAAGAATTTAATTAATTAAAAAAATAATTAATTTAATTTTTTTTTTATTTTATTTTATTTAATTATTTTTAAATTAATTTTAGACTTGGGAGGTAATTTTCGAAAATTTTTTAAGTCTTAATAAAATTAATAATTTGACTTAACAAATTTTTATAAATTACTTCCAAAGTCTCTGAAAGTATAAAAAATTGATTTCTACCAAAGTTAATTAAAAAAAAATTAAATAAAATAAAATAAAAAATTAAAGAAATTTAAATCAAAAAATTTAATTTTTTAATTAATTAATTATTTTAAACTAATTATTTTTTTGATTTAATTTTTAATAATTTAAAATAAATTAAATTTTTAATTTTTCTTATTTTTCTGAAGCTCAAATTTATTTTTTGATAATTTTATTTAATTTTTGTATATTTTGAGCCAATTTTCATACATTTTCGTCGACTTTTGACTTTAAAAAATAAAAATAATTTTTTTTTCAATTTCATTTTATTTTATTTTTTTTTTTAATTTTAATTTTATTTTTTTTAAATTTTTATTTAATTTTTTTTTAAATCAATTTTTATTAATTTTTTTAAAAATTAATTTTTATTTATTTTTTTTTATTAAAAATTTGTTAAAATTTTTAAATTTTAATTTTTAACTTTTTTTAAATTTTATTAAATTTTTTTTAGTAAATTTTCGACCATTTTCATCGACTTTCATTACTTCATTGGCAATTTTCTGTAAAAAATCCCATCCGATAGAGACGTAATTTAGCCAATTACGGTCCATTTGTGCAACGAAACTCATCACAAGAGAGAGACAGAGACAAAGTTTTCGCATCACAAATCTAATCAAAGTCAATTTAATTTGAAAGCATTCATTCATTTATTCATGCCGTTCAACACATAAAAGTTACATAAATTGAATCATATCAACTTGCAGCAAACAACCGAGCTACCAAACTGAAATTTGTGTGCCCAAAAAAAGGAAAATCAAACCCACATGAGTATCATGTTTCATTTGCTTTTGTCTACTTTTTGATTTATTTTCATGTCTCTGTCTCTCGGTTTTTGTCTCTTGAGAATGTTGGACATAATCATTCCAATAAATATGACATTTAAATGCATTGAGGCAAATAAAATCATGTACGAAGGATAAAAAAGGACAATATCGTCCTCCTTTTGTCGCTCTAATCACTCTCGAAGCAATTCTCAGCTGGAAACGAAGCGGTTTGAGTGACAGGTCAAGAAAGAAAGCACAAAGAGTGTCTTGTGGTTTTGCGGGCAAATGTCAAATATTACATTTTATGTCTTTTTTGTGTGATATTTGCCAAAAATTCTCTCCCCATGTCACAATGAGGGAAAAAGGATCCGAAGGACATTGAATTTAAATGGGTGCAAATTAATTTTCGCCTTAAATGTCGTTTTTTGGGGCAAATGAGTGTACGTGAACCGCTCTCGAAAGAGCTTAAAATCCACTTTTACTTTGAAATCCGATTAAAATATTTTTCCACAGAAAATGGGAAGGAAAATTTATTGTCGAGTGGGCAAGGCAAGCACTTCCCTTTTTTTATTTTAACATTTTTCTTTCCCAAGAATTCGTATTTAATGAAATGATACAGAAATAAATTTTACTTTTTTTTTTGATAAATAATAAAACAAGAAATTCTCGTGAAAAACAATTTAGCGTCGATTTACTGAAAAATTCATATTTTCTATGAAGTGCTGATAAAAGCACAAAATTTTCCGAATATTTCGGTCGCTCGAAAATATAAACTCATCGTGAAAAATTTTATTTATTTTTAAGTTATAATAATAAAATAATAAAATTGTGTGTGCCTCAATTTTGCAATGCACACAAAATTTAATAAAATATTTTCTGCTTGTTTTTCGTCGCTCGTTTGACCCGAACTGCACGATGCGTTTTGCAAACACAAATTTGTTTATGTAAATTTTTGTGTCAATTGCCTGTCTCTATCTCTCTCGTTCCCGCTTTCGATGGGAAATTTTTTAGGCGGAAGAAATTAGGAAAAATATTTTAAATTTTTTTTTTGAATTAGCAAAAAGCGATTTACGAATTTTTAACTGTCATTTTTTGAATTGACATTTACGAAATTTTTCTTAAATTTTATGAGAAAATTTTGAATTTTTTGAAGATTTTTTAAGTTTTCATTTCCTCATAATTTGTAATTTTTTTTCAAAATTTTAAAAAATTTCTTAAATGTCAATTTAAAAAAATACCGTTAAAAAATTAAAAATTAATTTTTTGATTTTTTTCTTAAATTATAAAAAAATTACAAATTTTATGAAAAAATTTTAAGTTTTCTTGCCTGTTAGACAAATATCTCAAAAATTTATTTTATTTAAAAAATTAATTTAATTAATTAATGCAATTAAATAATTTTTAATCAATTTAATTTATTTTAAAATTGAGAATTACAATTAAATAAAAATATTAAATTTTTTTTATTAATTTATTTAAAATTTAAATTTTTTTAAAAAATTTTTTTTTTTAATTTTATTAATTTAATTTAATTTTTATTTTATTTTTTTTTAATTTTATTTTATTTTAAATTAAATTAAATTTTAATTTATTTTTTTTTTATTTTTTATATTTTTAAATTTTAAAATGAATTTTATATAAAAAATTATTTTTTTCAATTATTTGTAATTTTTTTTAATTTTCCGTTAAAAAAAAATCAATTTTTTTTTATAAATAATTTGTTAAAAATAAATATTTTTTTAATAATTTTAAAAAATTTCTTAAAATATTTTAGCTAAAAAAAATTTTTTAAATATTTTTAACTCAAATATTTAAAGAAATTTTTGTAAAATGAAATATTTTTCTTTATCGCATCTGCCTAAATGGCATTCTCGAGCGATAGAGAACGATAGAGAGTTCAGCTGGAAAAACTTTTTTTTTCACATAAATATATAAATTTTGTGTTATTATGAAGCTCGTGTCTGTTTGTTCAGTCGCAATTTTCGTAAATTATTTTATTTGAAATGCAATTTTTTCTATGACTAACTAAAATTTTCATCAATTATTCCCTAAATTGACGTTTTTTCTGCTGTCGCAAGCTAAAATGCGAGTCATCTAAATTAATTAAAAAAGGTTTTTTTTGGCATGATTTGTACGAATTTGCAGATAAACTTTTGTGTGACATCTAAATTTTGTGTTATTTTTCTTTCCAGAGACGATAAAAAATACTTTTCTCCGCAAAATTTATGGGAATGTTTAAAGTTTTGCTGCCATACCGCATGTGTCAGCACGCATACGAGCAAAACTTCAAAAATACATATATTATCTGGATTGCCTCTCTCTCGCTCCAGAAACGTAAAAGTATCTCTTTTCTGCCATTTTCGCCGCAATTTCGTATCTGGATTGCTTCTCGCTGTGGAAGGAACGCGCCGCCGACAGATTTAGGTCTCAAAATGGTGTAATAAATATCGTAAAAGTGCACGTCGTGTCACTGATTTATCGGTCCTTCGAGGAAAATGCGCGCGTTTTACTCCTCTTCACTTTTTTTTTGCTTCTCGAAAAAATTGCAATTTTGCGTTGTGAAAATTTGTCGGTCCGAAATGCGGTTTCAAGTTATGTGGTTTGCCAATTTTTACGGTTTTCGAATTTTGACAAAATTTCAACAGAAATCTTTAATTTTAAACTCCCTTTCATGCGAAATATGTTAACCTAATAGCAAAATTACCTTCTTTTGTGAGCGTTTGTTTGATCAATATACACGCACGACGTCGTTCGGAGCTAATTGAAAGTTGTCTGGTTCTATGGCAGCAGAAACAAAGTTGGTTCATTGACCCAAAAGAATTATTTTTTGGACAAAGCGGTGATGAATTTACAAGCGATAATGAGATATTTTCATCAAAATATTACTTTTTGATGGAGATTAAGGCAATTGAAATGCGTTTGATGTCGAACGATGTTGCTTTGATGTGCGATTTTCAATGAGTTTGGGCAGTTGGAGGAATTTTAATTAGTTATTTGTTGTACATTTGAGTTGAAATCCTTCTTTGATTGTTATTGGGTTACGAGAAATTATTTTAAAATTGCTTTTTAGACAAAAATTTGACGTAAAAATTAAATTTAAAATTTTTAACGGTCATTTTTTGAATTGACATTTACAAATTTTTCATTATTAATTTAATTAATTATTTTTATTTCAATTAAAAATTTAAAAAAAAATTTTTTTTCAAAATTTGATAATGAATTAAAAAAGTTTTTAAATTTCATTTCAAAAATTGACCGTTAAAAATTTTATTTTTTTTTTAAATTTTAACCGCCATTTTTTTTTTTTTTTGAATTGATATTTACAATTTTTTATTATTTTAAAGAAAAAAAACTATTTTTTTAATTAAAAATTCAATAAAAAAAAATTTTTTTCTTAAAAATTATATTTAAAATCAAAAAAGTTTGGAAATTTTATTTCAAAAATTGACCTTTAAAAATTTAATTATTTTTAAATTTTTAATTAAAATTTTAACCGCCATTTTTTGAATTGACGTTTATAAATTTTTTTTTATTTTAATGAAAATTAATACAAATATGAAGAAATTTTATTTTTCAATTGAAAAAAAAAAATCTTTCAATTTTATCATAAAAATTTGTTTGAATTAGCGGAAAGCGATTTTCGAATTTTCAACGGTAATTTTTTAAATTGACATTTACGAATTTTTTTCATAAATTATTAAAACAATTATAAATTTTATGAAGATATTTTAAGTTTTCTTGTCTAAAAATTTAAGATAAATTAAAATTTCTTCATAATTTGTGATTTTTTTCATAATTTAAATAAAAATTCGTAAATGTCAATTCAAAAAATTACCGTTAAAAATTTAAATTAATTTTTCTGACATTTTAGTTCATTTGAAGTCATTATCTCTCATTTTCTATCCTCTTAACGATTAAATGCTTCACTCTTCTGCTCATTTTCACCTCAACAAGTTCATAATATGCCCATTTTCGTTGTCGCCGCACTTTTTTTTTCGAACCAATGAGGACAAAAATGCTTCATTTAATATTTAAATACAAACTTTTCCTTCGTTTTTTTCATCCTCTCACCCATTTACATAATAAGTATAACGAATATTTACATGACAAAGTTGCTAAATTGTTCACTTTCACATGCATTTTGCTCTCCGTGTCGTCGTCGTCGTCGTCGCATGAATGATGTGTTGAAATAATTTTTTTGTGACAAAAACTACTTAATAGACGGGCGTTTCATTCCGAGTGCCAAGGAGTAAAAAATTGATGACATTGCATTTTTTTCAATTTTTCAGATTTTTTTTGTCTCTCTCAGAAAAATTGAGAATGAATGAAGGTACGTTTTGTGCATGACATTATAAAATAAATGGCTTTCATAATTTTCTGTCTTTTGAGAGGCTGGGAACGTGATAAAAGCACGCACTTGGATCTTGGCATGAAAAGAGATTTAATAAAAAAAAACACTCAAAAAATGCATGAAAAAAAATTTAACTTTAGATTTCGAAGGAACGTGACACGGCATTACCGCGACGCATAATTCTCTTGTCGATCATGTTTGTCAAAACACTGCAGCAGTCGTAAAGCACTTAGAATACCTGAATAAACAACGAGATTTAATGTCTTTTGCATAATTAATTATCAAGATGATGCTGTTTTCGTGTCTTTTGTCACAACATTGTCTCGAAAACTCGAGCAGAATGGCAACAATAAATGCGAAAAGTGGGGCGATAAAGAACGAAAATGCACTGAATAATGTATTGAGAAGTGCATTAAATGGGAGAAACGAGTGAATTAGTGATGAAAAGGACAGTTAAGGGATTTTTTGAAAGAGTTTTTGGTCAATTTTTCGAATTTTCAGAAAAATTAAGACATTGACAGCTTAAAAAATTTCAAATTTTGACTTTGACAGTTCAAAAAACTTCAAAATTTGACTTTGACAGTTCAAAAAACTTCAAATTTGAATTTGACAGTTCAAGAAACCTCAAAATTTGACATTGACAGTTCAAGAAATGTCAAAATTTGACTTTGACAGTTCAAAAAATTTCAAATTTTGACATTGACAGTTCAAGAAACTTCAAAATTTGACTTTGACAGTTCAAAAAATGTCAAATTTTGACTTTGACAGTTCAAGAAACTTCAAAATTTGACTTTGACAGTTCAAAAAATTTCAAATTTTGACTTTGACAGTTCATGAAATGTCAAAATTTTAGATTTAACAAATGTCAAAATTTGAGATTTGTAGAACTTTTCTCATCATTTTTAACCATAAAACGCCTCAAATTCTTCGAAAATTTCTCATCTTTGTCTATTTCAACAACAAAACCAAAACAAAAAGTCATTACGAGACGACCTACAAACACAATAAAAGACGCAACAAAGTAATGAATGCACGTTCAACGGATAACTAGAGCACCAAACAATGCAACGGAACAAAAATAACAGCCGGAAATACATTTCGTTTCATTACCCGTCGACACTGTCGAGCGATATGTGTTCATTAAGTAAATACCTTCGTCGATTTTAATCCTTCGCATTCCTCTAGCCTTTAACGATGAATCTCCCTTTTGTACATTTCCGGTTTTTGGTTTCCCGTTTTCCCGATTTGTAATTTTTCTTCGGCAGGCGAGGAGGATTTAAACACAGGAAAAATTAAATGTTGCGCGATAAATTATTCATGAGTGACATAATTACCTAAATAACAGCGAAAAAACGCGTGTGACATGCGGGAATCACGGAGGAGGCGGAGGGAACGTGGCAATTTAATTAATATGTTGTCAGAACATCGCGAGAACACGAGAATTTGCCATTTCACGTAATGTTTAATTAATGTCAACGTCTGAGATTTCTTCAAAAAGTCACAAAATTCGAGCGTGGGTCGAAATTCCAAAGAAGAAAAAGAAGAATGGGAGAAGACAAAAGCGAGACAGACACACACAAAATAACGAGGAATGATTTATTAAACGGTAAAATACTTCCTTCTTTAATTTTGTGTGTTCGAGTTTCATATTTTATCATTATTATTATAAAGTTTCTGTCGGAAAGAAGAAGACGAAGTAATACTTTGTGTAACAAATTTCCTTCAATATTTTGTCTGTCTACGCTCGCATTGTGTTAAAAAGATGCGTAACAACAGACAAAAATATAAATAATGACAAAAGTAATGAATGTTTATTTAGAATAATCATGAATGGGAATGATGATGAATCGTTGGTTTTCGATCATTTTTCATAAAAAAAAAATTTGAATAGAGTGAAAAAAAAAATTTAAAGTAATTTAAAATTTTTCAATAAAAAAATTAAAAGTAAAAAAAAAATAATTTAAAAGAATTTTCAACATAAAAAGAAAATTAATTCATAAATTATTGAAAAATTATTCAATAGAGGGCGCTTTAAATTAAAAAAATCGTATAAAGTGAAAGTTTTGCCGTTAGATGGCGCTTTATTTGAATTAAAAATTAATTTTTTGAGCAAATTGTAAATATTTAGTCAATAGATGTCGCTTTAACAATTAAACAGTAGATGACGCTATATTTGGTAAAAATAATTTTTATAAAAACTTGTCAATAGAGGGCGTTGTAACAGTTAAAATATTAATTTTATTCCAAATTTTTCAAAATTTAGTCGATAGAGGGCGTTTTTACAATTAAAATGTTTATTTTCTTCCAAATTTTGTCAAGAGAGGGCAAAAACTTTTAATTTAAAAGTAAAAAAAATACTTCTATAAAGCGCCATCTATTGATTAATTTAGAAAAATTTTGGTAGTTATTCAATAATTAACTTAAATAATCTTTAATTAAATTAAAAAGTTAATTTTTTACCAAAAAAAAAATCTAAATTAAACAGTAGATGGCGCTTTATAGAAGTAAAATTCTTTTTTTTTTAACTTTTTGTCCTCTGTTGACTAAATTTGGAAGAAAATAAACTTTTTAATTGTAAAAACGCCCTCTATCGAGTAAATTTTGAAAAATCTGGAAGAAAATTTATATTTTTATTTTTACAACGCCCTCTATTGACAATTTGTTAAATTAATTAATTTTTTAAATTATTTTTTTATCCTTAAATTAAAACTTTTTGTCAAAAATTTAATTTTTTTTTCGATCAGTAGCTTCAATTTTTCAACTTTCAAAAATCATTTTGTAAACTTTTGCTTTTCAAAATATAATTTTATGACAAATTCCTCAACAAATAAGGAAGAAACAGCAAAATTTTATCACAAAATCGAGGAAAAGAACAATTATTTCATGCAAATGAGCACATTTTCTGATTAAATTGCGTGTGAGACTCGACTTTGTCAAACTAAATCTATCACTTCACCTGCTCTGTGAATAAAATATAATCACAACAATGTTCTGCCTCATCTAATTTCGTGTACGTGTGCAACGAATTTAATGCAAGCAATCCCTTGAGGTCTTGCATTGTGCATGGCAAAAAGTGGAAATGATAACACACGTTATAATTTTATATGCAAATAATATGAAATATAAATGCATGCAAGGCTCGTCCCGTAACAAGAAAAACCTTTTACTGTTATTATTATGCGATATTTTGGGCCGACGTCGTCGTTGTTCTGCGCAGAAAGTCGAGCAGAGCAAAGCAAAGCCAAGCCAGACACATATAATTATATTTATTATTACGGATTCATTATTAATGCTGTTTTTGTTTATTTATAAAATTTTCAGTCCTCTCTCGCCTTCCTTTTGAACGACAACGACGACGACGTGGCTCGTTGCAGATATTCTTCTAATTTGTGAATAATTTGCATTTGTGTGTTCGTCGCTCATGTTAGGGAAAATATGATGATGATAAGATTATGTCTGATGTGACAGAAAAGCTAATGAGTGCAGTTTGTCGTGTCATGTCGTTATGCGAGTTCATATGGGGTGCTAAGCGAGAAAGGTGAATGTGAAGTCTAATTAAGAGATAAAGTGTGGCAAGGCACAAAAGATGCATTGTGCGGAGGTTGTTTTCATTAATTTTTATCTTTGGGCAACAGAAACATGGCAGAAAATTATGATGAAAAGGCAAAAATTGAAGCTACTGATTAAAAAAAATAAAATTTTTGACAAAAAGTTTATGGTTTGATACGAAAATTGAAAATTTTGTTAAATAAAGCGCCATCTGATGGCAAAATTTAACTTCGTTTAAGAGAAAATTAACTTTTTATTAAATAAAGCGCCATCTGATGGCAAAATTTTTACTTCGTTTAAGAGAAAATTAACTTTTTATTAAATTAAGCGCCATCTAATGGAAAAATTTTTACTTCTCTTTGAAGAAAATGAAATTTTTGTTTTAAAAAGCGCCATCTACTGTATGAATTTCTATTGAATTATGTAAAAAACAAACTTTTTCTTATATAAAGCGCCATCTAACGTCTAAATTGTAACTTTTCATTCAAAATTTTTCAAATTTCCTTCGAATAATAGAAGAAAATTTGTCAGAAATGAACAAACGTTCATTTCAAGAACACTTCAAACCATAAAACTCTTCAAAATTAATCAAAATGTCCTTTAATATCATCTTATCTAACCAATTTTCATCACACTTGACTTGCCAAAGCACTTCACTTGTCATCAAAAGTTGTTTGTAAGAACGTCAAACTAATTAAACTGCATTTGTTGAGTAAACAAACAAATCTCTCTTCCTCCTCAATGTTTGTTTACCTTCTAAGACTAATTAATTATAAACAAAAACGTCTTTCTCACCTTTTCTCGACTTTCTTCGTCGAGGTTATCTCCGAGTTCAATCGACAAATCTTCCTCGGCGATGCAATAAAAATCTGAAAAGAAAACAAGAAAAGTAAAATTTAATATCATTGTTTCGTTATCGTCGATAAATTTCTTCGTTTTTCTCATGGATTCGCGGCTTTGAGATTACTTAAGATTAACATCGTCATAATAATAACAACAATTGCGTTGGGAAGTGAGAAACGCAAAGAAGCGAGACAAATAACGGGCACATTTGTAAGGCAATTTGCATATAAATAGCCTTTAAATGGTCATCTTATCTTATTTATATGCAAATATTACCGAGAAGAAGCTCCAAGAAGACCAAAAAGGTGCAATTCGAGTTGAAAATTAACTTTTTTTTTGTGACACAGTTAAGCTCTACTTGAAAGTTTTTTGCACACAAAAGTCATCCTTTGGCGATAACCGATAATAAAATAACAACTTTTTGTATATTTTGCCGTAGAATAGAGTCAACTTCAGTAATTGCTCTGATTTTGTGTGTGTTCGAGTCTGTTTATATGTGTGATTAAAAGTTTGTTAAAAGAAAACCATATAAGCCGCAAAATAATCGTTTCATGTTTAACACACGTTTTATACTTGTCTCGTGTGGAAATTGGAGTCATATGAGGACGATGGCTTTTCAACTGAAGGTTTTTCTGTTTTTGAAAACATGGAAATTAGCTTTTTTTGTTGAAAAATTTACTTTATAAAACTACTATTTAGTTGAAAAATGAACTAAAACGCCCTCTATCGGATAAATTTTCACTTTAATTGACGAAAAATTAAGTTTTTCTGAAATAAAGCGCCCTCTAACGGATAAATTTTTATTTCTTACGAGTCAAAATGAACTTTTTGTTTTATAAAGCGCCATCTTGTGGATAAATTTTTACTTCTTACAACGAAAAATGAACTTTTTAATAAATTAAGCGCCCTCTATCGGATAAATTTTCACTTTATTTGATGAAAATTTAAGTTTTTCTGAAATAAAGCGCCCTCTAACGGATAAATTTTAACTTTATTTGATGAAAATTTAAGTTTTTTTTAAACAAAGCGCCCTCTGACGTATAAAATTTTATTTCTAACGAGTCGAAATGAATTTTTTGTAATATAAAGCGCCATCTAACGTATAAATTTTTACTTTTTACGACAAAAAATGAACTTTTTATTAAATAAAGCGCCATCTATTGCTTAAATTAACTCTATGAACCGAAAATTTTCATTTAAAAGTTCATACTGAAAGTCTCTTAAACTCAAATATTGACTTTCAAAAAGCAAACTCTTCGATTTTCTTTTAAATAATCCCCGCCCGCAACTCTGCAACAACTATTTATCTTTCAAGTACTCAAGAACAGATTATTATTACCTTAAATTTATTATGAATAGCTTCCTCCGATGTTATTTTGTGTTTGTTTATGCTACACCCCAAACATTACACAGTCACACAGAAGCAAAAAAAAAACTAATAGAAAAGAAGCAGGAAGCCTTTTAAATATTCATGTGCACGTTCTACCGTTCATTCCTTCGCTCTTCTTCTTCTTATTATTTACTGGCAAGAAATTGAGTTAAAATTGTTTGTGTTTCCCATACCATTCGCTCTCGCACAAAATACGGGATAAAACTTTTAGCAGCAAAGGAGAGAAAGAACTTCTTCTCGTAACCACGACGATAATCGTTATTTGAATGTCTCATGTGTGCAAAAATTACGCCACACTAGCTAGACTTTTAATTCAAACAAATAATTTTCTTATCTACATATTTGTCTTTTTCCTCTAATACACTTTACTTTTCCTATTATCTCAGGCACACACATGAATTTTACAAATGTACGAGAAACAAAAGACGGTACTTTTTACTTAAAATTTACTCTGTTAACTAAATAAAAGGAGAATTTTATGTCGGTATGTAATTTTCTGTTTGAATTGTGGAATAATATGCGGAATTTTTAGTTAAAAATTGGATTTATTTGCTTTTGTGTTTGCTCATGAGGTAAAATTTTACCAATTTTATTTAAAAAATTAAATTTTAATTTATAAAGCGCCATCTATTGTCAAATTTATCAATTGAAATGCATAAAAATTAATATAAAGCGCCCTCCTTTGTTTGATTTTTGACTTCAAACGCATAAAAGTTACTTTTTTTGTGATATAAAGCGCCATCTATTGATTAATTTAGAACTTCTAATTCATAAAAATTAACTTTTTACGAAATAAAGCGCCATCTGTTGGATAAATTTTTATTTTCAATCAATTAAGTGCCCTCTAACGGGAAAAAATTTCAATTTTAATTTTATAAAACGCCATCTATCGTATAAATTTTTAAAAATTTTAACTTTTAAAGCAAAAAATTAACTTTTTAATTAATAAAGCGCCATCTATTGTCTAAAATCTTTAAAACTTTAAGATTTGCTTGAAAAAAAATCTGACGTCAAAGCAAAAATTGGATTAAAATTTCACACAAACACACACGAAAAATGTTTGCGGATAAAATGTTTGTGGCTCCCTATATTAGCCAAGGCACCCAAAAAGCATCCCAAAAATGTAAAAAGAAACAAATGTTACAAGCGCAAACAAGAAAATATCGGGGAAAAGGGTTTCTATTTGAAAAGGATCGACATTTGATAAACATGATGTTTGTCTTGAGCCAACATTCGAAGACGACGACGACGTCAGCAATGTAAAAAGATGAAGTTTCAAGACACATTTCTTGGCAAATATTTAGACGTTTTTCGGGTCATTCACACCAAAAAACACACATCGAGACAAACAAGGAGTGAGACAGGTATTTAACATGACAGCAAATTACATCCTGATATCATAACAAAAAGTCGGAAGTATTGCAAGGATTTTCAGAAAAGTTGAAAAATTTTTTTTTGTTGAATTTTTAGTTTTACAGATGTTCTGTTTCGATGGTTGTTGATGAACAACAGAAACAGAGACAGAGCAAAAAATGCTTGCACAGCAAAAAATACGCAAAAACTTTAACAAAATTGGATTGTTTTTCTCTCTCTCGTGTGAGTGTGTTCGATGTCGACACGACAAAAGTACAACAATTTCCAATATGTTAAAAGGAATTGTGTTTAATGTTCAAAACATCTGAAAATATTTAAGGCTGTCCTGTTTTCCGTTTTGCTCTCTTTGTGTCATTATGCTTGTCCAATAAAACAGGGACTTGAGTTGAAATTGAAAGTTTTTGTTTTATAAAGCGCCCTCTAACGTATAAATTTTAATTTTTTTCGTTAAAAATATTTTTTCAATAATATTCATATATTTCGATTCAAAATAAACTTTTTGTATTATAAAGCGACATCTTTTGTCAAAAATTTAAATTCCTTAATAAAACGCCCTCTATCGGCAAAAATTTTGACTTTAAATAAAGCGCCATCTAACGTTAAAATTTTAATTCCTCATGTAAAAATAATTTTTTGTCTTTCAAAATTTTAAATTTAAAAAAAAAATGACTTTGACTCAGTTTTTGATTTAGTTTTCAAAGCAAAACTATGTCAAAGAAAAAATTTTTTTTCAGTTTCAATTTTTTGGCAGTTTTGAGTTATAAAATGATTAAAAATGAAAATTTCTGACATAATTTTTTTGTCAAAAATTTTTTGTTTTTTCTTCAATAAAGCGCCATCTGTTGTCAAAATTTTAAATTTTTTAATAAAACGTTCTCTATCGGCAAAAATGTTAACTTTTTTAAACTAAAAGCGCCATCTAACGTCTAAATTTTTATTAAATTCAAGAAAATTGAATTTTTATCCCTTTAAAGTTTATTTCCGTATCCATCTCTGCATTGAAACTCATTTCACACAAAAAAAAAATGGAAAAATAATTTTATTTTCCAAAATTATCATAAAATCATTATGAAAAAGCTTTCGCTGTCCCTCCCTAACATTCATTTTTCGAATGAATATTTTTTGTAGTTGTTGTTGTTGCTTTTGCGTCGGATAGTAGTTGGATGTCTGCCAAAAACAACTTTTCATAGCGTAATATTAGGGAAGTAAGCAACAAACTTTTTTGTCGTTTTTTTTTCGTGTAAAAGGCAACTTTAAAAAAAAATAACAAAAAATTCGAAGAAGAGCAAGCTCGTAATAACTTGATCCAATTTGGGGTCTCGAAAGCTGTAAATGAGGAATAATGGATGGATATGATGATGATAATATTATGCAAGGCAAAAGGAAAACGAGACACAAAAACAACGAGGATTTGTTATTATTCGTCGCATGTTCATATACGCAATGGAAGGGAGGAAGGAAAATGTACCGAAAATGTAACAAAACAAGGAAATTTATCTTTTAATGACATCATGTCGCATTCAAAATACTTTGAATATAGATGAGCTTGGGAGTAGAAAAGCAACGAAAGGCATGTAAGAAGGAAGATGGTAGAAGTTGGTGACAAGGCAGATGATGGAAACTTGTTCTTGGATGTTTTTTTAAGGAGTTTGTTTGATTGAAATTGTCGAAAAAGTTAATTTTTCGGGATGGAAAATTAGTCAAAATTAAAATTTGAATAATTTTTGATTCAAAAAATTTCATTTTGAGAGTCTAAAAAGACTTTTTAATTGTTAAAGCGCCATCTGTTGACTAAATTTTAACTTTTCGTGATAAAAACGCCCTCTAATGGCAAAAATTTTGACTTTTTATCAAAATTTAATTCTATAAAGCGCCCTCTAACGTCAAAATTTTCAATTTTAATGCAAAAAATCAAACTTTTTCTTTATTAAAGCGCCATCTATTGACTAAATTTTAACTTTTCGTGACAAAAACGCCCTCTAATGGCAAAAAATTTGACTTTTTATTAAAATTAGAGCGCCAATTGACTAAATTTAACTTTTTGTGAGCGCCCTCTAACAAAAAATTTGTCAAAATTTTCAATTTTAATGCAAAAAATCAAACTTTTTCTTTTATAAAGCGCCATCTATTGACTAAAACTTCAACCAAAGTCTTATAAAATCCCCATTAGAACAAAATCCTACCATTTAGCATTACGTGACAATCCTGCAATACTTTATCATCATCTCTCCAAACCATTCTTCGGATGAAAAAGACGACAGACCATGTTTTGTTGTTATTATTATTCAAAAGTATTTATAATATAATTTTATGATGCAAAACATTTAAAACGGAGAATGTCGTCGGAGAAGAAACGGAAATGACTTGACAAGAAATTTCTGTCTCTGCACAATGTGCGATTTAAGTGATGCATGAAAATGCGAGTGTGACCTCAAACTTTTGCATTGTTGTGCATTCTCATTGTTCCTGAATGGTATTATTATGCAACTTTTGCTCATTTGACGACAAAATAATTGTGTTTCTCCTGCCCAGACGATGCTGAATGTGCATTTTTCTCCTTTTTTCGTCGCAAAAACACGAACAAAAAGTCACAAAGAAATCAATTTTCTGCATTTTTTCATCATTACTACCATTTTTAACGAGAAAAAAGTTTCTTTTGTGTCACAAAATTAGCAAACACAAACACAGGAACAATGAGAAAAGGGAAGAAAAGCATAAAAAGAGCCATTGTGTGGCGTAACGAATGTCGCTTTGATCGTCGTTGTCATGTAAATGTTGTCATCTCACATGTCGTGCAATGCAGATTTTCCCCATTTTTCCGCTGCTTGATGCCTTTTTTTGTTCGTTTTTGTCATATCGTACTCGTTCAAATATTTTTCTACCGCAGATTTCGATTAAATTTTGCAGGATCAATATTTTGGCATGTCTTTGACTCGCTCGAATCCATATCAAAATCCATTGTTATTATTAATAAACAGGGAAACGTGCGTGCCTGCAATATCATTTATTTATGCATGACTTTCTCGTGTGTGTGTGAAAGTCTGTTACAGAAAGGAAACGCTCTTTTTTTAATAAAAGATGGCATGAAAGATGCTGCCTTGTGTGTTTGTTTGCCTTTTCTCTTTATTTTTCCTCCTTTTTTGCGTTACATTGTCTCTGGCATGCATTTAGACGCGATATGAGACGTGATACGAACGGAAAATAGTGAGACGAGTGTTTTATTAAGATCTCCCTTTGCATATTTTATGATGATATGAGACATTGTTTTACTTAAAGATGCTCTGATTTTCTCATTTTTGTCTTTTCTTGTTTTACTTTAGACGGAGAAATGTTTAATTTAGATTTCTTTTGTGAGAAAATGAAGATTTTTTACGGTAAAGCGCCCTCTGATGGCAAAATTTTAACTTTTAATGAAGAAAAATTAACTTTTTGTATAATAAAGTGCCCTCTAACGGCAAAATTTTAACTTTTAATGAAGAAAAATGAAATTTTTGTATAATAAAGATGGCAAAATTTTAAATTTTAATGAAAGAAAATTAACTTTTTGTATAATAAAGCGCACTCTAACGGCAAAATCTCGCACAACTCGCATAACTCTTGAGGAAAAAAAATTAACTTTTTGTATATTGAAGCGCCATCTGTTGTTTAAAATTTAACGTATTTTTCCATTCTTATTTAATAAAGCGCCATCTATCGTACAAATTTTCACTTTTCTCAAAAAAAAAATTTTTTTTGCTAAAATTAAATTCAAATTTTAATTTTCTTCTTTTTTTCTCATTTAATTTCAGGCTGAGCAATGTTATCTTGAACTTCATATGACGACGCCTCTCGTTTGCCCGATGCTCGGAGTGAATTTAGACCCAAACAACGACGAAGAAACATCAACAACGACATCGATGCCTCCAAAACACGAAGAAATAATTGGAAAACGAGGAAGTCACGTGACTTTAACAGTTTTTCTTGTTCTCACAATTTGTTCGGGAATCGGCATTGGATGGTTTTACGTGATGAAATCGCCCGAAAGACGTCATCGAGTGCTCGGATTGTTCCGACGAAACACAGGATCTGTTCATTATTCAAGGGTAAGTTTTAATTTTTAAATAAAAAAAAAAAAAATTTTTGAAGTTAATTTTTCATTTTTTATAATTTACGTTTCGTCACGTGGTTTGTACAAAAATTAACTTAACTTTACAGGACTCCCTCTTTGAATGCTAGATCGCTTTTTGTTATAAATAGTTGAATTTTGCACGAAAATGTATTATTTTAAGAATATTTAAAAGATCTGATAAGGTAAATATGAGACTCTTGGGTGTTGAAATGGGCACGTGACTAACTCTACTAACAAATTTCCGACTTTTCAAAAGAAATTTTAACCAAAAAAAAATTTTTAGAAGGGATTTGTGGCTTGCTTTTCTATTAAAAACTCCTTTAAATGTTTATTTTACATTTAAAAAATTTTGAAAATTACAAAAAATTAAAATTCTTTCTTTTTTAGGTAAATGGCGACGCAGATACAGATCTCCTCACAGTTCGTACAAGCAGCATCGACGAAAGCGACGATGATGAATTGATAATTTAAACCAAATAAAGACGCAACTTACTTATTTTCTTACTTAATTAACCTAAAAAACTGCTTAGAAGTATAGAAAACTGTGATCGCCAAAAAGAAGAAAAAATATCTAGTCTACTCAGGAAGCAGTTTAAAGAAAAGGCCTTTTTAATAAAATTACTTTTTATAATTAAAAGATTGTTAAAAACTATTACCTTTAAAAATAAAGTTTAGTAAAATTTTATCGATTGATTTTTTTTTTTCACGTTTCTCGTCAACTGTGAGAAAAACTTTGATAACAATACATGACAACTTTTTTTTTGTAGAAAAAATGTGAAAGAAAGAAGACAGAAAAATAAATGAGGAAAAAAAATCGATGGAAAAAAGTACAAACAAAGAAACATCATCAGAAACACACACAGAGAAAGAGGGAAAAAAACACAAAAAGAGGACGTCGTTGTTGAATAAAATTGCAATAAAGTCGAAAGTTTATATGGGATTTCTTGTTAAATTGTGAAAAAATTACGTTTGAAACTTTAAATATTTAAAAAATTTCTCAAGATTCAATATTTAATTAAAATTTTTATTAAATTTTTATATTTTGCTTAATTTATTATATTAAAATTATATTTATGAAAAAAAATATTTAAAAAAAAATAATTTCAAATTAAATTTTAATAAAAAAAAATTTGAAAATAATGTTTGTCAAAATTTTTAAATTATTTTTCGCAAGATTTGATATCAAATTAAAATATTTTAAAATTAAAATTTTTTTTTCAATAATTTTTAGAATTTTTTGCGAATATTCAATTTTTAAAATAAAAAATTATTGAAAAATTTTAAAGATAATGAAAATTTTAAATATTTCAAAAAATTAATTTTTAAACTAATTTTATGATTTCAAAGCTCATTATTTAATTTTTTTTATTCAAAATTTTATAATTTTTGATAAAAAAATTAATAAAGAAATAAAATTTTTAATTAAAATTAATTTTTAAAAAATCTAAACTGACAACAATATTTTCAATAAAATTTCCTTTTTTAAATAATTTAAAAAATAATAAATTCTTATTAAAATTGAAAATATAAATTCTATTAAATTATTTTTTAAATTCTTATTCCTATTAAAATTTTTCTTATGATTTTGTAAAAAAAATTAAATTATTTTCAAATTGCAAAATTTTTACTAATATTTTAAAACTTTTTAATAATTTTTTTTTTTTGAAACAAAAATTTAAACTTAAAAAAAACTATAAAATTATGAAAATTAATAAAAATTGTTGAAATAATAAAAGTATTAAAATTTTTAATTTTTTTAATATTTTTTTTTAATTTAAATTTTTATTTCTTTATTTTTTTTTATTTTTTTTTTTGAAAATTATTTTAAAAAATCTTAAAAATAATTTTTCATATGATTTTGAAAAAAAATTTAAATTATTTTCAAATTGTAAAATATTTAATTTTTTTTAATAATTTTCAAAAAGAAAAAAAATTAATCAAAAATGAAAATTATGAAAAAAAAAATTTATATTTAAAAATATTATTAAAAATTGAAAATAAAAAATTTTTAAATATTTTTTTTATCAAAATTTAATGAAAATTCGATCATTTAATCGCAAAAAAAAAATCAATTGCGAGACTTCAATTTTTCGCAATGAACGCGTAATATACATTGCATACTCAGATAACAACAAGTGACTTTTTTTCCTCATTTTTCACTATTTTTTATATGTTTTCTCCCTTCACATCATCACAAGATGCCATACAACTTATTCTAATAAAATTGAAGCAAGAAGCTCCTTTTTTTCAGAATATTTTCGTAACACACTGCCACAATTGCTTTTATATTAAACTTTGTCTGTGAAGAAAAATAGTGACGCGATTTTAAATTTTTTCAACAAAATTGCTTTTTGAAACTTTTTTTCTGTACTTTAGAATTTCACGTGAAATGTCATCAACGAATCACGCGCGCATGTTGTTGACATGTTTACTCGCAAGTACACTCGCTCGGGCTTTTCCCGCTTGTTTTTTCGCGATAATCCCCGTGATTTACTCCAAAATTACTGTTTACTCACTTTTCGCGCAAACACTTTTTTTTCATATTTGGCACGAAAAATGCTCAAGACTCCCCCGTGAAACGTGCTTTTTCGCTGCGAGACGTAAAAATAACAATAACGGTAACTGTTCAATATCATAAAAAAATATTTTTTAAACGCCACACGGCGCAAAGACGTCGCTTTAGATGACAGTACATTCATTATTACGATAATAATCATAATAAAAAATTCGTTGTTGTTGTTTTTTTTCTGCGCGTCTTCTTCTTCGGATATCTTCCACGGAGTGCATTGTTCGACTTTTAAAACAGCGTTTCTCATGAATATTTTATTGTGTCGCAAAATAAAATGACTTTTCGTTAAAGTACGGCGAAATGCTTCGGCAACAGGGAGATATTATTATTTAACGTTATCGTGCCATCGCACATGAAATAGTAAAATATTGCCAAAAATAAGTATTAGAGCGACTTTTTAAATAAATAATATCGAATTCGATTCGATTTGAATTGAGTACGGATAAAAAAAAAGAGCTAAGCAGCGAAATTTCCTTCGACAAATATACATAAATAATGGGCTTCCAAAGAGAGACCGAACGATTTTACTGCAGTATTTTCGTTATCGCATTCGGAATTATTTTTAAAAAAATTATTTTGGCATTTTTGAGGTCTGTAATTGAAAAAATTAAAAAAAAAATCATAAAAATTATTTAAAAAAAATATTTCTTTTAAATTGAGAAAAATTCGGAAAAAACAAAACTTTTAAAAAATTTAAAAAAATAAATTTTATTTAATTAAAAAAAATAATGAAAATTTGAAAATTTTTATTTTAATTAATTTTAAAATTAAATATTAATTAAATTAAATTTTTTAAAATTTTAAATTTTAAAAAATATTTTTGTTTTATTCAAGAAAATTTTTAATTAAAAAATTAATTAAATAAAAATGAAATTCTAATTAAATTAATTTAATTAATTTGGAAAAAACATAATCAGAGAAAAATAAAAAATAAATATTTTTTAAAAAAATTTTAAATTTTTATATTTTATTAAAAAATTCAAAGAAAAAAAATTGAAAAAAAATTTATTTTTTTTTTAAATTGAGGAAAATTCGAAAAATTTAAACAAAACTTGTCAAAATTTTTAAAAAATAAACCTAATTTAATTTTAAAAAAATTTCAATTAAATTAATTTAAAAAAATTTTATTTTTAATTTTAAGAAAAAAATTGAAAAAAATTAAATTTTAAATTTAAGAAAATTAGTTTAAAAAAAAAAAATTTTTCAATTATCCTCAATTTAAAAAAAAAATCTAAAATTTTTTTAAAATTTTTTTTTTATTTTTTTTATTTTAAAAAAAATTAATTTATTAAAAAAAATCAGGAAAAAATAAAAAAAATAATTTTTTCAAAATTGATAAAAATTGAAGAAAATTTTTCATTCAAAAAAAAATTAAAATTTTTAAAAATTTAAAAAATACGATTAAGTTGTTCCTTTCTAACAATTTTCCATCTCATTTTTATTTCCGACACTCAAAAATAAATAAAATGCCAGCAAAACTTTTTTATTGCACGCCATCATCATCATCGATTTATTTTTCCCGAAGATTTTTTCGATTATGATGATTTCATGTGTGTGACAATAAAAAAAACGTCGCTCATGGGGGTGTTATTGCCCCAAAGTCTGATGCGGGACACAAATTTCCCATGAAAATCGCACAAAAATTGAACTTTAAGCCGCTCAAAGTACATTTAAAGGCGCGAATTCCCCGCAAATGACGAACAACACGCAATTGATTGATGAAAAAAGCAAACAAATTGACAAGGCTAAGTACGTCTCTCGTTCCGTGCGGCAATTAATTCGCGCAGTTCATCGTAAAACGGCACGTGATTAAGTCCTCAGCAGTAAAACTTTGACTTTTGACAGGAAATTTCCGCAATTTCTTCGGCGAAACATGAAAATTTTCAGTTTAATTGCTTTTGTGGCGGTCCTCGTAGCACGCAATGATGCCTTGAACTGTTGGCATTGCACCTCGCTTGTCAACGATTTTTGTCGAGATCCGCAGAAACTTGCGACGGAGCAGCAAAAAGAGTTTTCTCTCGTCGATTGTGGCTCGGAGATACCCGAAAGAGGCGTTCAAGCTGTTTGTAAAACCTTTAAAAAAATTTGTAAGTAAATTTTTTCTTGAATTTTTTAAAAATTTAATTTTTTTGTCAGTTTTAGGAGCAGAAATCATCACACGTTCATGCACATGGGAGCCAAAAACCGAAATCACACCGAAAATTTGTTCAATTTTTGCATCGCCCATGTTCAAAGACAATGTCTATTGTCGTACTTGCGAAGTCGATGGTTGCAATCGTGAATAAAATTCAACACTTCATAAAAATTTTTAATTTAAATTAAAGTTTTATCTCGATTTTTAATGATATAATTACAATTCATTCATTCAAGGAGAAAATTTTTCATTTTTTTTTCTTGATAATTTTTTTTTATTAATGAAAAGAGAGCGCCGTCTTGTTTTTATAATTATAGAGTAAAAAAGCAAAACAAAAGCCAATCTTGTTATAAAAATATTTTTCTCATCTTCATTACTTTTAATGGTTAGACAGATAAAAGCTGGTTGTTATTATTGTCGTTATGATATAAAAATACAAAAAAGAAAAAAATATCACTAAAATGTCATTAAACGTAATTAACAAGGGGTTATTAGACGTCGTTTGCGTCGTCTAAGCGATTTTATCAGAACTTTTTCTGTTGTTTTTGTTATTAATTCAACTAAATGTGTTATGAAAATTATGAAATTATGGCGATTCTGAGATTGAGACATTAGAGAAAATGTTTAAATTTGCCAAAAATTGTAATTTAAAGTTAAATTTAATGTAAATATTTTAAATTTAAAATTTTTTTGAAAAAAAATTTTTTTTTTTTAATTTAAAAATTTTTTTTTTAAATAAATTTTATTTTTAATGTTTCCGATAAAAAATTAAAAAAAAAAAAAAAAAAAAAAAAAAAAAAAAAAAAAAAAAAAAAATGAAAAAAAAAAAAATTTTTTAAAATAATTTTTGAAAAAAAAATTTAAATAATTTTTGAAAAAAAAAATTTTTTTTAAAATAATTTAAAAATTTTAAAATTAATAAAAATAAATTTTTAAGAAAATAAATTTTAATTTTTTTAAAATTAATAAAAATAAAAAATAAAAATTAAAATTTAAAATTTTCAAATTAACAAATAATTTTTTTTTTTAAAATTTCAAATTTAAAAAAATTAAATAAAAGTCAATTCAATTTTATTTTTTTTAAAATTAAATTCAAATAAAAATTTTTTAAAAAAAATTATTTTAAAATTAAATTTTAAATAATTAAATAAAAATAAAAAAAAATATTTTATGAATAAATTTTTCGTCTAAAAATAAAAAAAAATAAAACTTATTATTTTTTTTTTAATTTTAAGAATAAAAATTTTATACAAAAAATAATTTCAAATTTTAAAAAATTAAAAAAATCAATTAAAAAATTAATTTTTTAATAATTAAAAAATTTTAATTTTTTTTTTAAAAAATTTCATTTTAAAAATTAAAAAAAAATTAAATATTTTAATAATTAAATTATTTTAAAATTATTTTTTAAATTTTTTAAAATAAATTTTGATTTTTTTTACACAAAAATCATTAAAGATTTTAAAAATAAAAAAAAAAAAAATTTCAAATTTAATTTAAGAAAAAAATTAAAATAAATGTTAATGTAAAAAAAATTCCGTTAAACTTATTTTCTTACAAAATTTTTTTTATTAATTTTTTCAAACACTTTTCAGCTATGAGATAAATATTTAATAAGCCTCATATTTCAAAAAACAAAAAAAAAATATTAATTTAGCTAAAAACATAAAAACATTAGAAATTTTATCGCATTTTTTTTCTTCTCCCATTTCACTTTATTCCATTACATTTCTCGCAATCTATTTTTTTCTCATATTATTTTTTTTGTCGTTCGTTGTTTGTCTCCGTTTCTCTCTTCATACATTGTTGAAGCACTTATTGTTATTTTATTCCGCCCTTTAAATAAATGTACAATTGGACATTTTAACCACATTTTAAAAAGGATTATGAGAAATTATGTTTAAGTGAATTGCCATCATTTTCTCTATTCGGCGCTCGTGCAAAAAAAATTTTTTTCTTAAAAAGTGATCGGAGATAAAAGACGATGGAAAAAAAGTTGTAGAAGAGTGTATTCAACAATCCTCATAAAAATAATCATCATGTTCTGTGGTTTGTCTCTCTCTCGCCGTATAATTGACTGAAATACCTTTGGACGATTTCGAGTTCATCTTTTGTGCGGAATGTGCAGCGTTCGTCTAATAATAATCTTTTACATCGCTCGCTCCTGCTCTGTGTTTGCACAAAGGCGTTCGTTCGACATGAATGATAATAATAAAGACGCTCGCTTGAAAGAAGGACTCTTCTCTCGTTTCGTCTTTCTTGTTCTTTTGTGAAGTTTTTTTCCTCCTATTCATCGTTCGTTCGTTCGAGAGTTCGCATACAAATCCAATTCATGTCTCTATTATTATTATCATGTTTTTTCTCTTCTCTTTTGTGTCGTTCTTGTCTTTTTACCCACTTTTTGTTGTTGCTGCGGATCGTGTGTTCATGTGCGATATTGATAAATAAGAAAAAAAAATAAAAATAGAAAAAAACGCACGTACGACGTAATTTAAAACTTTTTAACCTGCAAATGCAGTGAGCGACAGTTCTTTTTTCCTGTTTTTGTAAGTTTATTATTAAGTCATGCCCCTTTAACATTGCGAGGCGTGGGAAAAGTTTTCTTCGAATTGTTGTGAGTTCTTGTTTTAACCTAATTTTGGTTTGATTCGTTGAATTTTCGAACTAATATTGGATTGAGAGATGAGAAAAAGGTAAGAATTTATTTAAATTTTTAATAATAAATTGTTTTTTTTCAATTAAAAACATTTTTTTAATAAAAAAAAATTAAATTGTCAAAAAAAAATTAATAAAAAAATTTAAAAATAAATAAAATTATTTTTTAAAAATTATTTTAATTATTTTAAAATATTTTTTATTATATTTTTTATTATTTTATTTTATAATAAAAAAATTAAATTATCAAAAAAAAATTAAAATTATTTTAAAATATTTTTATTTATTTTAGTTATATTTTTCATTATTTTATTTCTATTTTTTTAATTTTTCATTCATTTTTTTTTTGACAATTTGATTTTTTTTATTAATAAAAATATTTAATTTTTTTGTATTTAAAATTTTTTGTTAAAAATTTTTTAAGTTTAATTTTTTTTTTGAATTAAATTATTTTAATAATAAAAAAAAATAAAATTAAACTAAATTCATTTTTTTTAATTTTAATTTTTTTTAAATTATTTTTTTTATTATTTTCATTATTGCGTAATTTTCGTAAATATTTGATGTATAAAAATTATTTTTTTTTTTGCAATTTGAATTAAAAAAAATTAGCATAAATTGTTAAAAAAATTAAAAGTTAGTAAAAATTTTAATTTTTCATATTTTTAGTGAAAAAAATCTTCAAATATTTCCTCAAAAAGACAAAAAAAATGAATTTTCCCGAAAAAATTCTCCGAAAAACGTTACCATGGAAAAAAGTCTCGTCATTGTTCATTACAATCAAATTTTTCGCCATTTCGTCTGCCTGAAGTATCTGTCAATATAATCTTCTCGCTAAACATCCAAAATATTGATCGATTGCCTTTTATATGTTTTTTCCCTGTTTTTACGCAGCGCCATTCCACACATATTGTTGATACCAAACAACAACAACAAAACTGAAAAAGCGCAAAGATATCATCTTCATCTCGTTCTTTTTTTCTTCTTTTTACTCGAAACATCATTTGTTAAGGAAAGAAAAATGACTGTGTAAACCTCTTACCCTTTTCTTCGTTTTTTTTTTGTGTTCAATAAATTTTTTACGTCATCATAGGAAAAGTAACGAGAACAAATAACAAACAATGCGAAGATGATAAATAAATGATATTTTTATGTTTTTTTTTTCTCTCGTGAAATATGAGAACAAAACGAGAGATGCCAATTTTTAATCCCATATCGCCCCATTTTGCGTGTCTTGTGTCTCTGTCGATAAAAAAAAAATGTGAAGAAATCGAAAGGAAACTTAAATATTTTGCAATAAATATCACCACAGAACATCATTGTTGTAATAATAATAAAAATATTGCTTGATATGATGGGAATTGGGACGCAACAAGAAGTGAACGAAAGAAATTTTTATTATTGATGGGGGATCAGATCAATAAATAACAAGAGTCAAGACATTTGTTTCTGCGTGATGAGTTGAAAGGAGGAAAATTTTAAGCCTGAAAGGTCAAATTTGCAAAATGAAGTCTTAAAATTTTAATTCAGAGGAACGAATTTGATTATTGGGGTCTTAAATTTAACTCTTGGGGTCTCAAATTTTATCTTAAAGGAACAAATTTATCTTGAAGTAACGAACTTAATTCTTGAGGTCTTAAATTTTTCTTTTGGGGTCTCAAATTTTGTCTTGAAGCAACGAACTTAACTTTTGAGGTCTAAAATTTTACTCTTGGGGTCTCAAATTTCATCTTAAAGCAACGAATTCAACTCTTGAGGTCTTAAATTTAACTCTTGGGGTCTTAAATTTTCTCTTAAAGCAACGAATTCAACTCTTGAGGTCTTAAATTTAACTCTTGGGGTCTCAAATTTTATCTTAAAGCAACAAATTCAACTCTTGAGGTCTTAAATTTAACTCTTGAGGTCCCTTGAAGATAAAAATTTATCTTTTGAGGTCTTAATTCGCCTTATTTTCAATCCTCAGAGTAACTTTTTCTTCCTTTATTTAACTCCATCAGATGAAAAGTGAAGAAAAAAGAGATAAAATTGATGATATGTCATGACATCGCAGCCCAACCATGACAATTGAAGCGCAAAAAAGCCTAACACACACACAAACGGAGAAAAAACGACAAAAACGAGTTATTTGTTATTGTTATGCCATGCCAGGCAAGCACTTAAGTTGTTATCGCTTTAATGGATGTGTCATACGGCTATTACTTACATCGCTCACTTTTCAGTCATGCAAACCCGGCTCGTTCTTAACCGAGTAACACGCAACATTCCAACAATGTTTTTCAAAGGAAATGCACAAAAAGGTTGGATGTTGGATTTTGTCGAATGCACCCACACGAAATTTATTTTACCTGAAGAACTCCTACAGGAACGAACTCGAACAGGTATCAAAAGAAATTTATCTAACATCATTATTAAAACTATTAAAAGGGAACATTGATGGATAATGGTGTGGAAGGGATCAGGTTTTTGTTTGGTGCGTTATAACAAATGATCATTAAGACAAAAAACGACATTTTACCGGGAACGAAACGAAATTGAGATGTTAGATGTCAGATAAACGAAAATGTTATATATGATGATGATGACTTCAGGTGTTCCCGGAATCTCATTATTTGAACAAAAATTCAACAAATTCTTACCTCAGATCGAAAATATTCCTTTGATGCTTCCAATTTATTGACAAAGTTCAATTGAAAATCCTAAAAATAGAAAAAAAAAAAAAATTCATTAGTTGAGTTTAGAAAAGGTGAATTTAAATGCTTCAATAACAGTCAAAAGCAAGCAAAAAAGTCCCCAATTAGATAATTAAAGAATTTTTTGATTAAAAGTCTCTTTGTTTTCTCTTGAGAAAATACAAAAGGAAGCACAGCAAGCGCCCTTATAATATTAAAAATAAATAAAAAAAAGTTAAAGTTGTCGTCAGAAGAAGAATTAACGATATCGTATTTCAATTTTTAACAACCCAATGCACATTTGTTAATTTCTTGATGAATTTAAATTTTTAATAAGTTGACCTAAAGAACATTTAAAAATTTCGCCCAATGCACAATTTGAGTTTTTTCCATATTTGCCATTTCAAATTTTTGTCCCAATGCAAATTACAAAATTTTGCCCCAATTCACATTTTAAATTTTTGACCCAATGAACATTTTAAATTTTTGACCCAATGCAAATTCACATTTTCTTGCCCCATTTTTTCATCGAAATGCTTTTCAATTTCCGCCTTGTGCGGCACAGTGTGAGATAAATAATAAAAAGAAAACATAAAAATATGAAAGGAAAAGCCTCAAAGGACTTGCACGAGAAAGCAACAAGTCGCGATTCTTTTTTTTTTGTGTCACACACAAGGGAAAAAAGAAAAAAAAACGTAATAAGCATTTATCTTTGTACCGTTTCCATTTCCGTGCGTAGATTCAGCAATACTGAGGAAAAAACAAAGAAAAATTCTTAAAAAAGCGCAAAAGGGACAAAACTAACAGCAAGATTTTGTATTTTATGCCCGACAGATATGCATGAAGATTATCTCGTTTTCAAATTAAAAAGTTTTTCCTCAATTTCATTATCTTGGAAAAAAATTTATTATTTCACTCAAAAGTGAAAGGCACTTCAACTTCTTTAGGGAACGTTAAGCGGGTAAGTTTTTAATAGAATTGAAGAAAGGCAGGTTTTATTTATTTCTTTTTTGAACTTTTGAACTTCTCAAGTCTTGCAAATGTTCAAAAAAATCTGATTTTAATGGAAATTTTGACAGCTGTCGGCGATAAAATTGTCAAAATTGACGTTTTTCATGAAAAAAATGATGGAAATTTTAAAAAAATTCTTCCTCACATTCTTTATCTATTGTAAACACATTCAATGCGGCGAAAATTTTTTCATAAATTTTCTTCGCCAAACACTTCCTCTTCACTTTTCTCGCTTTTTCCCTAAACTGATCGGATTTCGCTCTTTATTGAATGTGTGGTTTGGTTAAATTACATTTTTTTATTGCACTCTTCTTCATCGTCGTACTTCTCGCTCGCTCGAAAAATAAAATAAATTTTAAAAGGAATAACCGATTAAATAGAAATTTTTTACGGCACCATCAGAGAGAAGTTGAAATATAATCAAAAATTGCCTCGAAGCGTCGATTGAATTCTCGAAAAGATTCAATAAAAATTGTCTCGCACTGAAAATAGGGAGCGCTCTAAATTAAATATCTTTTGTCGTTTTTTGTGAGGAATTTATTTTATTTTATTTATTTTTTTTTAAAGAAAGATGACAAAGAGACAGATTTAGTTGAATATGGGTGAGTGACGGGCTACATTTAAAAATTCAATAATTAAATTTGCGACGCTAATCTTCTTTTCTATGAAAATAAAAGTATGGATCACGATTTTTATTACATTTTGCTTTTAGGGGGTCCAATATGAAGTAATTATGAACAATTATTTAATGTTTTAGGCTTGAAATGGGGGAATGGAAAGTTTTTGGTAACTTTTTTTCAATAAAAAATGTAAAATATTTAAAAATTTTAATTTTTCACAAAAAAATTTGTAAATTTTTCAAATAAAAAAAAATAGTTTTAGAATAAAAAAAGTTGAAATTTTTCAAAAATGGTCAAATTTAGAGTTTTAATGGAAAAAAAATTATTAAAAAATTATTTTTTCTAATTTTTAGAACAAAAAGAAAATTTTTATTAAAAAATAATTTAATTTAAGAATAAAAAAAATAAAATTTTAAGTGTAAGAAAAGTTAAAATTTTACATTTTTCATCAATATTTAATAAAATTAAAATTTTTATAAGAAATAATTTTTATAAGAAAATTCTTTAAAGAGTAAAAAAATTAGGATTTGTTTGAATTAAATATATTAAACGTAAAAATATAATTTTTATTTAAAAAAATTTAATGTTTAAGAAATCTTCAAATTTTATAAATTAAAAAATAAAAAATTAATTAAAAGTTTAAATAAAAATCAATTTTTAATATTTTTTTTTATAATATTAAATTTTTATTTTCAGTTAAAAAATGCTTTCGAAGGTTAAAAATTTCTTTAAAAGCGTTTTAAAAATTAATTTCACAATTTAATTTAACCTTTTGTACCTATAAAATTTTTATTTGAAAATGTTTTTTTAGTTAAAATTTTTTCTCAGTTAATTTTTTTATTTTTTAATTTAAACAAATATAATTTTTTTTAAATTATTTTTTTATTAATAAAATTAAATTAAAATTTTAATTAATTTTTTTGAATTAACTTAATTTAAAAAAAATTCAAATATTCTTAAAAAATTAACAAATTTAGAATTTTTTTGAATTAAATTTATTAAAAAAAATAAAAAATTTTCAAAAACTAAAATTTTTGAATTTTTTCTTATTTTTAAGAAGCAAAAAAAATTAATTAAAATTAATTTTTTTCCAATTTAAGAGATCAAAAACTCAAAAATCTTCTTAAAATCACTTCAAACCCCCTTTCCTCTTCTTTACTTTGATTGACAGTCATATTTCAAAACTCTACCACGCTACATTTATCTCCGCATAACACATAAATTATCCACGCTTATCACTCTTTTAATCATATTACGAAATGTTTGATAGAACAACTCTTCAACATTAACATTTATTGATTCAAATTAAATTTCTGCCTGCATGCGGCGCGTTCTACCAACGAATTTCAATTGATGTATCGAATTGCGTCCAAATTGACAGGCGACAATGTAAATTTATTCGAGTTTTAAGAGGATTTAATTTTTTTTTTCATTTTTTTTCAGATCGCCATCAAAAGTGTGGGCTAAGAAGGCGGTTTATGAGGCAATTCATCACGACGATGATTAAGAAGTTGTTGTACCTGCTTATTATCCACGTCGATCCATGTCTAACCCAAAGCGACTTGTTATTACAGCGCGGATTAATTGAGTCATTTTCCGACCTCGACTCCGCAAGAAAATCAAAAGTTTGTGAGAAAATTGCATGGAAAACACATTTGATTACGACGGTAACGCCTCTTAAGCAACATGCCAACAAACCAACAAACGTAAAGAGCTCCGATCGCGGATTGTCACGCGATGCCGACGGAAAGTGTATTAGAAATAATTTTATTTAAATACTTTTTTTCAGTGTTTACGTGAAGGATTTGTTTCGAAAACAACGGAATATTTCATAAAAAGTGGATTTTTTGCGGTTTTTCCGTTAATTAAGTTAATAAAGTTGCTCGGCAGACAGGAGATTAAGGGCGTATCGTGTATCAAAACAACACAAAGCAACACAAAAAAGGATATTGAGTTGTGTTTGGATGTTTTTTAAGTCGAGTCATGCTTACGGGCTGTAATTCAATCAAAACTTCGTGCTGCTGATACAATTATTGATAAGGAAAAAATGTTATAAAATGAGATTGGAGGTAATTTTGGAGGATTAGTATAATGAAAATTCATGGCGACTCGAAAAATAACATGAAATTTGCGGAAAAATTATTTTTGAAGGTTTCGAAGGTTTAAAAAGTTTTTTAAAAAAATTTAATTTTAATAATTTTTTATAATTTGAACTTTAACAATTTAATTTTTATAAAAAAAAAATTAAATAAGTTAAGTTTTATAATTTTTATTTAAAAAAAAAATATTTTTTAGTCAAAAAAAAAATAACTTTGAAAGGTTTGAATTTTTTTTATAGAATTAAATTTTAATAATTTTTTAGTAGGTATTCAATTTTTTAAATACATTTTTTAATTTTTTTTTTTCAATTAAATTTTTATTAAAAAAATAATTTTTTAGTAATTTTACTTTCATAAATATTTTTGAGGGATATTAAAAAAAAATAATAAAAAAAAATTAAAAAGTGAAAATTAAATAAAATTAAAAATTTAATTTAATTTTTTAAGTTCCTTTTTTTATTTTATTTTATTTTTTTTATTCTTAATTAAAACTATTTTTTTAAATTAAATCTTTTAAAATTAATTTTTTATTTGAATAATTTTTTTCAACTTTTTTAGTTAAAAAATTTCTTTTAAAAATTAAATAAAATTAAATTTTTATGATTTTATTTTTTTATTAATTTTTAATTAATTATTTTATTATTTATTTTTTTTTAATTATTTTTTTTATTTTCAGACTTTTTGAACAAAAACATCGCAAAATTGACTTAATTTCAGGTAAGTTTTTGAAAATTCAACTTTTTAACAATTTTTTTCTCATTTTAGTACTCCTCATATGTCACATGGTACAAACAAAGCGACATAAAAAGACAAAAAAAAATAATTTCATCGAATTCATTACAATAAAACATAAAAACCATCGTTTATCGACCCCTTTTGATACAAAATGTGTAACAAAAACGTTGTTAATCAGCCACAATTCTATAAATCCATTTATTTAATCAAAAAATAACTGCACTGACAATACCGTTCTCGATAGCAGACAGGCATAAAATTCGTGGAATGCAATAATTGAAAGGATTTATAAAATGAAATATTTAAATAAAATGCGCGATTCGACGAAATAATCGCATGAATCGACACAGGAAGGAAAGTTGACCCATTTATCGATGTGCCGCGTGATATGATGTTTAGTCATAATCGCTCAGTAAGCCAAAAGTCACGTGATATGTGTCGCAAATCCGATTAGAGATCCAAAATCGAGACAAAAATCTATTTCAATTAATTCAAACCAAGCAAAAAAAAATCAACTTTAAAAGGAAAATTTTTTTAAAAAATTAAATTTTTCCTTTAATTCAACTCTTTTATGCATGAATTCCTTTGAATTGCATCCTCTTTAATTTTTTTCACATTTTTCTTCCAATTTTCCTTTATTAGTTGAATCCCTGCGATGATGTCAGTCGTCGTTCTATTCATCTTTCCTGCACATATTTTTTCCATTCCAAATTTAATTAAATAAATTACTTTTCCAATTACATTAAAATTCAGTCACAAACAGCGGCAAGTAGAGAAAATGGACAGTACGGAAATTGTGAATTCGCACAGAAATAGTGCAGCACGTTAAATAATTACACGACAGCTTCTTATTAATGCCGTCGTCGACATTATTTTCACTTCGGTCCTTACTCGTACTTACAGCAAATTATTCAAATAATAATAAAATTTTCTATAAAGTTACAATTTTGTTGAAAACCTCTAATAATGAAAATTTTGCTCTGTTCGCTCGACAGACAGTATGCAAAATTTTTCGTACTAAAACCAATATTACTTTGCATTTTGTTCGGAAAAATTTTGTATCCAGCAGGCAAAACTCTCTCTGCATCTCTCGTTCTGGGAAAATGAAGCACCATCTGTGTAATAGAAAATAATAATATTTCTACCTCATTGTGTGCGTTTGGCGATTGGCTTTGAAAGTGTTGTAAGGCTCTCTCATTACACGGCGAGGCAAGGAAATATGTTGAAAAGCTACGGTGAGTAATATAATATAAAAATAATAATGAATTCCGGTAAAATATTCATATTTTTTTCCTCTCGTCTTTCTTCTTGCTTTGCATTCATTCATTCACTTCGAAAAAGGAGGCATATAATTACGGACTGTGTGCACTTTTTTCCAATCTAATGATTCGTCGAGTGATATTGCTTGCCACGAGTGTCTATTGAGGCGAGATTTATGCAGTTTTGTTGTTGTAGCGAAGAGATAGGGATGATTTTGTGCTTTAAGATTTAAGAAAATTTTTATTTTTTTTAAAGTAAAATTTTTTTCTCTCATTTTTGTACTCCTCAAAATGAAATTTTGAAAGAAATTTCAAATTTTAATCATTGTTGAATTGTTAATTTTTTCATGAAAAATAACATTTCAAACTAAAAAAAAAATTCAAATTTATTTTTACTCATTTCAGTACTGCTTATGACAAATTTCGAGAAAAAAAAGGTAAATTTATCTATTTCAATTTTTTAAAACTTAATTTAAAAAAAAAAGGAAATTTTTTTTAAATTTTTTTTTTTTAATTTTTGTTTTTTTTTATTTTTATTTAAAATTTTAATTTAATTTTTTTGAAAATTAAGGTAAAAATTTGATATCTTTGATAAATAATTTATTTATTATTTTTTTTTTTTTGAAAATCTTATCGATCTCAATATGAAATTTTATAAATTTGAAATAAAAAATCAATTTGATTTAAAAATTTTCACATTTCAATGCTCCTCAGGGCATTATATAAGAGATTTTGAATATAAATTATTTTTTTTAATCAAATTTTTCATTTAAAAATTTTTAAATATAAAAAAAGCAATTTTTAAATGAAAAAAAAAATTTTAATAAATAAATTAAAGTTTAAATTTTTGCAAATTTTTTTTAATAAATTTTTTATTTTTTTTTAATTTGCAGTTTTATAAATTAAAAATTTTTTTCCAAAAATTATTTTAAAAAATAAATTTAATTAACAAAAAATTGAAATTAAATTTTTGTTATTTTTTGTTTTAAATTTTATATATTTTTTATTACAAAGCAAAATTTTGAAAAAAAAAATTTTTTTTCGACATAATTCATTTAAAATTTTTAAAACTGCAATTTTTAAATGAATAAAAATTTTAAATAAATAAATTAAAATTTTTAAATATTTTTTAATAATTTTTTTTATTTTTTTCTCATTTCAGTACTCCTCATAAGGCGAAAAAAGCGTGAAAATTCATCCCTCTCTACCGATAATAGCACCAATAATAATAATTATTCAGAATATTTTCCTTTTTCAAGTAGTACGATTTCAAGTAGACATCGAGTGTATTGTGGAAAAAAAATATAATTGGAAACTTCACAATGAGCGTATCGTTTATTCATCCCTCGTCATCAACTGCAGCAGCAGCAGCTTTTCATTTTTAGTACGGAAAATTACACACTCACAAAAAATATTATTACACCGTTTATTGATTGTTTATTTTCATTCCCTGACTATATATTTATAAAAATTTTTTTTTCAGCATTTTTCTCTCTTTCACTCCTTTTGTTGCGGAAAAAACATGAAAAATTTTAATAATAATAACGTCGATGTTGTAAAAATTTTTCATTTTCCAACTTTTTCGCCGATAATTATATGTGCAAAACCCGAGGCCCGTGGCTAACATGAAAAATTGCACAGGTAAGAGAATAATAGAAATTTAATTAACACACACGACTGAGCGAGTTGTAAGCCATGAGCGCGTTAAAAGTAAATAAATGTTCTCTATTTCAAACAAAAAAAAAATCGAAAAAAAATTCAAATGAATGAACAGACGAACAGCTTTTTATTAGTTTAATATTTTATATGTTTTTTTTTGTGTGTTTCATTCAATTTTCAACCACAGGAGCTTTACTGCCATTTTTTAATAGACCATTTCACTCCCTGCTATCGAGATGATGGCTCGCAGTGACGATGAAACATAAACTTTTTTTTTTTTTTCAAATTAAATTTTACAATTTTTTTTGCAGAAATGTCCAACTTTTCAAATCTCACAACGAATAATCACATTTTAGTAAAGTTCTGACCGAATGGGTGTGTGAACGAAGTTTCTCGTGCTGCAAAACTGCAAAAAAGAGTGAAGATGAAGAAAATGTTTGTACAAGTGTTGGAAGTAAATGGACAAGAATCGATGGAAAAAGTGCTTCAAGTGATGGTAGAAGATTAAATCGACTGTGAAAAGAGGGTCATTGATGGTTATGACAAGCGAAGATGACAATAAATGTTGGAAAATGTCATTATAGATCGATTTATGAGGGATTTTGAAGGTTTTGAGGCTTTATGAGCGGATTTTAAACCGAAAATTAGTCTTTTTAGAAGGTATTTAAATTTTTAAAATCAATTTTAGTTTAAAAATTTATAAATTTTGAACATTTTGAGTCTTTTTGAGTAACTTTTAGTTCAAATTTATTTAATTTTAGAAAGTCTTTTAACTCCAAAAGTCAATTTTAGTTCAAAAATTTATAAATTTTAAACATTTTGAGCCTTTTTGAGTAATTTTTAATTCAAATATTTTCAATTTTAGTAATCCATCGCATTGCAAAAGCCAATTTCAGTTCAAAAAATGATGAAAATTGAACTCTTGAGCCTTAAGGAGCATCAATTGAATCAAAAATCGACGTATTCAAGAAGCCATATGGATCGACAAGCGAAATTCTGTCTAAAAAAATGATGAATTTGGAGCCTTTTGAGAATTTTCGAGCAATATTTGTATGAAAAATCATCAATTTCGAACATGTTTCAAACTTCATCGAAGGTTTTCGTTCAAAAACTTATCATTTTTGCGCGTTTCAAGTACTGAAGAGTAACAATCGAGCGTAAAAAGGTAATTTTCTGAACCCCATTACATCTCAAAAGCACTTTTAAGATTCAAAAACTTTCAAAAATTCAATTTTTCATTAATTTCAGTTCAAAAATTCATAAATTCTCACCTCGTAAAGTACCTCAGCTTCCAAAATTCACGTAAAATCTCACTCCATCGCCCATTTTCGCCGTCATTTAATGTCATTACGCTCCTTAATCATGCTTTCAACTCCAAATCTCCACGGCTTACCGCCTCATCACTCAACGGCATGTCAATATTTTGTCTGCATAATCATAAAAACCCAAGACAACTTGTTGTTACAGCACGAAAAAAAATCACATTTTTCCATTCGCATGTGAACGACACGATGAGACGAACATCATTTGACTCGAAATTACTCCTCACACACTCCATAAAATATAAATTTAAGCTTATATGCGGCAAAATTGCTCGGAAAAAAGACGACAGAGAGAAAAAAGAAAAAAGGAACGGATTGAGTTAGCCTCAGGGGAAATTTTTGCACATTTTCAGGTCGTATTACATCTTTATTTTCCGTTTTTTATTTTTTTCTCAAGCAATGCGGATTCTTCTTTTGCATGTTTATTTACCGACACACGTTTCTCATCCTTTTTTCGTGGCTCGTGGGAAAAATCCTTATTTTTTATTGTTATTGCAGGAGACGACACGGAGGCGATAATGTGCGAGAAAAAAAATCTTTCTTTCGTCTTGAGTCGTTACAAATATTGACACAAAAAAGCACTCATAACCAAAAAAAATTTTTTTTTCAGAAGATGTCAAAACAAAACCTGACGCCTGACAGACAACGACTGCGGTATTTACAATCTCTCGTCATGGCACCTCGACAGTGATTTGCACGACACAAAAATGTGATTGAAGCGCATATTGAATGAAACGAACACTCACTCGACAAAAAAAAAATACACGAGAGAAAATGTTTTCTGTATAAATACATTTCCGACAATATTGCCGTTATCACGTGCAGGATGAATGACGAAAAAAATTTACCTACTCGGCATGAAATCCGTGAAAAATATGAGCAATTGAGAGTGATATAATTCAACGGGAGACGCTGGCTGCTGTGTGCTTTAAATATTTTACATTGTTAATGTTCTCGTCGTCGACGTCGTCGTGTGTGTGCGGAGGAATTATTACAGGAAAAAAGCTTTTGTGATGCTTTTGTGTGAAGAATTCAAGGAATTTTCTTTATATTTTACGGATGCGTTAAAGATGATTTTTTTGAGAATTTGAGTCTGTCTGAAAAATTTTTTTTATCGAAAGTGTTCTTTTGAAATTAATTTATATTAAATTTAATTATTTTAATAGTTTTTAATATTTTATTTCATTTTCATTTTTTTCATAAATTTTTTCTAAAAATTCAACTTTTTAAGAAAATTTTTACAAAAAATTTGATTTCTTGTACTAAAAATTTTTATTTTGTACTAAATTTTTTTAAACCTTTTTATTATGAATTTTTTGTCACGTTTTTCAAAAATTACTTTTTCTTTCAAAACTTATTTTTTTTTCTTTGCACTAAAAATATAATTTTAGTTTTTTTTTTCTAACAAATTTTGTAATAAATAATTTTATTTTCTTTAATTTTTATTTTTTAATAATTTTTTAAATTTTTCATTTTTTTCTTTTTCATTTTTTTCTTTTTCATTTTTTTTTTTTTTTTTGTTATTTTTTAATTAATTAATTAATTTTAATTTTTATGAATTTCTTCTAATTTTTTTCAAAAATTAATTTTTAAGTTATTTTTTAAATTTTTCCTTTTCTGTAAAATTTCAAAAAAAAATTTTTTTTTCTTTGTACTAAATTTTTTTTCTCACAAATTTAGTACTAAAAATTTTTTTACTTTTAATTTTAATTTTAATTTTTTTTAATTTTATTAAAATTTATTTTTTTAATATTTTTTTTTCTTTAATTTCAGAGCTCAAGAAAAATTTCTCTTCATTTTAGGATCCAAAAAGGCACTTTTACGTTAAAATTTTTGATGACTTTTTGCACAAATGAACAACCTCGAACAAAAAACCTCATACCTGTTGTTTGCGAAAAATGAAAAATTCAAAGTAATTCCAGACTTGTAACAAAAAAAAATATTTATTCCCGGAATGCCATTAAAAAAGTTTTTCCTCGTTTTACAACTCTTTTTTGTTCTCTTTTCAGTCACACGCCTGAATTACAAAAAGCGACCGAGACAAAAGCTTCGTTCGCGTGGCACTTTGTGGATTGAAATTCATCATGTAACAAAAGCGAGGCTTATCCTCGAACAATCCGCTTTGCACTTTAAAACAATCATCATACCGCATCACACGAAAAAAAAAACTGGCATGACAGAAAAACTTGTGCCGTCGACGATGTCGTCTTACGTCGTAAACTGTTTTTATTGCCGTGGATGTCGTGTTGAGTAAATTACTGCAACGCCGAATGACAGACAGAGTAACAACTAAATTAAATCATGAAAAATTAAGTCATTGCAAGGAAAATGCAAATCCGTGCATGAAGCTTCTGTGGGACACATTATTATGGCAATTTTCAAACAAAAGTTTCGAACGGGAGAAAGAAAAGTTAAAGTGCTCCATACAATTATATTTGATGACATTAATTTAGTAGTCAAGTATATGCGAGCGAAATCTCTCTTATTACTATTATTATAACATAACAACATTGTGCTTTCGTTCATTTCGGGAGAATGGAAGAACATGCAAGAACAAGAAATTTTAAGAAATTCACATGTTCATGTGTGACAAGAAACTTTTAATTGAAATTATAAACTTTTGTTCTGCCAAGGAGGCACTTACCAACAGCATTAATCACATAAAAGGAACTTTTTTTTGATTGAATTAATCTGACGTCTCGATGCTTACCTGAAAAGATACAAAAATAGGAAAAATTTGGTTAAAAATTGTTGTTATTGAAATTTTTTGAGATTCATGTGAGTAATTAAAATTTTTATTAACTAAATTTTTTTAACAATTTCTGTACTAAAATTATTTTTAACTAAAATTTTTATTTTTTTAATACAAATTTCTGTACTAAAAATTATTTTTTAAATTTTTAGTACTAAAATTTTTATTTTTTTTAATACAAATTTTTGTACTGAAATTATCTTTTTTGTTAAAAAAAAATTCTTTACAAATTTCTGTACTAAAAATTATTTTTTAAATTTTTTGTACTAAAATTTTCTTAATTTTAGATAATTTCTAAATTAATTAATGATTTATTTTTTTTTAAAGAATTTTTTACGAATTTCTGTACTAAAAAAAATTTTTCTATCATTTTTGTAGTAAAATTCTTTTTATTTTCAAATTCTTGCATTAAAACTCTTTAAACTTTTTTTTTTCTAAATTTTTCTTTTATTTGAAATTTAAGATTTTTTCAATTTTCGTACTAAAAAAGTTAAAAAAAAGTATTTTTGTTTCTTGTACTAAAAATTTTTTCTTTCAATTTTTTTTCATTCTTAAATTTAAAAAAAATAAAAATTGATTAAAACTCGTCTTTTTTCAGTTCTCCGTGAGGCGTGTGAGTAATTAAAACGTAGAAACCTAAATTTATGACCGAATTATTCACATTGATGGTCTTTACGTGCACACTTTAGTTTCTTTCGAACCGCTCGAATCCTTGAAACGTAAGTAACGGAAACACGAAAAACTATAAAAAAAAAAGAAAAATTTAATGATGGGAAATTTATTACAGATTAAGTGCGATTATTTTCCGATGCCGAAGCCAGCACACCGCTCGTAAATTAAAGCAAATGAGCTTCGTCGTGAACACGTGTCGGCGATGAACTGAAACGAAAGCAAGGCACTCAACTGTCTTACAAAACCACGTCACACCTGATTGAGTATCAATTCCAATTACACTTCAGTTGTCGACCAGCCAACATGCATCCAGCAGGATCGTGTCAGAAAACGAGCATCATAAATTTTACTACAGGGACTTTCTCTCTGAAATAATATAAAAATTTGTTGCAACGAGTGAGTTGCAGCGAGAGAAGAGGATAAAAATTTGCAACGTATGATGTGTCTAATCACTCATCCATCTCGTTCCCATATTTTATGAGGCAACATATATCAAGCATGGTGTATCATATCTCACTGCCGAGCGCTTCATTGTGTGTTATTTTAAACTTTGCATCGTTGCAAGTGAACAGTTTTTTTTTCAATGGAGAAAAGTACGTCTCGCGGGATTTTTTTAGGTTTTAGATACGATGCGAGACACATTTTTCATATTTTTGGAAGCAAAGTAAGTTAGAATATGACTTTTTTTTTAAATTTAAAAATTTTTGAATAAAAAAAATTATTTTTCAATATTTTTAGGTAAACTTTGCTCAAGAAATTAATTTGCTCGTACAAATCAAAGGAAATTTTCATGAAAAGTGTCATAAAATTTAGATTTGAGGTTAGAAATTTTTAAAATTTATAAAAAAAATTACATTTTATTTAAAATATTCAATTTTTTTTGGCTAAATTTGATAAAATATTCAGCTATTCAAAATATTTTCATATAAAAAAGCTCTAAAGAGACTTAATTCTTCCAAAATTATTATTAAAAATCAATTTTATTATAAAATTTTGTATTTTTTAAAAATTAAATTGAATTTTTTTATTTTTTTTTCTCAATTATTTTTAATTAAATTTTTTATTTTAATTTGTTTCGGTCAAATAGTTAAATTTTTTTAAATTTAATATTTATAATCAATTTTTTTTTCTTAATTTAAATTAATTTTTTTAATTAATTTATTTTTTTTTTAATTTTTTTAATTTAATTTTTTATTTTAAATTTAAATTATTTTTTTTATTTTAAATTTAATTTATTTTTTTTAAATTTAATTTAATTTAATTTTTTTTTATTTAATTTAATTAATCAAATAAAATTCATTAATTTAGATAGAATTAAGATTAAATTAAGTTAAAATTAAATTAAATTAAAAATAAAATTTAAAAAAATAAAAAAATTCATTAAAAAATAATTTATTTTTTTAATATTTATTTTAATTTTTTAAGTTCAAAAAAAAATTATCTCTAAAAATTCTTCGCGAAACATTTTTTCCATACAGTAATTCACTCCATTTTTCATCGTAGCAAAAAAAACTAACATCGAAAAAATTGGAGAATTTGCATATTTTCATCCTGAGTGACATTTTGAGAACACAGTCACTTTCATTCTTGTCTCTCTTTCTCGCTTCGTTTCGAACTTCTATCCAATTCCGACCCAATTAAGGAAATCAATGCTGACCGACGGTGTTATTTATTTTCTCTTCTATTTTTTCTCGCTCGATGCTTCTGGCATTTATTTTGTAGTTGTATCCGAAGAAGAGTATCCGGGAACAAAAAAAAATTGAAGAAGAATAATAACTTTTATAACAACATCCGAGCGTGCACGAAAGTCGACTTGATCTCTGAATGTGCGACATATTTTCTACTTGCTCGCATGTAATTGAGTTAAAAGAATACCTCGTTCGTTCCTCGTTTTATTATTTTAATGACTGACATGTCGATCGTTCGCTTTCTGTCTTTTTTGCAGGAAAATTCAAACGGAAATTAATGCACGTCTCGTATGCAAAAATGGAAACATGCAAAAATATCATCATTATTAATATGCGCACGGTGATGGAGTGACGAAGGATGCACACACATTTTATGTACTTTGGAGCGTTTTTCGAAGACGGTGACGGATTTATGACTGTTGAATGCCGTTATTTATGGCATTTTTGGCGTAAATGGAAGCATTTTGCGAGAGATTTATTTATGAAGGGGACATCGTTTGCATTGCGTGGGCATCATTCGGAGTCGTTGAACGACATTTGGACAGGAAGTTTTACGAGAAAGTGTGATTTAATGTTAGAATTTAGACGGATTTTGGTGAGTTTTGCATGAAAAGTTACTTTTTTTAAAATTTTTGATCCAAAATTGTCTTTTTTTCTAACTAATTTTCAACAAAATTTTAATTTTTAGTATCAATTTCGAACAAAAAATTAGCAAATTAAAATTCAAAAATTAAATTTTACTCAAAAATTGTTAATTTTTTATTTTAATTTTATCAAAGAATTTTTTTATTTTTTAAAAAAAAAATTTTAATAAATTAAAATTTAAAAATTTTTTCAAAAATTAAAAAAAAAATAAAATTATTGTTAAAAAATCCATTTATTTTCCAAATTAAAAATTTTTTTTTTTTAATTAAAAATGCTTAAAAAATATATTTTTTTTTTTTGTTAAATTTTGTTTTAAAGTAACTTTTTTAAAATTTTTGATTAAAAATAAAATAATAAATTTAATTCAAAAATTAAAAATTCATAAAAAAATATTTTTTTAAAATTAAATTAAATTAAAATTAAATAAATTAAAATTCAAATAATTAAAGTTCATAAAAAAATTTTTTTTTTTTGAAAAAATTTTTAAAAATTTTTTTTTAATTTTTAAAAAAAAAATAATAAATTAAAATCCAAAAATTAAAAATTCCTCGAAAATCCTTTTAAAAAATCAATTTTTCGCAAATTAATTGAATATTTATTACAATAAAATGCCAATTTACCGCAATTTTGCCTGCAATCATGTAAACACTCATCATCGCTCATCCTCATTTGCGATGTAAATAGTCAGTAAATGATTAATTTCTGTCGAATATATCAAACAAATGCGAAAAAATCACATAAATTGAAAATAATTGACCTGATAATGTAGCTTCAATGGTCGATAAACCACAAAAGTGTGTCTCTTTCGTCTCTCTCGTCGCTCCCGCAACGCCACAAAACAAATTTCGCGCAAACAACACACTCGCTGAAATTTTATTGACATTGTTTCTGACAATTATGAACAAATTATTTTCATTCCGAATCATAATAATTAATTTAAAATAAACAATCATTAAATATGTATGCGAAAAAAAAAATAAAATCTACAAAATTTTATGGACCAAAAGTTCATGATAATCAAAATAATTGATTTTTATTGTGTCAAGTGATGCATAAATTGTGCCTTTCGTGCGGTTGAGGCGGTTCGATTTTTTTATAAAATAATTATCGAAAAAAAAATTCAAACCACAAATCACACTTTTTCAAATAGGTAATTAAGGCTCTAAATTGATTCAAATGACGTTCACGTGCCAAACGACGGGACGAAACGAGGACAATCAATCCATTAAAGGCTTACGACAAGCACCTGTCCTGCAATAAAATTCAGGTTTGCATCAGCTTTAATTACTGATTTATTGATATCTTTTAATCCAATCATTAATTACAGACCAGAAAGCTATTTAATTATACGTGTCGGGTATCGGGACACATACAGCTTGGCAGTGTTTTCAGTACATTATGCGGTTAGGAGTGTAGTTGCCTTTAAATATCGGTTTAGATTTTATTTTGCTACTGAGTAGCTGGCGTGTCTTCATTTATCTTCATTGAAAGTGCATGCCAAAGGAACGAGATAAGACAAGGAGAGGGGTGTCAATTAAATTTTTTTGATAAGAAATTTTTTTAAATCTTTGCTTTAGCTCAAATTTTGTATAAAATTAACAAAAATTGTTAAATATATTTTTAAAAATTATTTAAAAATTTTTTTTTATTTCAAAAAAATTATTTAAAATTTTTAAAAAGGCAAAATTTTGAACAAAACTAAATAAAAAAAATAATTTAATTAAAAATAATTAATTAAATAAAAAATAATAATTTAAAAAATTTTCACTGAATATTAAAAAATTTAAATAAAAAAAATAAATAAAATTAAATTTGAATAAAATAAAATAAAATTTAAAAAATATAAACAAAATTTAAAAAAAAATCACAAAAAATCTTAAAAATTAAAAATTTTTTATTTCTAAATTTTTTGAAACAAAATATGAGCAAATTTTTTATAATTTTATTTTTTTACGAAAAAAAATTTACAAAAATTTCAAAACAGCAAAATTTTTGAACAAATTTTATTTTTTTTTTTTAATTTTTTAAGTTTAAGTTAAAATTGAACCGAAATTCTAAAAAATTCAAAATTTTTAAAATTTTTATTTTTAAATATTTTTAAATTCTTAATAAAAATTTAATATTTTAACACTTTTTCATCAAAAATTGGAGAAATGAAAGTTTTAAAAAAAAAAATAATTTTTTGAGAGATTTTTATCAAAGTTTTTACTTAAAATGCATTAAAAGGTACAAAATTCTTGAAAATTCGTATTGACACCCTTTGCAATAAATATCCGTAACTCAGCTAATATAATTAACATGGCATATCACAACACATCTAACTATACGGAGCATCATCTAACATTAATAGGACAACAACACAAAATTCCCTCTTTGGCAGACACGACATCAAAGTATTGATTAGATTGTCTTCTCGAATTGAATTAAACTTTAAATTAAATTTCGTATTGATTGCTTCATTTAATTTATTCCAATTTATGTACAAATTGCTTCCTTTGTTCCTCAGTTCACAGAAAACGAGATGGAGAGAGAATTTTTCTAAATACTTGAAAGTTGACAGAAAAATTTGTGCGTCTGACAAAAGAAATCAAAAATAATGAGAAAATGTCGTATTGCTCTATCAGCAGGCAGACATCAAGCCTCCTTGTTTATTTTTATGATTATATTTGCCTTTTGCTTCTAAATATTTTATTTAATTTAATTTTGTGCCATTTTGTGTCTTTACTTTTTGCTTTACGAGCGATGATGTCGACAACGGCAAATCTCTCTCTCCGTCATTCCATTTATTTTCATTTCAATTTAAACACTTCTCGGATTTTTTCTAATGCATTTTGAGAGGTTTTGTGAAGAAATCGATAATGAGATGGTCTGTGAATAAAAATTTTGAAAAAACAAAAAATTCTTAAAATTTAAAAAAATAAAAATATTTTTTATTCTTTAAAAAAAAATTAAAAAAAAATTTTTTAAATTTTTATTAATTTTTAAAAGAATTTTAAGAAAATTTGAAAATTATTAAATTTTTTTTTTATTTAATTTTTGTGAATTTATTATTTTTTTTATATGAAAATTAATGATTTTATAAATTTTTTAAAAATTTTTCTCCTTTTCACAAAATATATAAATTTAAAAAAAAAAAATAATTTTGATTTCAAAATTATTAATTTATAAAATTAATTAAAAAAAAAAATAAAATTAAAAAAAAATTAAACAAAATTTTAAAAAAATTCTTAAAAGAAATTTTTCAAAATATTTTTTTTTATAAGAAAATTTGAAAAAAATACGCTGAAATGAATAATTTTGTCATAATTTTCTCGTTTTTATGTGTTTTGTGTCGAATATACTCGGATTTGGTTATATCGATATAAATAAATCAGTCGTTGATTTACATACAAGACGAAGCCAAAGTTCGTTTCTTCACTCAAGGATAAGAAGGCACTTACCAAACACAAAAAAAATTGGAAAAATAAACAAAATGTAATTACATTACTCGACATCACATTACGACAAAGTGAATTAATAATGAACTTTTCTCTTCATCCTGCACTCAAATCAGGTTACGAGGAGGGATTTTACCGAGAGACGCAAAAAAAAAATCAATCAATTTTTGATGTGTATCCATGTCACTTCCCATTGGATTCAATCAACACACGATCATTTATTATTTATTTTTATATTAATCAACACTTTCCGCATCAGCAGTCAATGCAATTCTCGTTCTGCGCGCGAGTTGTCAGTTGAAAATTCCGTCGGCGACGATGCAATATAAATAAATATCACATAAATCCACTGATGCATCATCTTGTCAATTCAACTGATAAATAAATAAAAAGGTAAACAAAGCAAATAATAATTTGAATGTGAGCGCGACGTCGATTCAGGTGCATGTTCGGGTGTGAGTAGGTCGAGGAATTAACGGAAGTTTGTCGAAAATGTCGAAAAAATGGTGAAATGAATTGAATTTAAAGTGCATGTTATGCTCATTGATTGACTTGGGAGTGAAGGGAAGAGCAAATAAAATGAATTTTTATGAATAAATTTCGAGTTGAAATAAATATTTTGTGACTTTTTGACACGAAACTAAAAATTTAAAAAGACAAAAATATTTAAAATTATCTTAAAATTGCTCAAAATGATAAATCAAAAATAATAAGATAATTTTTATAAATTTTTAATAAAATAAAATTTTTTGAAAATTAATTTTATTAATTAATTAAATAATTAAATTAAAAAAAAATTCAAACATCTAAAAAATAATTTTGAATTTTAGTTGAAAATTAAAATTAAAAATAAAATTAATTTTTAATAAAATTATTATAAATTTAAATTAATATTAATAAAATTAATAATTAATTTAAAAAAATAAAAAAATCTTAAAATGCTCAAAAAATGAAAAATTTTTATTATCAAATAAATTAAAAATAATTTTAAATAATTAATTAAATAATTTTAAAATTATTTTTAAAATTTTACAAATTTTTTTAAAATATTTTATTTAAAATATTAAATTCAATTAAAAATTATAAAAGTGAATTTTAAGATAATTTTTAAAAATTTTTAAAATTTAATTTTTTTAACAAAATTATATAAATTTAAATTTTAAGTAAAATTTTATAAAAAAAAAAAATTTTAAATTAAAAAAAAAAAATTTAAAAAAAATTCAAATATCGTAAAAGTAATTTTGAGATGACTTTTATAAATTTTTCATTAAATTAATTAATTTTTTATTAAAATAAATCATTATTAAAATTTAACAGAATTAAAAATTAAAAAAAAAAATAATTTCTAACAAAAAAATTTGCTCTCTATTTATTTTTTTTTAAAGCAAAAAAATTAATAAAATTCACAAAACACGTAATTTTCTTGCACGATCGATCTTTTTTAACGCAACGATGAGCATTTCTGTCACTTTCATTACCTTTCTAATTCTTCTTTTTTTTTTTGATTAATTTTTTATTTGAATAATTATAAAAAAATCAATAACTCTAATCAATCACTTTCAAAGTCAAATTAATCTCGATGCAATTCATTTTTTTTTCTGTCAAACTCGTTAATCAAACGAAACACACAAAAATATTTGACGTTTCAATTTATGTGGCTTTTTATCAGTAATTTTGGTCGCTTTATTGTTCCAGAAGCAGCCGAACATCTGTTGTCGATGCATATTTCACCGTAATGAGATACAAAATTAATGATGCTCCGTTCTTTTGTGTGATTTTTTCCGTGAATCGACCAAACCACTGATTAAGAGAACAAATTTTTTTACTGCTTTAATGAGCTGTTTATGCATTTCCTTTCACACTTGATTCGTTTTAGGTCCAAAATTCAAAGTTATTACCTGAAATTAAAAGAGAGAAACACAAAAATTCTATTAGTTACTAATTTATGGGAATGACATTCAACATTTCTTTTCATTAATTGATTAAAAATTCGAGTGTTTGTGAGAGTAACAGTGCTTCGAGGCAATAAAGACACACCTTGAACTCATGTGTGAAACATAATTTACATAAATTTTTAAAGTTTTCGGCCGAAAAAGTCATTTTGGTCGAAAAATGTGAGAAAATTTCGTTTTTGAACCCTTATTTAAAATAAATTTGGGAGGAAAAAGTTCGTCTTTTATCATTTTTAACACACTTTCACACATCCAGAGGCACATTTTTCACACTAACATCCCCTAATTTGCATTTTTCATCCGAATGTTCCGAAGGTTTGTTATTAAAAACTACAAAATAAATTAAATTAAAGATTAATGGTACCACAAAAACACAAAATATGGAAGTCTTACAACCCACGATGAACGTTCAAGAATTCATCCCACGTTTTCGGGGCAAAGTCATATTGATTAGTTAATGAAATTTCTTCGTCTTTTGTTGCCGAGACGAGCGACGTCGTTGACCTGTCTTCAAATATTTTTCATTATTTTCCGAGCGTTTACCTTTTTTTCCTCGTCAGTACAACGCGCAGACAGCCACAAAAAGAAAAGAAAAGAAAATAAAAAAAGATGTTTAATAAATGCAACATATGTTACAACGCCATTAAAAGTTACATTGTTCCAGACAAGATTTTTCCTTCTTCATCGTCAAAGTTGAATATTTTGCTTTATTAAATTTTTTTCGTTCGCTTTTTTTATTGGAGGAACGAAAGTCAAGCCAAAATGAACAATACAAAAAAAAGGTACGTAATCTCGGGTCCAAAAAGGTAAATAACGTCCTTTTGTTTCTTTTTTAAAGTACTTTTTAACTCTTCGGCGTGTAGCTGAGATATATGATGAGTGTGAAGAATTTGTGTTTCGAAAAAGATTTTTTTTATAAAATTAAAAAAAAAATAAATAATTTTTATTTTAATGATAATTTTTTTTAAATTTTGAGTCATTTTTAAGAATTTTTTTACAAAGTCGAAATTTATAAAAAAGTTTTTAAAAAATTTATAAAAATAAAAAAAAAATAAATTTCTGATTAATTAAATTTTTATTATAATTTTTTTTTAAATTTTAATTTAATTTTATTAATTTTTCTTTTTTTAAATTTATTTTAATTTTTTTTTAATTTTTAATAATTTTTGTTTTCAAGAATTTTTTTTTCTAAAATAAAGTTTCAATTCATTAAGAATTTTCAGATTTTTTAATTATTTTTAAGAAAAATTAATTTACTTAAACTTCATAATTCATAAAAATATTTTTAAAAAATTAAAAAAAAAACAAAATAATAAAAAATAATGGAAAAATATGAAAAAATTTGTTTTTCTAAAATTAAGCTAAATAATTTTTTTTAATTCAAAATTTTTAGAATTTATAAGAAACATTAAATTTCGTCATTTAAGAATTTTATAAAAAAAAATTATTTAGGTAGGTATTTATTTTTTTATTAAGTTTCTTAAATTTTTTTTTAAATTATTTTTCCTTTCGAAAAAATTTTTTTTTACTAAAATAGTTTTTTTCAGCTCATTAAAAATAAAATTTTTTTTCTTAATGTTTTTGAATTTTTAAAAATGTTTTAAAATTCAATTTTCTCTTTAAAAAATTTCAAAATTTATTAATTTTTTTTTTTAATTTTTATTAAAATTCATTAAATTTTTTAAATTAAATTATTTCCAGCTCAAAACTAAAAAAAAATAAATAAAAAAAATTGCAAAACACAAAATTCTCACAACTCGACCCACAAAACAAAAAAGGGGAAAAAATGTAAATTTATATAAATTTGGAGCTTTCATATTTATAATTTTATTTTTTTGCCTTTGCCATGCGACAGAGATAAGAATTGTCCACAAATCGTCGTTCAACACATGTTTTTATTTATTTTTATTTTTTGTTTGTATTTATTGCTCCAAGCCGGGGGATTACGAGAACAGAAATGTGACCAACCAACAGAGGATGTGACTTTATTATCAATTACCTTTGGGAAAATATTGCGAGATTTTTATTTGAAAAATTTCTTCTTTCTTCACATAAAGACATTTTCGGGCAGAAATTTATCAAATATTGTTCAATATTGTAAAAATATGTGTCATGGTTCAATATTTCGATATTTTTGTGTGTCACAGAGAGAGAGAGAGAAATATTTTCCTTTCAGGCTTTTTGGAGTAAAAAGTAATAAAACAAGATATTTTATGTTATTTTATGATAAAACATACCATGAAATTGACAATCTTGAAAATATTATTGGTAGCAGTATGCGGCAAATTTTGCCATCGGAGTTTAATAAAATAAATAAATTTCGGGTTGCATGAAAGGATTTTCAATTTTACCGACATTTTTACGAGCACGAAAAGCTTTCAGCAGAATGGATGGCGCCCCAAGGCAACGAAATTCAACATTTTGTGTGCAACGAAAGCGCTCCAATTAAGATCAAGTCCCTCTTTTTTTTGCTGAAATCTCGAGTTTCGCATTACAAACGAACGAGAAGAGGAATGTTTTCTTGTGCAAAGATCAAGTATACAAGGGAGGTACTTCTTATGTAAATATTGCATACTCACACCAAAAGATCAAAGGAAAAGAGTAAATCTCTTTTAATTTTTCTATGTACTTTTTTTCTTCCTTTAGGTGCAAGCAGGAACGGATCTCGAGCAAAAATTTCTTAAAAAAATGAAAAAAAAATTTTTTTTGACGGATAATAAGCTGAAAAGATTTTTCAATTAATCCAAACCAAGCAAATTTTTTTTTATTTTTTTTTTAATTTTTTTTTTATTGTTTTCATTTTTTTTTAATTTTTTTTAATTTTTTAAATTTATTTTAATTTTTTAAAATTATTTTTAAATTTTAAATTTTAAATTTTTTTTTTTTATTAAAAAATTTTGTCAATAAAATTTTTTAAAATATTTTTTTTTTTTTTAATTTTTAATTTTTCTATTTTTTTTTTTTTAAATTTTTTTTTAATTTTTTTTTTTAATTTTTTAATTTTTTTAAAATATTTTTTTTAATTAAATTTTTTAATTTTTATTTTTTAAATTTTTTTTTAATTTTTTTTTATTTTTTTTTTTCTTTATTTTTTTTTTTTTTTTTTTCAGAAACTCAGGCATAAAAATTTCAATTCCGTCACTGAATATATGGCATCGTGTTCCCTTCAAAGAAAATTTTCCAAATTTAATAGCGCTCCTACGTTCACATTTTAATGTAAAAGGATCTCAAGTAAGCAAGCAAGCTAAAGACAAACATCTAACGGAAGAGCGAGGTTAAACGTACTTTTTTCCTCGAGACTTCTACACATTTATGAATTTTTCTCTTCTCATTATTTTTGCATCGCACCATTAAGAATGCTGTTGGCAGTGCACCAGATGCCTTTTCTTTACTTTTAAATTTCCCCGTACTTTTACTCCGAGAGCACTTTGTTTATTGTAAACTTCTTTCCGTCATCCATGAAATTTGTCTCTCTTTATATTTATTCTAAAAACAAATAAAAAATGTTCATTTTTTCAACGTTGCTGTCACTCAAAGAAAACTCTCTTGAGTGCACACTTTGATTGATTTTTGTCGTCAACACATTAAAAAGTCGTAAAAGGTTTCAATTTAATTTAGAGAAAAATTTTACTGCACTCTTGAAGATAAATTACGTAATAAAAGTAAATTTTTCATAAAAATCATTAATAAAAAGCGCGACATTAAAATGCGGTCGTGAAGCACTTTTAAATTATAAAATAATAATTTTAAGAGGAAGAGATGAAAAGAACAACGGATAAAACAACGCCATAAAAAAAAGTTTTTGATTCTCGCAAACAAAGAAGAGATTTTGAGCTGCAATTAAAAGTCAAGTGTTTTTATTTAGCGCCAACATGGAATCCATCAAGACAAGGCAAGGCATGGAAATGCGGAAAAGGTGTGAGTAAAAATAATTAATTTTTATGATAAATGATTTTTTTTCCTTTTTTTTTTGTTCTTGGAAATGGAACATCAAAGAAAAATTATCGTAATTGTGTTTTAATTAGCTTTTTCTCATTAAAAAATAAAATTTTTTTGAATGATATTTTTTTATAAAATTTTTTAACTTTAAATTTTTTTAAAGATTTTTGTTTCATTAAAATTTTTAGAATTTTTTTTTTTCTTAATTTTTTTTTTAAAAAAATTTTTTTTCAATTTTTTTTAAAAACTTATTTTTAAATTTATTAATTTTTTTTAAATCAAGCAAAATTTATTTTTTTTAATTCAGAAATTCAATTTAAAAATTTTATTCCGTCACTGAATATCCGAGCATATGTTTCAAAGGAGAAAAGTGATTCTTATGACTCAAGGAATGTTTATCGCGAAAAAAAATGAACAAAAAAAATTTCGACCGAAATCCTCTTATTATTACAATCGTGTTTCCCTTCAAAGAAAATTTTCCAAATTTAATAGCGCTTCTACGTTCACATTTTAATGTAAAAGGATCTCAAGTAAGCAAGCAAGCTAAAGACAAACATCGAGAAAAGAAGAAAAATAAGAAAATAACGGAAGAGCGAGGTTAAACGTACTTTTTTCCTCGAGACTTCTACACATTTATGAATTTTTCTCTTCTCATTATTTTTGCATCGCACCATTAAGAATGCTGTTGGCAGTTTATCGATGCTTTTCCTATTATTACCATTTTTATATTGATATTGCCATACAAGATTTGTTTTTACCATTTTTCGCAAAAACTTTTTCCGAGCATATGTTTCACTTTTAAATTTCCCCATTTTTATATTGTACTTTTACTTTTTCCAAAAGCACTTTGTTTATTGTAAACTTCTTTCCGTCATCCATGAAATTTGTCCTCTTATTACTTTTTATATTTATTGCCATAAAAACAAATAAAAAATGTTTCATTTTTTCAAGTTGCTTATCACTCAAGGAATGTTTATCGCGAAAAAAAATGAAAAAATTTCGACCGAAATTCTTATTACCATTTTTATATTGATATTGCCATACAAGATTTGATTTTACCATTTTTCGCAAAAACTATGCGTCAACAAGGAATGTTTATCGCGAAAAAAAATGAACATTAAAAAGTCGTAAAAGGTTTCAATTTAATTTAGAGAAAAATTTTCTGCACTCTTGAAGATTTATTATATTGCCATAAAAGTAAATTTTTCATAAAAATTTCATTAATAAAGGAATGCGCGAAAAAAAATGCGGTGAAGAATTTCGACCGACTTTTAAATTATAAAAACTATGCGTTTCCGAGCATTAAGAAAAGTGATTCTTATGACTCAAGGAATGTTTAAAAAAAAATGAACAAAAAAAATTTCGGAAGATTTTTATAAAAGAACATACGGATAAAACATTTTTCGCAAAAACTATGCGCCAGCATATGTTTCAAAAAAAAGTTTTTGATTCTCGCAAACAAAAAAAAAATGAACAAAAAAAAATTTCGACCGAAATCCTCTTATTACCATTTTTATATTGATATTGCCATACAAGCCATAAAAACTAAGTGTTTTTATTTCTCAAGGAATGTTTATCGCGAAAAAAAATGAACAAAAAAAATTTCGACCGAAATCCTCTTATTACCATTTTTACCATTTTTATATTGATATTGCCATACAAGATTTGTTTTTACCATTTTTCGCAAAAACTATGCGTTTCCGAGCATATGTTTCATGGAGAAAAGTGAAAATTTCGTGTGAGAAAAATAATTAATTTTTAAAAAAAATTTCGATTTTTTTTACCTTTTTATATTGATATTGCCAACATTTGTTTTTAAAGAAAAATTATCGTAATATGTTTTAAAAAGTGTTCTTATGACTCAAGGAAGTTTATCGCGAAAAAAAATTAACAAAAAAAATTTCGACCGAAAACCATTTTTATATTGATATTGCCATAAAAGATTTGTTTTTACCATTTTTCGCAAAAACTATGCGTTTCCGAAAATGGAAAAAGTGATTCTTTAAAGGTTGTTTATCGCGAAAAAAAATGAACAAAAAAAATTTCGAAAATCCTTTATTAATTTTTATATTTTGCCAAAAGATTTGTTTTTAATTTTTTATGCGTTTAGCATAGTTTCATGGAGAAAAGTGATTCTTATGACTCAAGGAATGTTTATCGCGAAAAAAAATGAACAAAAAAAAATTTCGACCGAAATCCTCTTATTACCATTTTTATATTGATATTGCCATACAAGATTTGTTTTTAAATTTAATTTTTTTAAGAAAAGTGATTCTTAATTGTTTTTGAACAAAAAAAATTTCGAATAAATCCTCTTATTACCATTTTTATTTGATATTGCCATACAAGATTTGTTTTTACCATTTTTCGCAAAAACTATGCGTTTCCGAAATTTTCATGGAGAAAAGTGATTCTTAAAATCCTCTTATCCGCATGAAATTTTGGAAGTTTAAAAAGCCTTGAATGATATATTTTCTTTCAAAAGTACTAACATTTTTTTATTATGATAAATTTTAATTTTTTTAAATAAAGTATTTTTAAAAAATTTTATTTAAATTTAAAATATATTAAAAAAAATTTTAAAAAATAAAAAAAAATATAAAAAAATTAAAAAAATATAAAAAAATATAATAATAAAATTAAAAAAAAAAATTAAAATAAAATAAAAAATAAGAAAAAAAACAAACTATAAAGTATGAAACAAGTCTGCTCCGAGGAAAACGAAAAATAAACAAACTATAAAGAATGAAACAAGCCAGCCTCGAGGAGAAGGGAAAAATTGTGCGCCAAAAAATATAAAAATTTGGACAAAAATTATTGAATGGAAGTTTTGGTTTAGGGTAAAAAATTAAGATGACAAAAATGTTTAAAATTTTTTTTAAAAAGGTGTTATAAGATGTAATAAAAAATTTGCCCAAATTTTTAATTTTTTGGCGCAAATTTTTTTTAGTTTGTTTATTTTTCGTTTTCCTCGGAGCAGACTTGTTTCATACTTTATAGTTTGTTTTTTTTTCATATTTTTTATTTTATTTTTATTTTTTTTTTTGAAAAATATAAAAATGATTTTAGAAGTTGAAAACTTCAAAAATGTTTTTTTTTTATTTTTTTATTATATATATTTTAAATATTTTTTTTATATTTTTTTTTATTTTTTTTTATTTTTTTTAATATTTTTTTTTAATTCATTTAATTTTTTAAATATTTTTTTTATATTTTTTTTTATTTTATTTTTTTAATATATTTTTTTTTTAAATTTATTTTAAAATATTTTAATTTTTTTGTAATTTTTTTTTTAAATTTTTAAAAATGTTTTCAATTTTTTTTTAAACTTATTCATCTAATTTATTTCTTTTTAGGAATTTGGCAATTTGTTTCAAAGGAAAAAAAAATCTTCAACCAGATGACAAGAAAAATCAGTATCTAAAAGTGTCGAAGTGCATCCATAACTTCTCTTCATATCAAACTCCTCAAAATGCCATTCCATACTTACAGCTCAAATTGTTGTTATTGTTGTTGCAGCACGCCTCACAGCAAGTTAAAACTCCTCGTTCGAGATAAAACTTTTTCTACTTTGAAGTTGATGCAAAAACGGCAGAGAAAAGGGTGCAACGACACAAAAGCAAAACGCGTCAAGTACCTTGTTTGAATTTTGAACGACAATTTTTCGTGCATTAACCTGCCGTGCTTTCATCGAAAAAAAAACGTTCTTTCGTCACCGCAAAACCCGTCATTTGATTTAAGCTTCGTTAGAGATTTAATAACATCCCTGATGAAATTACGTGGATGATGGGTAGAATTCGTCCCATGTCGCTCATACAATATCTTCCGATGTGTTATAATGCTATTATCATGAATTTATCTATCAATATTTAATATCTACGCATCAACGCAAACAACTTGTGAAACACGATACACGAGTGATGATGAGCTCGTAATTTATAATAAAGTTCACAGTTAATCTCTGTGTTTGGTGTTTCCGACCTATTTTCGTCAATTTACAAGAAAAGCGGATCTCTGAACGGATAGAAAATGCAAAATTATGTGCAAAAGGATGTTCATTAGCAAAAACTTTCAGTGACGGATTCGGAAATTTCTTCAAGAATTTTTCAATTAATCCAAACCAAGCATAAAAATTTCAGGCACTGACTTCAACGACATCGTCAGGAAGGAAATTGATCGATTTTGTACCATCGCACACGTGATTAATTATTGAACTGCCTCCCTTTTTAGTGCAATCTTGTGGTTTCGTTTGTCATAATTTCGGTAAGGCGCCATCCATTAATGGCATTTACTGATCCAAAACCCCCTATGATCGCAAACCATCGAATTGTTTTAATTTTAAAATTTTTAAAATTTTTTGCAATTTTTATTAAGGTGTTTTAATTTTTTAAAATATTGTAATTTTTTTAAATGATTGTCAAAAATCGTTTTAAATATTTTTTTTAATTTTATTTTCATTTAAATTTTATTTTTAATTTTTTTTTAATTTTATTTCATTTTTTTATAATTTTCTTTAAAATATATTTTTTTAAATTTCAAAAATTTTTTTTTATTTTTTAATTTTTTTTTTATTTTTTTTTTATTTTTTTTAAATCTTTTTAAATTTATTTAAAATTCATTAAATTTTTTTTTATTTTTTAATTTTTTTTATTTTTAAATTTTTTTTTATTTTTAATTTTTGTTTTATAAAAATTTTTTAAATTTTTAATGGAGCCATTAATGGATGACGCCTAAGTAAGGCACATCTGTTCGCCAACAACATCCCGACTTAATTGCCTTTCTCCTCTTTTTACATCGCTCTTTACACACAAAAAAAATGCCAGATCCTTTAATGCCCAATTAGATTAATAGCCTGGATCAATTTAATATCAATTAGCTTAATTAGATTAGTTTAAAATCAATTTTCATTAATAATTATCACACTTTTCTTGTTCTACATTTAAATTTACATCACTCTTTTTTTTCACAGGCACTTGAACTTTGGTTCGTTAATTTTTTGTGTCAAGCACGTCTCAAATTCATTATTAACGAAGGGATGGAATTTTTTTGGGGAAATGACGAAAAAGCAAAAAAGGGTCAGGTGCCAATAAATGGAAAAGAGAATAGAGTTTAAAACAATTAACAAAAATTTTCCTTTTTTTTCAGGTCGATATTGAAGGTGTGTGAAAACTACTCTCGACAGATGTGATAAAAATAGAAAGAAGAGTTAATTGAATGTCACTCACGTTTTTGCATCAGAATTTTTTTTAGATGACAAATGGATTTCTGAAAGGCTTTCAAGCTGAAAAAAAGCAATTTTTGCATTCATGGAAGCTGAAAATTAAATTTTTAGCATTGTCAAGAGGCGTTTTGAGCTTCAAAAAGGATAAAAATTTACATTTCGAAGGTATTTTGGACAATTTTCGCAAACATTGGAATTTAAAAAAAAAATAAAAATATTTAAGTCTTTAAAACTAAATAAATTTTTAAAAAAATAATGAATTAAAAAAAATAAAAAATGAGATTTTTCAAAAAATTAAAAATAAAAAAAAAATAAAAATAAAAAAAAATTAAAAAATAAAAAAAATTTTTTAAAGCCCTTTAATAATTTTTTGATGTATTTTTAGGGCAAAAAGAACATTTCTTATGGCAAAAATTGAAGAAAACAATTTTTGGAAGACATTCAAGGACCTTCTTGATGAAATCCGAGCAACGGATAATTAAATTTCTCACCTTTCGTGTCACGTAAGAGCAAAAAAGGAAGAAATATGATCCGCCAACCGCTAAAATCTAATGCGAAATATTACATAACGACCTAATTAAGACGCACACACACACATTTTATTGCCGTGTCAAAACTTTTTTGATAAATCGACATCAACATGCGGTGCAGAAAGTTTATGATGTGCCTTTCTCGAGACAACGTACATAAATTTTAACTCATTACCTCCTTTTTCCTTTCAGCAACGTTTTTTTTTTGTCTGACAAGCGCAAGAAACAAAAGTCGCAAGTTGAAAATATAAATCTGCTTATCAAAAGCAGTCGACGTAACATTATATAATAGACGACCATTAAAAAGCCTCATAATTCTTATATAATTGCATTTAATGTTATAAACTCAACATGCGGCATAAAAGGAAGGAGGATTTTCCCTGACGATGATATGTTAAACTAGCTGTCTGTCTTAACTTATTTGCGTATCTTGTTTCCAATGACGACAATATTAGCAGGCACACACAATGGGATAAGTGTTGATATTGTGTACTTGGACAATTTAATTCTCGACTATCAATACACGAAGGCAGGAGGATTACCAGACAGACATTTACATATTCTCCGTTGTTCTCATGCGCCGGTGAAAAGGGAGATTAGAAAATAATTGGATATATTTATCATTATATCGTGGCGAACTCGATTTAATTGCTTATTGCTACAAATATAGAAAACTGAAGTTGATGCGATGAGGGAAAATGATTCATGTTACATAATTTGAATGAATTAGCAAAATGGCGATTTACAAATTTAATTTTTTTTTTATTAATTTTTATAAGTTTTGAACATTTTTGAATTTCTTTTTATATAAAAATTCATCTTTATTTTAAATCTAACAAAATAATTGAATTAGCAAAGAAGCGATTTACGAATTTCATATTGGTTTTTGATTTTTCTTTTTAAGTTTTATTTTTTTTAGAATTTATTTTTTTTAATTAACTAATTTTTAACATTTTGAAGTTAAAAATTGTAAAAAAATTAAAATTGTATAAAAATTTATTATTTTTAGTCTTTAACAATTTGAATTAGCGAACAGGCGATTTGCAAATTTCAATTGGAATTTTCAATTTAATTTTTTAAATTTTGAATATTAACTTTCTTTCAACACTTTCAACAGTTTTGAATTTTAAAATTATAAAAATGTTATAAATTGTATGAAAAATTCATAATTTTAGACTTAAATAATTTAGCTTTCTAAATTGATTTTTTAAATTTTTGAACATTAACTTTCTTTAAACTTACTTTTGAAGTTTAAAATTAATAATTAAATATGTTTTGAATTATATAAAATCTAAAAAATAATTGAATTAGCAAGGAGGCGATTTGCAAATTTCATTTTCTCTGCTAAATTTTTCAAACCAAATTTAATTGTTCAGATTTTTAAGTTCCAATTGAAAAATAATTTCATTTGAAATTACTTGAATTAACAAGAAGCGATTTTCAAATTTCACATCCGTCATTTTTTTTAATAAATTAATTCTGAAATCAAAAAAGAAATAAAATTATGAAAGAACTTAAATATTTTATATATTTTTAAGATTCTAAAATGAGTTTTCTTTCATTTTTGAATTGAATTAGCAAAAAAGTAATTTTCAAATTTTTAAACTGTCATTTTTTAAATTGACAGTTACAAATTTTTTTTTTTGATGAAATTTTCTGTAAAAATTTCTACAAATCATCATTCGATTGATTTATCTAAATTTCGTGAAACTTTGAGAAAATCCAAAACAATTTCTCTTATTGGATCATCCTTAATTGAAGTGTCATATCGACAGAACAACATTAAAAAAACGAATTTCTCCCAAAAAAAAAATTCGCATCGAATCGTAACTGAAGTTGACTGAGTGCCAAATAAATGGGCGCCTGACATTAAATTTATGGTGTGAAAGACAGATGACCGAACTAATTGGATATGGTATACAATTTGTCTACGAAGCACGACGGCTGTTTGTTTGTTTGTTTGTAAAAGCTTTTAAATATGTTGTTTCCTGTGTGTCGTGTGTGGCTCGCTCGTTGTTATCCTAATAAAACATCAACAACATAAATGATTTGCGTGTCACACAAAATTTTTTGCTTGTACAACTTTTTTTTCTGTCTCTCTCTCTTCGAATGACGCCCGTTTGATGTGTGACTTCTATTTTATTGCCTGGCAGTAGTGAGCAAAGCGTTTCTAAAATAAATAAATTAGAGAGAATGATAAATTAGCCAGAAGCAAATGTTGAATGCTATGCAAATTTATTCATTCCTCTTTTTTTCGAGCTTGTCTCTTTCTCCATAGAATTTTTTTTATCATTCCGTCGTTATTCCGATGCCCACTTGAACTGTTTCACAATTAAAATTGCCCTTTTATAGCTTTCTCTTGCTTTTTTTCTGTTTATGTGTCTCTTATCGCACTGAAAAAGGTAATTATAACGAAAAAAAGCTTGAGATAACGAATTAAAACGCAAAAAAAATGTAAAAAAGCATACGGTAATGGGTCAGAAAAGCATCAGCAGACAGATAAAACATAAAAAACGGGTCCATAAATTATTAGGAGAGGAAAAATGCGGAGAGAAAAATGAGAGGGTTAAGGGATTAGTACTCGAGGCAAAATAAATTACTTTTTCTTTATTATTATTATTGCCTTTTTTTATAATTTATAATTTTTGGTCACATTTTTTTTTGTTTTGAGAAAACAAAAAATTCAGGTGAATTGATAAATTTTTCATAAATTGTTATAAATTTTGATTATCTATTCCCATGGTAATAATATAATTCGAGTTTGTTTGCGACAAACACACAATGCACTCATATACTACCCCTATTTAGTGTAGTTATCGGGTGAAAATTCTATTTACAAAACTTTTGTGGAATAATAAACAATATTTAAACTGAAACAATAAACGAAATAATTTTTAACCCTTAATTACGTTCAATTTTTTGTTTAATTAAAAAATAAAAATTTTAAATTAATTTAAAAAAAAAATTTTTTTTAATTTTAAAAATTAAAAAAAAATTGTGATTTTTAAAAAAAAATTTTGAAAAAAATTGTAAAAAATAAAAAATTTCTGAAAATTCTTACTTTTAATTTTTAAAAATTTATAAAAAAACTTTTTTGAAAAAAAAAATTTTTATTAAAAAAAAATTTAATATTTTTTCATTTTTTTTTATTTTATTTTTCAATAATTTTATTAAAAAAATATATTTAATAATTAATTTAAATAAATAAATTAATTAATAAAAAATAATTAATTTAATAAATTAAATAATTAAATTTAATAAAAATAAATTTAATAAAAATAAAATAAAAAATTAATTAATTTTAAAAAACATTTTTAATAATAAAATTTTAATAAATTTTTAAAAATTTATTTTAATTTAAAATTTTTTATTTTAATTTTTTTTTAAAAATTTTAAATCAAACTTTAAAATTAATGATATTAAAGTTCAAAAATTCATAAAATTAAAATTTTTTAAAATTATTTTTGTAAATTTGTTACAATTTTTTTTTTTTTTTTGATGAAATTCGATTTTTATAAAAAATTTATCAAAATTTGGCTAAAATAATTTTTGAATAATTTTGTGAAAAATTAAAAAAAGTAATTAAAACAAGCATCGAAGGGTTAAAAACGTTACAACGATAGATTATTATCAACCAACTTTACAAACAAATAGTCGGTGTTTTGGCAACCAAACTCTTCCTGTGTTCTCCGATATTAATAACAATATTTGTTCAGTTCACTCTCATGCCATCCAATGACTTTACTTCGCCACAATGACTAAATAAATCGATCACAGCCCGACTTTTATGTCATCCAAAGCGATTGAACCATAATTCACCCAATATAATAATAATTTATCCGCAATTCTTTTTCCATCTCTCTCTCCATCAACGACGGAACATTTTAACGAAAATACAATACGAATGATTTGACATGAAAGATTGCACTAAATTGGCTATAAATTCCATTCTATCGTCCATTTTTGTTTGTCTCATGCCATTGTATTGACACAAAATTGGCGGCAAAGCCCCTTAAGGGCACGTTGCTCATTCCAATACTCTCTCGATCAGTTCTGCTCCATTTCATATTATTAAAATGTCAAAATACTCTCGGTTCTTGTTTTGACATCCATTTGGCACAGACACACTTTGCCTCGTATGGCGAGAGGATAAGGTTCAATTTATTTGGAGAATTTGTACGAAAAATTCTTGATGATGAAGTCCGTGATTTACATACCTGCGAAAGATACAAAAATAAAGAAAACGATTAGATTAAAATTGATTATCGTTCTGTCAAAGGCAATTGAGTCGACGACCACAAACATCATCCATCTACCCTCATCTCTCGTTCGTTATTGAGGCACGCAACTTAGCAACTCGTCACTTCACCCGAAAAAGTCACTTTTATTTAATATTGATTAATTATCTTACAAGTCACACAAAAACATGAAAGCAGATGCCATTTTTCTTAATAATATTTGTATCCGAAAATTTTCTTCCGACAGTTGTTTTAATAGGCAAATACAATTTTTGAAGCAAATTTTAATTTGAATTAGCAAAAAAGCGATTTTCAAATTTCAATTGATTTTTGCAATATTTTGAAATTAATTAATTTTTAATATTTTAAAAGACTTATTTTTTAAAAAATTAAATTTTTAAATTAATTTAAAAAAAAACAATTTAAATTAATTTAAAAAGAAATATTTTAAATAAATTAAAAAATAAATAAAACTTTAAAGTAATTTAAAAAAAATAAATTTTTTAATTAATTTTTAAATTAAATAAAATTTTAAAAATTAATAATTTTATTTTTTTAAAATAATAAAAAAAATTTATTAATTAATTTTTAAAAAATTAAAAAAATAATAATTTTAAAATTTAAAAAAAAAAAATTTTAATTTTTCAAATTTTTTTTTGCATAATTTTAATTAAAAAAATAATAATTTCAATTAATTTTAAAAAAAAATTTATTTTTTTTGTAATTATTTATAATTATTTTCTTAATTTAACAAAAAAAAAATAATAAAAAATTTTAAAAATAAGAAAAATTGAAATTCGCTTTTTCTCTAATTTAAAACTTTTAAATTTTTAGAATTTTTATTTCAAATCAAATAAAAACTTTAAGAAAATTTAATTTTTTTATATTTTAAAAATATTTTGTTGAATTTTCTTAGGTATAAATTTTTTCATTAAAACTCATAAAAATTAATTTCGATAAATTACAATATGAAACATTTTCCATAATTGCAACAACCTAATTTATGTTACAATCGATTTTTGTTACATACTTTCAGAATCATAGTTAATAGACATGACACACAACTCGTAAGCATAGTAAGCGATTATGTTATTATTGTAGGAAATTATCGTGAAGCAACGCAAAAAAAAACGAAGAGAGGATCATGACATAATCACTACTAATGATGTGATTGTGGATAAGTAAGCATCTTTTTTTCGCATCAAACCTTTCCTTTTTTTCTTTCTAATAATAAAATAATACGTTTCTCTATTCCAGAAGACTTTTCCGCCGTCTTCGTTCTTTATCGTGAGATTATACCGTTGTCCATCGCAAAAAAAAATGTCAAAAGCAGGAAAAACGACATTTAACGGGGTTCATATAGACAAATTATCTCTTTAACAGTTTTTTTTCTTCTTTCGCTTTCGTGTGTTTGTCTTGTCTCAGGATGTTGCTTGATATAGGACGAAAGTTTTTGACAACTGATCGTTATCGTGACGTAAGCTTCAGTCAACATTAAATCAAATTTTCATCATCAACGCGCGCCAGTTTTCTTATCTTTTTTGAAGTCTCTTTAAACGTTCCCCTTGTCATAATTTTCTTCAGCCATATTTTCATCTAAGCGGTTAGGGAAGATTTTCTTCAACTCATATATAATAATATTTAAGAACACCGTAGAATGGTTTATGATTATTCCAACGATTACTGAGTTTTTTTTTCTCGCAGCTTTCTTGTGAATGTACCCTATGGGCGAAAAACGGGTTAGATTGATACATTAAGGGATCAGGTTGACCCCTCAGATGTCAAATTGATTCCTTTAAGAGAATTCTTTGATTTCTTAAGGGATCAATTCGTTCCATTAAGGGGTCAATGTGATCCCCTTTCGAGTTGCTAATCCGCAGACCCAAAAAAAATTGAATCTTTCTTGAAATTGACCTTTTGAAGATATCAAATTGATCTCTTGAAGAGTTCTGGGGTCTGCGAATCTGCGGGTCTGCGGAGAGGATCAATTTGACTCCTGAGGGTTTCAATTTGACTCCTGAGGGGTCAACTTGATCCCTTAAGGTATCAATCTGACCCGTTTTTCGCCCATAGGGTATCACGAAAGACATAAAACCGCTCGTTCGCCTCATTTTGTCTTCGCTTATTTCAGTACGTTTTCTATTTATTTTGAAAAGCTCTTTCATTTCGGTGTGAAATAAAAAAAAAATACACATTGCTATGCATATTTTATTATTTAAGAGTTTTCTTCGTCTCTCGGAGACGACGAAGAGAAAATTGTATGCAAATACTTGTCGCTTGCTACTTTTTTGCTTGCCTTTTCTTCGTTGTTGTGTTTAGTTTTGTAGTTAAAGGAAAATCGTAGCAAACAAAGTTAAGTTCGGAGCCAACATACATCACTGATGGCACGTTCTTCGTCGCGCCGCTTTTCGTAGAAGAACAATGAATTTGCACTTTAGAGAATTGGTGTAGAAACAATAAATTCTGCCTTTTTGTGTATTCATAAGCAAAAAGAAGGAAAAACATGAAAAAACAAAAGGGAAAATCGCCTCACAAAAAAGACGATGGTTGCTCTATCCAGCTACGAAGCTATTATGTAATACTATTTGCAGCCTTTTTGCTTGAATGTAATGCAAAACAAAGCAAAGGGTGAAGGAGTGCATGATTTGGCTGTTTTTCTTTCGAGTTTCGGAGTTACTTGATATTTAAAACAACTTTTTTCTTCAAAACTTGAAAAAAAAGTAAAAAAAAATGTTTACGTGATAAGTTTTAATTAAAATAATGTAAATTGACGGATTAAGTTTTTCCTTTTAAGACTTTTTTTTCTTTCTGCTGCTGAGGCAAAGAATAACTTGAAAATTGAATAAAATAATAACTAAAAGGTTTTAATGGGAAAATTATGTTATCGACCACTTAACTTTTTCTTTTTCCATTATTGCGATATAAATGTCGCTATGAGGTAAGGAGAAAAGGTCATAGACGATTATAAGCACTTTTTCCATTAATTTTCAATTTCTTGCAGATTACGGATTAAATTAAGGTCAGCAGTCATTCATAAACTTGTCACATGCAAGAATTACGAATTTTTTATTGTTCGATATTATTCGAGTTATTTTCCATTTCAGCATTCTAAATGCTTTTAAACGACAAATTGTTAAAATTAAACGTCTCGCAGTGTATTTAAAATATTGTCAAAATTGTGTTAAATTCTTATACAAATTATTGGATCAAAAATCTCATTGATGTTCAAAAATGTTCCTGAAAAAAAGGTAATTTTTTATTTTTTTTTAAAATAAAAAATTTAAAAAAAAATAATAAAATATTAAAAATTAATTTTATTTTATTAAAATTAAAAAAATTATTTTTTTTTTAATTTTTCAAATTAATACCTATTATTTTTTTTTAATTAATTTTTTTTTTATTTTTCAAAATTATTATTTTTTTTTTCTTTTTAAAAATATTTTATTTAATTATATTTTTTTTAATTAATTAAATTTTTAAAAAATTTAATTTTTTTTTAAATTTTTTTTAAATTTTAAATTTAATTTTTTTTTTTAATTAGGTAAATTTTTTAAATTAATTTAATTATTTAATTTTTTTTTTAATTAATTAATTTAAATTTTTTCAAAAATTATTTTTTTTTATTATTTTAAATTTTTTTTAAAACATTTAAATTTTATTTTTTTTAATTTTTTTTTAAAAATTGTTTTTTTTAAAATTAATAATTTTTTTTTTAAATTTTTTTTAATTTTTTAATAATTTCAAAAATTTAAAAAAAAAATTTTTAAATAATTTTTTAATTTTTTGAATAATAATTTTTTAATTAATTTAAATTTTTACAAAAATTATTATTTTTTTAAAATTATTTTTAAAACTTTTAAATTTTATTTTTAAAATGCGAAACATAAAAATTTACCATTGCAGAAAAGTAGCACAAGCAAAAAAAAAACAAATTATATCCAACAGGTCAAATGTTATGTGTGCTTCATCGCATGCTTCCTTGCCTCATGATGATCGTAATAATAACAAGATTCTCTCTCTTACTCTTGGCTTGCTTGATATAACGATATCACAAAATAGAGTAGTCAATAAATTCAATCTTGAATCTCGTTTCGGCGACTGTGTATGCCAGAATGTATAATATTATTATTGCAGAAAATGTTTCCTCCTCATTTTGTTCTTTTTTTTTCTTCTTCTTATCGCATAGCCATCTCACATTTGCCGCATTGGGCATTAAAGCTCCTTCTTCGAGCAAGACAAGGAAAAGAAAGGAAAGGAAAAAAAGCTGCCGAAACAAATGTTATGATAATCTCATAAATTCACATAATTTATATCCAATAAAACACAGAAGTAGCAGAGGCTGTTCAACTTTCTTTTTAAACGGTAAGTGAGTTGAATGGCAAAATATTAATAAAATAACACATAGAGAGATGGATGGAAATTCAGAAGCAAGAAAACATATTAAATGCTAATGATGTGCGTTCATTGTTTGCCGAGAGAGAATTGAATTATTTTGCCACACAAGCGAGCGAAAGATGATTTAATTTCCTTCACGCCGATATTTTGTGAATTAACTATCGTGTGAACGAAAAAAAAAATGCTATGTCGGGTAAATGGATAACATAACAACTGAAACATGGAAAAAAATTGCATAAAAATGAGTGAATGTGTGCGAGAGAAAAAGCAAATTAAACAAATGGATCCAATATGTTATTTCACTTGAATCAAATCGAATTTTATCTATGAAATTGTGCAAAGCGAGGAACGCAGGGATTTCCAACTCGAGGTAAATTAAATAAAATATTTAATTTATTTTTAAAAATTAAATTTTTTAATTATTTTTTAATAATTTTAAAAAATTAATATTTTTTTTATTTTTTTTTAATATTAATTTTTTTATTTTTTTTTCCTAATTTTACAAAAAAAAAAATTTACAGGCGAAAATTTGAAATTCGCCTTTTCTCTAATTCAAAACTTTTACATTTTTAGAATTTTTGTTTCCAACAATATAAAATCTTTGAAAAATTTTATTTTTTTTATACTTTCAAAAAATATTTTTTTAAATTTTAAGCTTAAATGAAAATAAATCGAATTTTATCTATGAAATTGTGCAAAGCGAAGAACGCAGGGATATCCAACTCGAGGTAAGTTTTATATTTTTTTATCTGTTGTTTTGTTATTTAATTCAGAATTCAGAAAGATATTATAAATTAATCCAAACCAAGCAAAAATATAAAAATTAAAATGAAATAAGTTTTCCAAACCAAGCATATTAAAAAATATCGAAAACGACGAGCCCTTCAATTGTTGCATAATCGATTGCAAGCGAAACGAACGAAATGATAAAACAATTATTCAACTCTTGAATAGAAACTCCATGACGACACAGACACACAAAAAAACGATCGATGAGGCAAACGCATTTCAAGGTGTGGCATGAAAATCAATCACAGCACTTGTCCAGATACATGCGTTAACCTTTAAGCCTTGAACCTCGTCGTCGTCGATGTGAAATTGTAACAATTCTACATACAATGGAAATTACTCGATTGGGAGTGTCTACTGCACTGTCTGTGCATTTCAAACTTTTGTTTGTCTAATTCGACAGAATCCCACAGAACACGAAACGAGAAGGAAAGAATGTTCCTCGTCATGGTATCATGACCCATATGGGAGCAGTTACATAAATATTTTTTGATGAGGTTGTTCTTTTTTTTACGACTTTTGTCAGAACACGAACAAATTTAGCTGGTTGTTAGTTCAAGGGCCGTCGTCGTCATAGTCAAAGGTTGATCGTGCATGAGAACAAAACGCTGCAAAAAAACGTGAGTTGTGGCATTATTATGGATTGCTTAATGATAATTGAATAAGAAATGAATCAGCGAATTTCGGAAAAAAAATGTAGAAAGAAGAAAAGCACAATCGCCTCTATTCATCGGGCATACAAAAAACGAAAAATACGAAACTGTGCAAAGTAAATCACGTTCACAACCTTTTTTGTGTGTGTGCAGTAATTTACTTGAATGTTGTCCATTGTGCTGCGTTTCGCTCCTCTCTGCCATTTTAACCGAAAATGTTGCGCAAAATACTTCTTATTGTTTATTCATTGCTGAGCGTTTACTTTACAGCAGCGATGAACATTTGGAAGGAACAGAATAAATTTTAATTTAATTCTGACATGCTGTGCTTGGCTTTCCGTTGATGAAAGTTAATGTGTCTGTGCGCCATATGTGCGAAAAAAAAGGAAATTTGCATCCAAGACAAAAGCCAACAAAGAAATTTTTCTTTTGTTATCCCACAAAGGACACTTCCCCATTAAATTCTTGCAGCAAATTGCACGCCCAAAGCATGAAAATTGTCTTTCGAAGCAATTCTTGCTCAATTCCGGGCAAAATTCCCCTTGTAGCATCTAAGATGCTGAGATACAGTGGTTACAAAGTAATTTAACTAAACAAGTTGCAACATGTGTTACAAACTTTTCTCGTTGTTGCATTTTCAAGCCACAAAATAGACAAGAAAACTGTCGTTAAAATAAAACTGCAAGCAAACAACAGAAAAACCCGAAGAAGAAGACGTATCAAATTTAATTAAGTCTTATGGCTTAATACAGGCGACACATCAGTTACATTGGTTTTTTTTTTGTTTGCTATTGGAATTCAATGCTTTTACTTTTGACGTCAAGCAGAGAAAGAGTTACAAGTATTTGATACGAGTAATTGAACTTTTCTTGTCTCATAAGCAAGTTTTGATCAGATTTTTTTTATTTTGTGATGAAAAGTTTTATTTTGATTTGAAACTTGATGAAAAGTTGTCAGAAAAGTTTAATTTGTGGTATAAAAAAAATTTAAAAAAATATATTATAAAAAATTTATATTAAATTAAACTTTCAATAGTTTTTGATTTAAAAAAAAATTAATAATTAAATAATAAAAAAATTAAATTAAATAAAATTTTTAATTAAAATATTAAATTAATTAAAAATTAATTTAAATTATTTAATTAATTAATTAATTAATTTAATTTTTTAAAAATTATTTTTTTCAATTTTTTTTAATAAATTTAAATTTATATAAATAAAAATTTATAATTAAATTTTTTTAATGAAAAAATTAAAATTTAAATTTAAAAAAAATTAAAAAAAATTAAAAATTTATAATTAAAAAAATTAATTATTATAATTTTTTAAAAATTAAATAATTAAATTTTTTTTTTAATAAAAAATTAAATTAAAAAATTTTTAATTTTCTTTTAAATTTAAATTAATTTTTTTTCCTTTTAATTTTTTTTTAATTTAAAAAATGCTTTTTATAATTAAATATTTTTTTTTCAATATTTAATTTTTTTCTAAATTAAATTTTTTTTATTTTTTAAATTTTTATAAATTAAAAAATTTTTCAAAATTTGAATGAATTTTTTTTAATAAAAAATTAAATTTTTTTTTAATAAAAAATTTAAACATAATTTTTTTTTATTTTTAAAATTTTTTAATTTAATAAAATTTTTTTTTTTAATTTTTTCTTTTAATTTATATTTTTTTAAAATTATTTAATTATTTTTTTACAATAATTTATTTTTTTATGAAAATATTTTAATAAAAAAAATTAATTTTTATTTAACTTTTTTCATTTCAGATCAAAAAAAAATTTTCGTTCAATTATTGCACTCACTGAACATGACATCAAGTCTCACAATTACATTGCCAACTCCTCAAATATTAAATTCAATGCATGTATTTATGTCATTTGCAAAAACACAACAGCACAGCAGCGCAATTGACAGGCCGTAATATTATTTAACAGAATCTGTCTAACGCAGAGCGAAACACAAAAAACATGTTGGAATCATGACAAAAACAAGTTCATCGTTCCATCTCCAAAATCCTCCATCTCTCTCCATCTGTCTTCTGTATTGAAACGCCATCCAGCACAAAAAGTTTCGAAATTGATGAATATAGAGTGCAAGTGTAAATGACATCCATTTAAATGCATCCCACGTGCACATCGTCAAGCAAGAAGAGAAAAGTCGAGGAGTAAAAGTTAATCTAATAGTCATTGACTCAAAATCGATTTTTATTTGATATGTCACGACGACGAACCGACGACTTTGTTGCAGCAATAATTAGAAATATAAACAACGAACAGCAGACAGTGATTAAAAGTTTCAAAAGTTAATTTCAATCCAATTTGGATTACATTCCGTGACAAGGATAAATTTCTTCAAACAAGGCTTTTGAAAAATTTAAAAGCTTCTATTTCAATTAATCCAAACCAAGCAAAAACTCTTATTTTCGAAAAAGGACCCAAAAAAAATGTTAATCCTATTTCGAAAAGTTTTGACACGCGAAAATTCAGTAACAAGGCGTTTCCATCGCAGTAACTTTCTTTCGTAATGATTTAGGATGTAAAAAAGGGACCCTCGTCATTTAACGACCACTTTATTACTTTTACGCGAATTTTTATAGGTGTGTTAACAAAGGAACGCACGAAGCAAACGGGAGAACGGAATTCTTTATTTAATTTCTTCTTAATTTCTTTTAATGAATTGTTTTATTGGTAATTACGTAGATTTACAAGGGACTGTTCTTTTGCACTCATTTTATTGAATTTACGACGCGAATTGCTTGTATCAAGTGGCTTTTATTGCAAACATTCTTCAAATGGTAATTAAAAGTGTTTTGGGCGTTTATGACGTCAAGAAGTGAGGAGAAGTTTTATGGAAATGTTGAGAAAAAAATTATGTTAAATTTTTCTTATTTTTTTAACAAAATTATGTTAAATTTTTCTTATTTTTTTTTTTTTTAATAAAAAGTGACAAATTTTATAATTTAAAAAAAATAATTAAAAATTATGAAATATTTTATTTAATTTTTTAGCTAATTTTTTAGATTAACTATTTTAAAAAATTATAAAAAAAAATAATTTTTTAAGTTTCACAAATTTTTCATATTTTTTTTTTCTTTCGACATTTTTAATTTTTTATTAATTATTATAATTTTTTTATGAAAATGATTTTTTTAGTTTCTAAAGAGATTTCATATTTTTGAATATTTAATAATTATTTTTATTCATTTTTATTCATTATTATAAAGGAAACAAAATTTTCATTATTTTTTTTTTTTTTTTTCAAAAATCATATAAAAATTTTTTTTTTAAATTCTCAAAAATAATTTTCATTTTCAAATTTCACAATTTTGAACAAATAATGTAAAATTTTTGAAATATTTTTTTTTAATTTTAACATTTTAAGCTAATTTTTTAAATTTTATAAAATTACAAAAAAAAAATTTATTCGAGGTTTTACAAATTTTTTTTAAATTTTAAAAAAAAATTATTTCATTTTAAAATTTTTTAAATTTTTTTTAAATTATTAATTAATTAATTAAAATTTTTTTTTTCGAAAAATTATTTATTTTTTTTATTGTTAAAAAAAAATTTTAATTTTTTTGAATTTTTAAAAATTTTATAATTTTGAACAAATTATGTTAAAATTTTTCAATTTTTTGAATTTTTTAAAAAAATTAATTTTTATTTTTTTTTTAATTTTAGTTTTTAACTTTCAAGTTGTTCGTCAACAGAAAAAAATAATTTTACGATAAATTTCCTCCTCAAACACTTAAAGCTAAAAAAATAATTTTTTATTGCCTCTCTACAATAAAACACAATAAAATGTGAAGTGCGAACCATCACAGTTCTCTCTCTTTCTACCAAAATAGCAGTTCTTGTCGCGACATTCATTCATTTTATTATTTAGCAAAATCCTGTGTAAAATTAAATAAAATCTGACAGTCATCCTGTTTCGAAAAAAGGTATGAGCGTCGCGCCGTCATGTTTATTGCTCGTCATCATGTCGCACTTTTCTCTCTTTTTTCACTCAAAAAAAGCCAACTTATGGGCGAATTGAAAAATAAAGTTTAAAAAGTTGTTATTTTTATCGACGTCATTATCAAAGGCGAACGTTCTTCTTCTTCACACACAGCGGTTACCGCACATTTAATTCGCGACGAGGAATAATTGCAGTGATTTTCATTTCACTGTCGAGCAACGAGAGACGGGGGGCGTAATAATATAAAATAAATGACTGACGATAATCATCAACATCATCATAGAAGTTTTGAAATATTCCGGATTATTTGCACGAAATGTGTGATTAAATAAAATGTTAATGTTGTCTTTATTTTAATTTCCTTGCAGGAATCTGTCGGCAAGGCGAAATTGGGACAAGAAAATCGATAAAGTTCAGTAATTCCGTAATTGAGGAGCAAAATATCCCGAAGAAATGTTTTCAATTATGGCAAAATTCAAACGAAAACGAGTTCAAAACAACTTTTTGCCTGGCTCAAAGCGAGAAATTCGAGAAAATACGACAACAACAGGAATTTGTGTTTGCCTCTGCGGTGTTTCTTGATTAAATGAAGAAAAACGATGGAATTGGAAGCCATATCACCTTGTAGCATCATCACAAAAGTTGATCACGTCAGTTTATTGGTTTATTTCGTTGGTGTGGTTTTCTATTTAAATCGTTGTTTATTTATATTAAATGCATTTGCAGAGTGTTGAGTTATCTTTTATCTCGTCAGTGTGCAGCATTTTGTAAGGGAAAATGGCATGAATAGCCAATGTAAATGTAATGAATGCCCAACATTTGTGGTTATGTTGGTTGGATGTCGACTCGAGAGCACAAATAAAAGTTGTTGGAATAAATCAAAAGGAAATTGATTGGCTTGTCGTGCCTATCGGAATGCAAATGGAGTGATAAAAGGGATTTCAAGAGGATTAGAATTGAATGTCATTCATGTGAACGCGAGTTGAAATAAAAAAAAAATTTTTTAGAACGAGATTTACGATGGAAAGCAGAAAATTAATGAAAAAATTTAAAAAAATTTGATAATAAAAAAAATTTAAAAAAATTTTAAAAGTCAAAATTTTTGAAAAAAATTTAAATTTTAAAATTTTTTTTAATGAAAATTTTTTTAAAAAAAAAATTAAAAAAAATTAACTTAAAATTAGAAAAAATATTTTTTTTTAATATTTAAAATTTTTAATTAATTTTAAAAATTAAATTTTTTTTATATTTTGAAATTTTAATTGAAAATAATTTTTTTTTTTTAATAATTTAAAAAATATGCGTTCATTTTAAATCCGTTTAAAAATTTTAATTTTTTTTTAAATTTTAAAATTTTAATTAAAAAAATTAATTTTTTTTATTTTTTTATTTTCAAATAATTTTTTAAAAATTTTAATTTAAATTTTTTAAAAATTAAAAATAAAAAAAATGAATTGAAAATATTTTAAAAATTTTTAACTTTTAAAAATTTTTAATTAATTTTTTAAAAATTTAACAAATAATTTTTAAAAAAAATTTACAAAAAAATAAAATTTTTAATTAAATTTGTATCAAAAATTAAACTTTTCATTAAAGTTCCGAAATCAAAATGAACCAAAAAATAAAAATTTAATGACTCATCGCTCAAAAACTTTTTAATTTTTACACTTTTAATCCATATTCAGGTCAAATCTGATTAAAAATCACTCTTTGTGGTCATTCTCTAACATTCAAACCGTAATTTTGGTTAATTTTTTCACCGTCAAAACAAAAATTGTGCAAATCACATCGACATTTCTCGGAAAAACCCATCAAAACTGCCATTTAACTCATCGTTGTACCTCGTTAAGCTGTTTGATGCTCGCGAACTTGTCAATTATTCATTACGTCACAACTTCATTTGCTCTCACATTGATTTCTCTCGCGAGAAGCTGCATGTTAATTGCCTTGACTCGTGTGTCGTGTACCTACAAATACAACAAAATCGCGTGTATTAGTTCAAAATTATGACAAAATAGGGAAATTTTGTGGTTTAAAGTCCGATGACGGAGAAAAAAATCGAAAATTCGAATGATAATTATTTTTTCACGTGATACTTTTCCCACGAAATATTAATGAGTATCGAATTATGGATTCAATTCGACAAAAAATGATCGTGCGGAAGGGATTTCATTCGATTTTATTGAAAAAAATAATGAAAAGTTGTTTAAATGAAGAATTTTTTCATTAGAATCGCAATTGAATGACAGTAAAAAGTTGGATTCCCATAAACGTGATAGCTGCGACGCAAAATTATTCAATAAAATCTAAGAAAAGAACATTTAAAACCGGTTTCAAGAGCAAAAAACTCATGATTCTGAGTCTCCGACATTCCTTCTTGTGCGCTAATATCGGGTTTCCGTTCAGATTGGCATCGAACATTAATAAATATAATATTATTAGCAAATAATGGCAATAAATTATCATCAAATACATGAAGGAGCGTTTTTGTGCAGCGTCATGTCGAGTACATATCGAAGCCATATCCGAACATCGCTCAAGCAGCGAAGAAAAAATGTTTTTAAATGACCTTTTTGAACGGGAGGCGGGCAAAAATGATTCTTAACTCGTCAGATCCGCAAGAAATTTATCGAATCCATCAATTTTTGTGACTTGATGAAAGAAGGAAAGGTTTCCAATAACCATCAAACATCAAATTTTGCTTAGATATGCCCGGCGGGAGACATTTGAGTAGCGCCAAATTGAGAAGTAATGCAAATTCGGCACGTTCGGACATCATTGAGTAGCGTTCTTCGTTAACCAGAGTGAAACTTTTGGTTTTTTTCCTCTTCCCATGAACAACGAGAGCGCTTTTTGTTCTTCATTTCACTAAAAAAATAAAAAATTATTAAAATTCTTTGAAAAAAAATTTTTTTTTTACATAAATTTCCATTTTAGGTTTCAAAACGGATGAAATCCCATCAAAAAATTTAAGGAAATGCGCGAAAAATGATTTATGATCTCCAACAGGAACGGATGATGGATGTAAAATAAATTAAAAACATCATTTACGGTACTTATGGCATGCGGCTCGTGCATTTCGGACAATGTTCAAATGTTTAGCTAAACACGAATTTCCGCTAATTCAGCAAAAAAGAACTCATTTAATGCGTTTTTAATATCAGAAATAATAATTAACGGGACAACAGATGTTACAGATTCAACACTTTTAATATGCGCACACAAGCGATGCCCACAAAACAAACCATTATTACAGTCAACTGGATGTTACATCCTCATATAGAGGAAGGTATGTGTGTGTTAATATCGGATATTGAAATAGGAGAAGACAGATTCAGGTCTTATGAATTGTCCTGTGTCACCTGTTTTTTATAAATTTTTGTATAATAAGTTGAAATTTTTTTATTTTTAGGTTAAAATTTTGTCTGTCTTTTAAGATTTTGGTCTGAAAATTTAAAAAAAGTAACAGATTTTTAAAAATTTAACAAAAATTTTAATTTTTAACAAATTTTTATTTTAAAAAAAATAAAAATTGAAAAAAAAATTTTTTTAAATTAATTCGTATTAAAATAAAAATTGATTTTTAATTAAAAATAAATTCCAAAAAAATTTTATTAAATAAATTTTAATTTTTTTTTTTACAAAATTTCAATAAAAATTTTTAAATATGAAAAATATGAACTAAAATTAAAAAAATAAAAAAAATTAAGACATTTTATTAAAAAATTATTTTTTTACTTAAAATTTTTAAATAATTAATTAATTAAGTAATTAATAATTAAAAATAATTAATTTCATTTTTTAATTTCAAAATTTGTATTAATAAAAAAAGCTTTAAATTTAAATTTTATTCATTCTTAAATTTTTTATTTTAAATAATGATCTCAAAAATAAAAAAAAAATAATTTTATTAAAATTTAAATTAATTTATTTTTAACTAAAAATTAATGTAAAATATTTTTTTTTTGAATTAAAAATAAATTTAAAATAATTTTTTTTAATAATTAAAATTAAGTTTTAAATTAAAATTAAATTTTTTTATTTGAAATTTTTATTTGAAATTATTTTTGAACTTTATTTTTAATAAAAAAAAAACATTCAAAAATTATTTTTTTTTTAAATTAAAAAATTTTCTTTCAATTTCACGACAACTTTTTACATTTTTTGTGCCTCCTTCCAAATGCAGGAACGAAGAAAATGTCGCTCGAGTGTGATAAATTGTCGTCTTGTGTGTGCAAGGAAACGGTCAACACATCAAAATTGAAAAATTTATTGCACAGGTCATATGTTACCTGTCGTCTTTTTTCCCTTCGTAAGTACTTTTTACTTCATTATCGCCCAAAGTCGTTACCCGAAAAAAAAAAATATCGCAAACACGAGACAAGTCTATTAACTTAATGAAATACTGATGAGAATGGGTCATAAAAGTGTCTTTTGATGCCCATAGATTTATTTATTAACTCCGAATTTTACGGTTATTGCATTATGAGAACGACGAAACGAGCTTCCTGTCTTAATTTCATTCGTTTGAACTAATTTTTAAACGAAACTCAATGCAAAGTCGTAAAAAGAACCCACAAGAATCGTAAAATAAAAAAAACTAACTGTAAACTATTCTTCGTCTTCGTTTCTCGCTTAACAAAGGGCTAAGTAGATGACAAGAAGACACAACAATGGCAAAAAAATAACAATAAAATGCTCTCACACCTATTTTTCTTGTGTTTTTCTCGACATGTTTCTATTTTTTTATGATTATTATTAAGGAAAAATGTCATGAAGACATAAAATGTCTTGTACAAGCAATCAAACATAACATTTTACGGGCATCATACACAAAAAAGCTCACAAAAGGTGTTAATTGTCGCTCTTGTACCTCAGTTCAGACGACATTTTATCATGAAATCGCCATGTTTTGACTTGAAAAGTCATTAAAAGCGAAAAAATTGCAACAAAAAAGCGTCCTTACCTTATTATTATGTTGAAATTATCCGCAGTCGTGTCCCAATTGACAGACTTTGTTGATCCGCTCAATGCTAAACACTCCTCTTTGTTACTATTTTTAATTGTACATTACTTCATTAACAACATTTTTGCTATAATTTGGCATGAAATCTTAACTTTCATTTTTTTTATTATATTTTTAGTAAACACGAACTTTTTTTTTGTATTAAACGAAGAAGCTTTATTTGTTGTTGTATTTAACTTCAAAACTTTATTTTACTTTAGTTTTATGTATATTTAAAATATCAATGTGTTTGTTGCTGTTGACGTCGTCGTCTCGTTGCTTTCCGTACGTTCAGATCACTGCGAAAATAATAATAATAAAATTATTTGTACAAATATTGAATAGTATAGCTGTGTAAATATACAAGTTTAAACTATATGATGAGATGGAAATATAAACAAAACAAAGCAGTTGTGACTTGAATATTAAAACAACGTGTAAATTGTGGAATAATAATCGCGATGATTTTGAGCGTGAATATATTTTTAGAATAAAAATGGTTTATTTTTGCATTTTGTAACATATTTTTGATAAGAAATTTACAAAATTTTATATAAAATATGTATTTTTATTTATTTATAATTAATTTTTATTAAATATATTATTTTATATATGTTAATATATTTTATATTTATGTATAATATATGTTATATATAATAAATTTGTAATGAAAAAGTTGGAAAAACCCAAATTTGACAGGATTTGTAAACATTTTAAACTTTCTTGATAAGAATTTTTTTATAATTATTATTGATAACAATATAAAAATAATTTTTTTATTAATTTTATATAAAAAATATTTTAAAAAATAAGAAATTTATATTTTTAAATACTATTTTATATATCATTATATATATATTTTATTTTATTTTTCATTTATATTATTTTATTTATATAAAATATATTTATTAATAATATATATGATTTATATATCATCATTTTTCATCATATATAATAAATTTTTAATAAAAAAGTTAAAAAATTTTCAAATTTACAGAATTTGTAAAAATTTAAAAGTTCTTTGATAAGAAATTTAATTATAATTTTTATTGAAATTAATAAAAAAAAAATTTTTTTTTAAAATTTTATACAAAAAAAAATATTAATAAAAATAAAATTAATTATTAAATAAATAAAATAAATATAAATAATTAAAAAATAAATTTAAAGAAAATTATTTTTTTTATTTTATTTTTTTTAATATTTAAATATTTTAAATTTTTTTAAATATATTTTTTTAATATTTTTTTTTATATTATCTTTAATATATTTTTTTTAAATATTATTTCTGAATATTTTATCTTTGTCACAATCCTTTCAAAAGTTAATTTTTCATCAAGTTGATTAGATTATCATTGAAAATTCAACTAAATTAATCAAATTAACTTTAAACATAAAATCAATATTAGTTAAGGAAACATCCTTGTATACTATAATTATATATACATTTTGTCGTATTTATACACAAAATATACAAGAAACGACAAAATTAATCATAAAATCTCTTTTACGGCGCTTGATTCACTTGAATTGCTTCATTGAGAAAATTGTAAGAAAAAATTATATTAAAATTAATTAGAAAGCAGCATTGATTTTTTGTGCTCTGTAAATTTTTCATACTTTTTTTTAGTTTTTATTCAAATTCAAAACGAAAAATTAAACGCTTTTGAATTTACGACACTTTCGAGTAAAATTTCAAACATTTTATCAAACAATTGTTTCTCATCGTACACGCGAATAATAAAAAAAAAATATTACATAAAAAAAATGTTTTAAAAAAATTCACTTCTATAACATATATGTTTCTTTAAAAGTATGTATTAGTAACAGTTTTTGTGTATAATGAGTAAAAAATATAAAAAAAAATGAAGAAAAACCGCTAAATCATGCATAAATTAACTTTTTACGCGGCTTGTGAGGTATTATGAGGTACTATATTGCTTATGATGTATCATATATAATTATATTAAAACACACCTAAGTAACAAAAAAAAAAAAACTTTTTATCAATAAATCCCAAAAGTATCGAAAATTGTAAATGAATATCGTTCCTTTTACGTAAAAAAAATATTATTATTATGATTGTTTATTATTTCATTATTTATGAATTGTACAATTTTTGGTTCTTTTTCTCCAGAGACACTTTCTGTATGTATACTTTTATTTGTTATTTATTAAAATGAAATGGGAAAATTATCGTTGTCGAATAAAAAACTGAACTTATCTCATCAATTATTATTTTATATATATTTTTTTTATATATGTTGAAATATAATTTATGATCATTATTCATTCGAGTGAATTTTATATCGGTGCATTATGATTTCTAATTTTCTCGTCATTATCATAGTTTTTAATTATCATTCGTTTTTTTTTACCGGTGCGCGATTTTTATGAGTAGATTTAGTATAGATGAGATAACTGTGAACTTTACTAACCTTTTTTATTATTTTTTTATTCTTTTGTCTTTGAGATTCTTTTTTTTTGTTTTTTTTTTTATAACGGTACTTCCTTTATTTTTTTTTAGCACAAATTATTATAAATTTAATATTTAATTATATATTTTTCGTAAGTTTTTTACTTTATTTTTTTTTTTTTTACGAATAATGAATTATTATAATATTTTTTTTAATACACTTGAGCACGTTTCTTATAAATTATTTTCAATTGTAATATTTTTTAATAATTATTATGCACTTTTTTATTACAATTTTATAATAATTAATTTTTTTCGAGTGCTGAACGTCAAATTTCAATAATATATCCAATGGTATTATTGTTATTTATTACATAAACCTCTTTAAACTTTTTTTTTATTTCACTTAAAAATTACGCACACAGTATCCGGTAGTGCAGAAAAGACCTCGTCAAACCGACCGAAAGGTTGTTTACGAACTGAAAACAGAGATATTTGTTGATTTCGTCACTGCCTTCGTTTCCATAGACATTTGTGAGAATACGGAGAGAGAATGAGAGAACGAGAAATTCTCTCAGCACGAAAAAAACCAGATGATGACGAACACGAATGTACTGTACAAATCCGGTCTTTTTGTTGATGTTTTTGTTCGAGTGTCTGTGAAAAAAATGAGAATGAGAGAATTAGTTGAGAGAGAGAGAATTTCAGTGTTACCATCTTTCATGGCGGTTTTTAATTTTATTTTATTTTTAAAAAAATTAAAGAAAAGAAAACTTTTATAATGTCTTCCTACTTTGTCAGGACTTTGTTTAATTTTTTCCTTTCCAAGTCCCTTCTTTGCATGTTTCTGAAAGAAAACTTTCTTATTTTAATTTTTTTTTGGGAAATAAGGCCGTTACAAACTTTTTTTCGATGTTTTTGCCACATGAGAAAACTTTTATATATTTATTAACTTCCTTGAAATCTTTTTTGAAAAGTGACAGGAAATAAGACTTTGTTTAATTTTTTCCTTTATTTCCCTTCTTTTATTAACTTTTAGCTTTGCCCATCAAAATTTCTAAAATCGAAAGGAAATCAACTTTAGAATGCATATTTATTAACTTTTAGCTTTGAAATCCATTAAAATTTGGTTGAAAAGTGACTTTACAAATTTTTTTTATTTCTTCAAAAATCGATCAGATATCAATAAAATCAACTTTAGTTTTTTTTTTGGTTGATTTTTTCATAAGAATCGCATAAGATATCAATGGAAATCAACTTCAGAATGCATATTTATTAACTTTTAGCTTTGAAACCCATCAAAATTTGGTTGAAAAGTGACTTGAGGAAAAAAGTACGATTTTTGCTCCTCATATGATAAAATCGTACTTTTTTTATTTCTTCAAAAATCGATCAGATATCAATGGAAATCAACTTTAGAATGCATATTTATTAACTTTTAGCTTTGAAACCCATCAAAATTTGGTTGAAAAGTGACTTGAGGAAAAAAGTACGATTTTTGCTCCTCATATGATAAAATCGTACTTTTTTTATTTCTTCAAAAATCGATCAGATATCAATGGAAATCAACTTTAGAATGCATATTTATTAACTTTTAGCTTTGAAACCCATCAAAATTTGGTTGAAAAGTGACTTGAGGAAAAAAGTACGATTTTTGCTCCTCATATGATAAAATCGTACTTTTTTTATTTCTTCAAAAATCGATCAGATATCAATGGAAATCAACTTTAGAATGCATATTTATTAACTTTTAGCTTTGAAACCCATCAAAATTTGGTTGAAAAGTGACTTGAGGAAAAAAGTACGATTTTTGCTCCTCATATGATAAAATCGTACTTTTTTTATTTCTTCAAAAATCGATCAGATATCAATGGAAATCAACTTTAGAATGCATATTTATTAACTTTTAGCTTTGAAACCCATCAAAATTTGGTTGAAAAGTGACTTGAGGAAAAAAGTACGATTTTTGCTCCTCATATGATAAAATCGTACTTTTTTTATTTCTTCAAAAATCGATCAGATATCAATGGAAATCAACTTTAGAATGCATATTTATTAACTTTTAGCTTTGAAACCCATCAAAATTTGGTTGAAAAGTGACTTGAGGAAAAAAGTACGATTTTTGCTCCTCATATGATAAAATCGTACTTTTTTTTATTTCTTCAAAAATCGATCAGATATCAATGGAAATCAACTTTAGAATGCATATTTATTAACTTTTAGCTTTGAAACCCATCAAAATTTGGTTGAAAAGTGACTTGAGGAAAAAAGTACGATTTTTGCTCCTCATATGATAAAATCGTACTTTTTTTATTTCTTCAAAAATCGATCAGATATCAATGGAAATCAACTTTAGAATGCATATTTATTAACTTTTAGCTTTGAAACCCATCAAAATTTGGTTGAAAAGTGACTTGAGGAAAAAAGTACGATTTTTGCTCCTCATATGATAAAATCGTACTTTTTTTATTTCTTCAAAAATCGATCAGATATCAATGGAAATCAACTTTAGAATGCATATTTATTAACTTTTAGCTTTGAAACCCATCAAAATTTGGTTGAAAAGTGACTTGAGGAAAAAAGTACGATTTTTGCTCCTCATATGATAAAATCGTACTTTTTTTATTTCTTCAAAAATCGATCAGATATCAATGGAAATCAACTTTAGAATGCATATTTATTAACTTTTAGCTTTGAAACCCATCAAAATTTGGTTGAAAAGTGACTTGAGGAAAAAAGTACGATTTTTGCTCCTCATATGATAAAATCGTACTTTTTTTATTTCTTCAAAAATCGATCAGATATCAATGGAAATCAACTTTAGAATGCATATTTATTAACTTTTAGCTTTGAAACCCATCAAAATTTGGTTGAAAAGTGACTTGAGGAAAAAAGTACGATTTTTGCTCCTCATATGATAAAATCGTACTTTTTTTATTTCTTCAAAAATTGATCAGATATCAATGGAAATCAACTTTAGAATGCATATTTATTAACTTTTAGCTTTGAAACCCATCAAAATTTGGTTGAAAAGTGACTTGAGGAAAAAAGTACGATTTTTGCTCCTCATATGATAAAATCGTACTTTTTTTATTTCTTCAAAAATCGATCAGATATCAATGGAAATCAACTTTAGAATGCATATTTATTAACTTTTAGCTTTGAAACCCATCAAAATTTGGTTGAAAAGTGACTTGAGGAAAAAAGTACGATTTTTGCTCCTCATATGATAAAATCGTACTTTTTTTATTTCTTCAAAAATTGATCAGATATCAATGGAAATCAACTTTAGAATGCATATTTATTAACTTTTAGCTTTGAAACCCATCAAAATTTGGTTGAAAAGTGACTTGAGGAAAAAAGTACGATTTTTGCTCCTCATATGAAAAAATCGTACTTTTTTTATTTCTTCAAAAATCGATCAGATATCAATTGAAATCAACTTTAGAATGCATATTTATTAACTTTTAGCTTTGAAACCCATCAAAATTTGGTTGAAAAGTGACTTGAGGAAAAAAGTACGATTTTTGCTCCTCATATGATAAAATCGTACTTTTTTTATTTCTTCAAAAATTGATCAGATATCAATGGAAATCAACTTTAGAATGCATATTTATTAACTTTTAGCTTTGAAACCCATCAAAATTTGGTTGAAAAGTGACTTGAGGAAAAAAGTACGATTTTTGCTCCTCATATGATAAAATCGTACTTTTTTTATTTCTTCAAAAATTGATCAGATATCAATGGAAATCAACTTTAGAATGCATATTTATTAACTTTTAGCTTTGAAACCCATCAAAATTTGGTTGAAAAGTGACTTGAGGAAAAAAGTACGATTTTTGCTCCTCATATGATAAAATCGTACTTTTTTTATTTCTTCAAAAATCGATCAGATATCAATGGAAATCAACTTTAGAATGCATATTTATTAACTTTTAGCTTTGAAACCCATCAAAATTTGGTTGAAAAGTGACTTGAGGAAAAAAGTACGATTTTTGCTCCTCATATGATAAAATCGTACTTTTTTTATTTCTTCAAAAATCGATCAGATATCAATGGAAATCAACTTTAGAATGCATATTTATTAACTTTTAGCTTTGAAATCCATCAAAATTTGGTTGAAAAGTGACTTGAGGAAAAAAGTACGATTTTTGCTCCTCATATGATAAAATCGTACTTTTTTTATTTCTTCAAAAATCGATCAGATATCAATGGAAATCAACTTTAGAATGCATATTTATTAACTTTTAGCTTTGAAACCCATCAAAATTTGGTTGAAAAGTGACTTGAGGAAAAAAGTACGATTTTTGCTCCTCATATGATAAAATCGTACTTTTTTTATTTCTTCAAAAATCGATCAGATATCAATGGAAATCAACTTTAGAATGCATATTTATTAACTTTTAGCTTTGAAATCCATCAAAATTTGGTTGAAAAGTGACTTGAGGAAAAAAGTACGATTTTTGCTCCTCATATGATAAAATCGTACTTTTTTTATTTCTTCAAAAATCGATCAGATATCAATGGAAATCAACTTTAGAATGCATATTTATTAACTTTTAGCTTTGAAACCCATCAAAATTTGGTTGAAAAGTGACTTGAGGAAAAAAGTACGATTTTTGCTCCTCATATGATAAAATCGTACTTTTTTTTATTTCTTCAAAAATCGATCAGATATCAATGGAAATCAACTTTAGAATGCATATTTATTAACTTTTAGCTTTGAAACCCATCAAAATTTGGTTGAAAAGTGACTTGAGGAAAAAAGTACGATTTTTGCTCCTCATATGATAAAATCGTACTTTTTTTATTTCTTCAAAAATCGATCAGATATCAATGGAAATCAACTTTAGAATGCATATTTATTAACTTTTAGCTTTGAAACCCATCAAAATTTGGTTGAAAAGTGACTTGAGGAAAAAAGTACGATTTTTGCTCCTCATATGATAAAATCGTACTTTTTTTATTTCTTCAAAAATCGATCAGATATCAATGGAAATCAACTTTAGAATGCATATTTATTAACTTTTAGCTTTGAAACCCATCAAAATTTGGTTGAAAAGTGACTTGAGGAAAAAAGTACGATTTTTGCTCCTCATATGATAAAATCGTACTTTTTTTATTTCTTCAAAAATCGATCAGATATCAATGGAAATCAACTTTAGAATGCATATTTATTAACTTTTAGCTTTGAAATCCATCAAAATTTGGTTGAAAAGTGACTTGAGGAAAAAAGTACGATTTTTGCTCCTCATATGATAAAATCGTACTTTTTTTATTTCTTCAAAAATCGATCAGATATCAATGGAAATCAACTTTAGAATGCATATTTATTAACTTTTAGCTTTGAAACCCATCAAAATTTGGTTGAAAAGTGACTTGAGGAAAAAAGTACGATTTTTGCTCCTCATATGATAAAATCGTACTTTTTTTATTTCATCAAAAATCGATCAGATATCAATATTTATTAACTTTTAGCTTTGAAACCCATCAAAATGAAAATCGATTTTTGCTCCTCATATGATAAAATCGTACTTTTTTTATTTCTTCAAAAATCGATTTTTAGAATGCATATTTATTAACTTTTAGCTTTGAAACCCATCAAAATTTGGTTGAAAAGTGACTTGAGGAAAAAAGTACGATTTTTGCTCCTCATATGATAAAATCGTACTTTTTTTATTTCTTCAAAAATCGATCAGATATCAATGGAAATCAACTTTAGAATGCATATTTATTAACTTTTAGCTTTGAAACCCATCAAAATTTGGTTGAAAAGTGACTTGAGGAAAAAAGTACGATTTTTGCTCCTCAAAAAAATCGTACTTTTTTTATTTCTTCAAAAAATCGTAAAAAATTTGGAACGGTCTAAATGTGAATTCAAACTTCTCTTGCAGAAGCAGCAAACAGCAAACATTTATCAACATTGTAACAATAATACTTTCGTCCAATATCATTTCAACAGATAAATTTGCAGAAATTTGTCTTTTTCCTCTGTGCCGTCTCCTTTTTTTGAATATTATTATTATTTTTACATTTTGCACAACGAACATCGGTGCAAACTTTGTTATTATTGTCCAAAAAAAATAAAAAAGAAGAAAAAGTTTGTCTGCAAGCACTAACTTTCGTCTCTCTCTCATGTATGAAGGTATGTATTTACCCCTGAGAAAAATTTATCTTATTCCTCAATTTAGAAACACACATTTGAAAATCTGGTGTTTGTCTACCTTTGCACGTTAAAAGTTGAGCAGAAATGTGATCAAGATGTTAAAATGCAACTTGGACCGTTGTTCCTTATGTTTGTTACGGAAATGTTGACCTCCCAACGGGAGAATCGATATCTTGCCCGGCACTTAACACGTGACTCATTCATTGAATTTCGGCAAATTCGTCAATAAAACTGATAAGAGCTTATCTGGCATTCCGTTTTTGATGATTTGATGCGACATTTATTCACAATTCGCCTCGACGTGAAATTGAATGTAACTCGAGACGTCTGTTTTTGTCTTTGTTCTTCGGGCTATGAGAATGTTTTTTTCAAATCTAAGAAAAAAAAATGAAAGAAAGTTAAAAACACACAAAAAACATTCTCTTCTATAATCTAATGAAGGACCGAATTTTTATTATTATTATTCAAATGTCTTGTTTATTTACCTCGAAAAAACATCAACATCATCAAGGCATTTGTTTGTGAGTTTACAAGTACATAAGTGGCCTGTCTTGGTTTGCTTCTGATTTCCAATGAAAACACTTGAACCAAAAAAAATATTTGTCTGCAAGCACTAACTCGTCTCTCTCTCATGTAAAGTGACTTGAGGAAAAATTTTATCCTAATTTAGCTGGATTTGAAGTGAAGAATGATTTGTAGGAAAAAAAAATCAAAGGAAATATTTAGAAACTTACCAAATCTACAGGATTGAATTTTTTTTTCACATAAGGATGGAACAAATTTAAAAATTGTTTGAGATTTTTTCCTGAAATTTAAAATTAAATTAAATTATTAAAAATTGTTTAAAATTAAATAAATAAAATAAAAATAAATAAATTAGTCAAAATTTTAAAAATAAATAAAATTAATTTTTTAAAAGTAAATAAATAAAATAAAATAATTTATTAAAAAAATATTAAAATAAAAAACAGTTAAATTAAGAAGAAAAAAATAAAAATAAAATTAAATTTATTAAAAAAAATTTAAATTTAATAAAATTTTGAAGGTAAAGTTTTCTAAAATTTAATTAAATTTTTAATTAAATTTTTTATTTAATTTAATTATTTTTTTTTTCAAGATAATTGTGAAAATAATTTACAAGTTAAAATTTTTATTAAATAATATTAATTGTTTAAGAATTTTTTTTAATTATATTCTTCTTTAAATTGTTAAAAAAAATAAATTTTTCGTTTTGAATTTAAAATTAATTTTTTAATAAAAATTGAAAAAAAAATAAAAAAAATTAAATAAATAAACAAAAAAAAAAAATTAATAAAAATAAAAAAAAATAAAAGAAGGCAAAATTTTAAAAATTAAAATTAAAAAATAATTTAAACTAAAATTAAATTTAATAAAATTTTGAAGTTAAAGTTTTTTAAAATTTAATTAATTTAAATTTTGATAAAACATAGAATAATTTTTTTCATATAATTTTAGAGCGAAAAATTCAAGATACTTTTGGAAGAAATTAAAAAAAAATTGTTTTAAACAATAATCTTTTTAAAATTATTTGAAAAAAAATTATGAAATTTTCGTTTTGAAAATAATAAAAAAAATTAAATTCGAATTAATTTTTTAAAAATTGAAAATTAAAAAAATAATAATTTAAAAAAAAATGAAAATAAATTAAAAATTATTAATTATTTAAAAAAAATAATTTTTTTTTATTGAAAAAATAACATTATTTCGAAACGTATAATAAACTTTTTAACATTGCCTTATCCTACCTTCACTTTCTGTTTGATTATTACCTAAAAGAAAAGAATTTGAACGATCTCGTTAAAAGAAATGTTTAAAAAAATTCTATTTTTGATGCGATTGACGAAACAAACGTGTGTCTGGCATTACTTCTTCTTCTCTTTTTTAACGACTTTTTTGTGGTTAATTTCTCCAGACTTCTTCTTGTCAAAAGTTGTTAAAAATAAACTGTAATAAAAAAAGAAATGCATAAAATTTAATTTTTCGTTCATTACAGAATGTCAAAGTTAATCATATCACTCAAGCTCTTGGCATGGCACACGCGGAATATAAATCATGTCACTCGACAGAGTCCCTCGACAGTTCAGTTGTGGTCTGTTCAATTTTTAATTAAATTTAAAGAATACTCGGAAAAATCTTGTCATTAGCTGGATTACTTATCCTTGCACTCTTTTGCGTTTTATCTCTTAATGTTTTTCTGTAATTGAGAAACAAAAAAAAAAATAAAAACAAAAATTTTCCGAGTGAAATGAAAGAATACAGAAGATAAACTTCCACACACTCACATTTCTTACATTATTTAGTTGATGAATAGTTTTTCTGATTGAATGTAATTAAGTTATTTCACTACCAACTCGACCAACTTCTTTCTTCTTCTTCTTCTCTATGTTTGTTGTTTGGAATCCGAAATGGTAAAGTTTTGGCTGATGCTGTTGGTGTTTTGTTTACTGCACAACATGTTTATTATTTCTCGTTTTTTTTTCTCCTTTCATTTAGGTCAGAGATGGATTTGAGTTTTTTTCTTTGCCCTGTTCGAAAAAGTAAATCTTATGCTTTATTTGAATTGACTACAAAAATTAAAAAATAAATAATTATTAAAAAAAATAATTATAATAATAAAAATTATTAAATAATTATTTATTAAACAAATAATTATTTTTAATTAAATAATTAAATAAAATTAAATTATTAATTAAATTAAAAATATTAATTTATTAAATAAAAAATTATTTTATTAATTATTATTTATAAAAATTAATATTTTTAATTAAATTATTAATTAATTAAATTAATTTAAAAAAAAATATTTTATTAATTTTTATTTTTTTAATTAAATATTTTTTAAATCAACAATTAAAATTAAAGAAAATAATTTTTTATGCTTGTTTTGAGTTAACTAAAAAAATAAATAAATATAATTAAACAAATAATTATTTTATAATTTAATTATTATAATTAAAAATATTATTTCTTAGATAAAATTTATAAAATTAAAAAAAAATAATAAGTAAAAAAAATTTAAAAAAAATTATTTTATTAATTATTATTTTTAATAAATAAATATTTTTAATTAAATTATTAAACTTTTAATAAATTAATTTAATTTTAAAAAACTATTTTGTTAATTTATAAAATAAAAGAAAATTGAAATTTTTATGCTTGATTTGGAATAATTGGAATAGATAGATTATTAAATCGATTTTAAGAAATTAAACAATAATTTCAATGCAATTGATAAATTTTTTTAGTTGGAAAACGATTGTTTTTTTTAATAACAAGATACGATTGTCTTTCAAAAAAAAGCACCAAATTTATCATTAAGGTCAAATTTATCAAATGTATAAAAAAGCAGGTTTTTGGGCGAAATTCATCAGTTACTTTGAAAACTTTAAACGAAAAACACTTAAAAATTTAAAAAAATACCTCATCATGAACGTCAAATTGATCGCAAGTATTTTGCTCGTAATTGCTGTTCAACAAACGATCGCCTTCAATAATCACAGGTTGGTTGAAACTGATGAATTTTCGCCAAAAGCTTGCGAAGCTCCTGCTTGCGACACGGAATATGGGAGAAACACGTTATACTCTTCTACTGATGTAACGAAATTTTTGCAATGTGTCCTTAATCCAGACTTATCTTGGTCTCCTCGAGAAATGCCATGCATGCCATCAACATGGTTCTGTAAAGCGATGCAAGTTTGTATTTTTTCCAATGAATGGTCAGAGGAAATCTGTGGATGTTAAAATTAATTTTAAAAAAATTTCCTGAAAAAAAAACAAAAAATTTTCTAACTTTGATGAAATTTTGTAAAAAATAAAAATTTTAAATAAAAAAAAAATTACTTTTAATTTTAAAAAATTACCAAAAATCCTCTCGATCCGTCGTCCCTGCTTTTGAACTCTTCTTGTCTTCTCTCCACAGAGTTGAGTTATTTGTTTTACTTTTTTTCCTTCGTTTTTCTTAAAGTTGTATCACGAACGTAAATAAATAATCCCTGAACGGAGAGAATAAACAACCGAGGAAAAACACAACACACTGCGATAATAAAAGTAAATTCAATTAAACTTTTTGACCCAAGTAATTAGTCATTAGTTGTATACTTTACCCATTTTCCTTTTGCTACGATATTGCAACTCATTTCATGATGCAGCGACTTTAGCACGCCTCATTGCTACTGCATTGTTTATCTCGAGTTAGCTAAAAAAAGAAAAAAAAACTTTCAGAAAATAACAATGGGTGTAAATAAATAATTTTCCGTTGTCTGAGTTGATTGGTGAAGACGTTTCAAGTTTTTTTTTATTTCTGAAGGAGTCTGAAAAAAAATAGAAAATTATAAAAGAAAAGTTAATTAAGACGTTAATATTTGAGAGAAGGAAAATGGGACAATTTCTGCCATAAATTAAGTTTTAAATAAACTAAAAAGTAAAATAAAATAAAAGTTTTAAATTAATTAAATAAAATTGTATTAAAATAAATTTTATAACAGAAACTTTTTTTTTATTATTATTGTTGTGAAAATAAAAGTTGGGTGTCCCTTAATGGAAATTTTTTATTGGTCAGTTTATATGAATTTTTTTTATTATTTTTATCATTTTTTTATTTATTTTTTTTTAAATATAAAAATTATTTTAAAGTTGAAATATTGAAAAATGTTTTTTTTTCTATTTTTTTTAAATATTATTTTTTTTAATATTTTAAACTTGACGAATATAAATTTTCTATTTCTGAATTTTAAAAATTATTTTTTTTTTTTAATATTTTTTTTATAATATTTTTTTTTAATTTTTTAAAATATTTTTTAAATTTTTTAATAATTTTTTTTTTATTTTTTTTTATTTTTTTTTATTTTTTTTTATTTTTTTTATATTGTATTTTCATTCAAAAATGTGGATTCGATCGGTGTTTGAGAAAACTATACGTCTCAGAGCATATGTTTCATGGAGAAAAATGTTAGTTATGACGTGCTCGAAGTTTTTCGCGCAATTGATTTGAAATTTTTAAAAACTTCAAAAAAAAATTTTTTAAATATTTTTTTATATAATTTTTTTTAATATTTTTTTCAAATATTTTTTTAATATTTTTTTTTATATATTTTTCAACATTTTTTTTAAAAGTCTTTAAAAATTTATCCTCGAATGTTTGAAGGTTAAAATTTGACATTATCGATGACCATTGTCTTTTTTTATCAAAATATATTTTTGCACAAAAAAATCTAGATTAAGATTTCTCCGAAATTTGATTTATTTTTATGGTTCTCATGATTTATTATTATTATTTTTTCAATAAATGCAGTTGATAAAATTTTTAATTGGAAATCGATTAAAAACGGCGCGTTTTGAAAATCACAATGCCTGAAAAAATGATGAGGCAGATTTTTATAAGAGATACAATTGTCTTTGCAAAAAAGTACCCAAATTGTATTTTTCTTAATAATTAAGCTTAAAAGCTTAATTGAAGGATTTATCAATAGAATAAATAGCCCAAATTTCTTTGCGTAATTCATCAGTTACTTTCAAAACTTTAAACGAAAAGTACTAAAAATACCTCATCATGGACTTCAAACTCATCGCAAGTATTTTGCTTGTTATTGCTGTTCATCAAGCGATCGCTTTCAATAAGCACAGATTGGTTGAAACTGATGTTGTTACTCCCGATTGCGGCGGAGCTGCTTCTTGCGCAACGATATATGAGCAAAATACGTTGTACCCCTCTTCAGATGTAACGAAATTTTGGCAATGTGTACCCAATAAGGATCAAACTTGGTCGCCGATGGAAAGACCCTGTGCGCCAAAGACGTGGTTCTGTAAGGGAGTGCAAGTTTGCGTTCATCCCGAAGATTGGAATGCAACTTTTTGCGGATGTTAAAATTGATTCGTTGTCGAAGCCGAACGATTTTTGAAGAAAAATTGCCCATCGTCAATTTAAATCTGTAAAAAAAATAAATAAAAAATTCATTAAAATGTTTCGACTATAAATTGAGTTTTAAATAAAATAAAGAATTAATAAAAAAATAAAATTTTATAAAAATATTTTTTCATTTTTAAAATTTTTTTTTAGAATTTTTTTTTCAGAATTTTTCTTCTCAAAATAATTAATTAATTAAATATTATTAATTAAAAAATTTAATTATTTTTTCTTAATAAATAAAAAAAAATATTTTTAATTATACATAATTTTAATTATTTAATTTTTTTTCAAGCCAAAGCGATAGAAAAATAATTTTTTTTTCGAAATTTTTAAATTTGAAGATAATAAATTAATTAATTATTAAATAAATAATTGAATTAATTTTTTTAATAACATAATTTGAATTAATTTTTTATTTCAAAAAAATTTTTTTTTAAATTAATTAAAATTCATTTTAGTAAAATAATTTTAATTAATTTTTTTAAGCAAAATAGAAAAAAATTTTCATTTTTTATTTTAGGATTTTTGTTTTTCAAAATAATTAAATATTATTTTACTAAAAAATTAAATTAATTTTTTTTAATAATTTTTTTTAAATTTTTTTTCAAAATTTTTATTTAAAAAAAAATTAAATTATTTTTTTTTCAAGCAAAAACTAATTCTTTTTCAGAATTTTTATTTTTTAAAATAATTAAATTTTAAATAAATAAAATCAAATTAAAATTTATTTTAATAAAATAATTAAAAATTTTTTTTTCTCAAGCAAAATATCAATTTTTTCAGGATTTTTTTTAATAAATAATTAAAAAAATGTTAAATAAAAAATTTAATTTTAATTAATTTGAAGAAAAAAAATTGAATAATAAACTTTTATGACCAAAAGAGACATCTAACGATAAACTTTCAACATAAAGCGCCATCTATTGCCCAATTAATTTACAAACTAAAAACTTTTCTATCACAAAACTTTTGTGAGTGATTCTCGTTTGTTCAAAAGATTTACCGAGTCACCATTTAACAGTAGCTCACTTGTGTAATTAATAAATTTGTTGCTTTTAGTTTTTCTTTTCGTTATAGAACAAACAAAAAAGTTTTGGCAAAAGTTCTTGGCGTAAATAGGAACAAATAGGTAAGAAACACAATAAACAATGGAAAAGTTTTTCTGTTTTTACTCCGTTTTCTGCGTTCCCTCACTCGGAACACGAAACACAATATAATTGAAAAATAGTTTGAAAAAGTTACTTTTAGATTCATTTATTCTAGTCTATTGAATTTGTTTCGTCGAAAGAATTTTTCTCTTCTTCTTCTTTTTCTGCTGAAGAAATATTTTCAAATAAAATAATAAAAAAAATTGCATAAATAAAAGCATAACATGACACAAAAATTGAATTGAAACACTTTTTGCCACACTTGGCGCATGAAAAATAATGAGATAAGCAGAATCCAATAATAATAAAATAATAGAAGAGAAGAGAATAGTAGCAAGTGTTATCTCGTCTGGCAACGAGGCTTCTGTTAAATATAAAAACTTTTATTTAAAGACAAAAAGTTGTCAAGCCGAAGACATTAAACGTATGATGATCATAACAATAATAATATGTTCCAATTGAAATGTTGTGATAAAGACATTCTATGGGAATTTTTTGTCTATTTTGGCAGAAAGAACGAAAGAAAGTCATGGGATGTCACAGTAATAAATAAGAAATAATTTACATGACATTTTCTAAACAATTCCGGAAAAAAACATCTGTTGACATCCCATTAACTATTCCCTAAACACATGTTTTGTAAATCCCATGCAGTTTATTTTTTTTACGAAAAAAAATGTCATTCGACACCACATTTTGAAGAATTTTTACGGTAAATGACCTTCGTGCCCTTTGTCAAAAATTTGGATATCTCATTGTCTTTCGGAAATCAAAGTTGAGATTTAAAAAAAAAAAAAATTTTTTTTTCAACCCAAATGCAATTGATAAAAAATTTTAATTGGAAATCAATCGATAACCATAAATTTTTTCATAACGACAGATAATAATGAATGAATTTCGACGATTCTCGTGTCATGTATGTCAACAAATTAAACGATTTATAGCCCAGATTAGATCAAATTTCGCCGAAACAGATTTCAAAAAAAAAATGACGTTTGAGGTTCACGTCATTCAATAAGTCTTAAAAAATTCACGTGATAAGATTTCGGTTCCCAAAAAAAGCGCAATTCCCGAAACTGTGATAACGCCAGATCTTGGGAAGAGATACAATTGTCTGTACAAAAAAAAAGTACCAAAAGTATTGCTTTATGGTTGAGCGTGATAAGGATTATCATTTTTTTTTATCGCGAGCGTATAAAAGGCAGGTTGATGTTCGCATTTTGTCAGTTCCCGTAAAGACTTTTAACCAAAAGGTCTGAAAGAAGTGAAACACTTAAAAGAACTGTGATTCATAAGAATTCGGATAAGCATTTAGGATTGTGAAATACCTCATGGAGTTAAAGTTAATCGGAAGTCTCGTACTTGTACTTGCTGTACATCAAACGATCGCATCAAGATGCCCTGCCCCGCAATGTGATTCAGATGTGCATCGTAACACGTTATGGAGTCATGATGATCCTTACAAATATTGGCAATGCAGGTAAAGAATTTTCTTATTTCAAATTTCGAAAAATTTCGAATTTCGAAAAATTTCGAATTTCGAAAAATTTCGAATTTGGATTGATTTGTTTATCTCTTATAGACTCACGAACAATGGAGAATGGATTGCGGAAGAACGTAATTGTGCAAATACAGGCGTAAAATTCTCCTTTGAACATCAAGTTTGTGTATGGCCCGAATATTACGTTGATTCGTGTAATTTACACAAGCCTGCTCAAAATGATGAAGAAAATGTAATGCCGAAAACTTGCGATGAAGAGATTCCAACTTGTGTTACGCAATATGAGCAAAATACGTTATATGCGCATGCTGATGTTACGAAATTTTGGCAATGTAAACCCAATCAAGATCAGTCATGGTCTCCAATTGAAAGGCCTTGTGCTCCAACCACGTGGTTCTGCAAAGATTTGCAAGTTTGTATCTTTCCGATAGATTGGACAGAGGAAAAGTGCGGATGTAATGGAGGAGGATCAACGGAAGCGCCTTCAACGACTGTTAGACCAACAACTCCAAAGCCAACTACGCCTGTCGAAACAACGCCTGAAGAAACGACCTCAAAACCGACAACTTCTGCTCCATCAACGACACAAAAGCCGACAACTTCTGTTCCATCAACAACTCCTATTTCAACAACTACTGATGGTCTTACAACGATCGATAATTCGGGTGAACTTCCTATAGGCGGAAACTGTGATCCAAAATGCGATACACTTTTAGAAAGAGGCACTCATTGGGCTCATCCTGATAAAACAAAGTTTTGGCAATGTAAACCCAATCAAGATCAATCTTGGTCTCCAATTGAAATGCCTTGCGCTCCATCAACATGGTTCTGTTTCGGCGAACAAGTTTGCATTCATCCTGTTGATTGGGATCCTATTCACTGCGGATGTGACAATATTGTAACTCCTTCAACTTCTGCTCCATCAACGACCCAAAAACCGACAACTTCTGCGCCAACAACTTCTGTTCCATCAACTAATGATCCATCAACTAACGATCCTTCAACTTCTGCTCCGACAACTTCTATTCCAACAACTACTGATGGTCTTACAACGATCGATAATTCGGGAGAAATTCCTATAGGCGACAACTGTGATCCAAAATGTGATACACTTTACGAGAGAAACACTTTATGGACTCATCCTGATAAAACAAAGTTTTGGCAATGTAAACCCAATCAAGATCAATCTTGGTCTCCAATTGAAATGCCTTGCGGAAATCAAACATGGTTCTGTTTCGGCGAACAAGTTTGCATTCATCCTGTTGATTGGGATCCTATTCACTGCGGATGTGACAATATTGTAACTCCTTCAACTTCTGCTCCATCAACGACACAAAAGCCGACAACTTCTGATCCTTCAACTTCTGATCCATCAACTAATGATCCATCAACTAACGATCCTTCAACTTCTGCTCCGACAACTTCTATTCCAACAACTACTGATGGTCTTACAACGATCGATAATTCGGGAGAAATTCCTATAGGCGGCAACTGTGATCCAAAATGCGATACACTTTACGAGAGAACAACTTTATGGGCTCATCCTGATAAAACAAAGTTTTGGCAATGTAAACCCAATCAAGATCAATCATGGTCTCCAATTGAAATGCCTTGCGCTCCATCAACATGGTTCTGTTTCGGCGAACAAGTTTGCATTCATCCTGTTGATTGGGATCCTATTCACTGCGGATGTGACAATATTGTAACTCCTTCAACTTCTGCTCCATCAACGACCCAAAAACCGACAACTTCTGCGCCAACAACTTCTGTTCCATCAACTAATGATCCATCAACTAATGATCCATCAACAAATGATCCTTCAACTTCTGCTCCGACAACTTCTATTCCAACAACTACTGATGGTCTTACAACGATCGATAATTCGGGAGAAATTCCTATTGGTACATGTGATCCAAAATGTGAAACAGATTACGAAAGAAACACTTTATGGCCTCATGAAGATCAAACCAAATTTTATCAATGCGTACCAAATCAAGATCTATCATGGTCTCCCATGGAAAGACCTTGCGCTCCTTCAACATGGTTCTGTTACGGCGAACAAGTTTGCATTCATCCTGTTGATTGGGATCCTATTCACTGCGGATGTGAAGAAATTGTAACTCCTTCAACTTCTGCTCCATCAACGACACAAAAGCCGTCAACAACTTCTGCTCCAACAACTCTTGACCCAATAGATCCAACAATTGATCCTATAGATCCCATCGACGATCCTGTCTCGTGCAGGGACATACCCGATTGTTCTCCAATCAATCGTGAAATAATTTGGCCGAGTCTTGAACCTGAAAACTACGTTGTTTGTGAAAATTCAGGCGAATGGAAACGTGTAACTCACAAATGCCCAATGTTGGATAACGTTCAACAGCTTTTCCATTATAAGCTACAAGAATGCGTTCATCCCGATAGTTGGGAAGATTTCTGCGTAGATCCAACAGATCCTGGATTATGTAAAGAACCAAGATGCGTTCTTGCTGAATTCGAAAACGACATTAAGTTCGCGCATTTCAATCCGCGTCAATACTATCGATGCAAAGCTGTTGGCAAATCTGTCATTGAAACTTGTGCATATACCCAACTCTTTATTGCAGAAGAGCAAAAATGCGGCGACCCTTGCAAATGGGTGAATACTTGTCGTTCGCCATCACGACATGAGTACATGAAAACCTTCTTTGCCAAATTTTTGTAAACCTGAAATTGAAGGAAAAAAAATCGATCATTTAACTTTTTTCTGTAAACTTAAGGAAGTTTAAATCAAGAATCGTTTTGAATTATAAAATTTTGTTTTATAATTCAAAAACGATACTTTTCCTTAAGTTTACAGTCAAAAGTTAAATGTTCGTCAATACAAAAGTACCCGAAAAAAAGTATTATTTTTGATCATTGGCCATTAAATTATTAAAAAGTAAGGTGCTATTATTCATTTTTTATGTGTTAATATTATTTAAATAAGATTTTCATAAAACTTATGGTTTCGTGTTCTTTTTTTTATGGAAGACATTAAGAGGTCTGTTAATCATTATCGTAAATCATTCAAAAATTAATAATCCCTCATTTGTATTCCTTTAAAAAAAATGTAAAAAACGCGTTCTTTAATGATTTTAACTACTATCGGAAGTCAAGAATTTAGACAAGAACAGAACTTTTCATAAAAAAAATCTGTTCATCCATACGGAAAATCGTACTTAGGGGAATCTTTTTTTTTGTTGACAAAAAACTGACATAAAACACGATATTTAATGATTGTTATACGAGAAAAAACTCAACAGACACAAACCATCCATCTTCACGTCTTCGTTGTTTATATTAAAAAAAATGCATCGCGGGATTGTCAGAGAAATTTTTATTTTTAAACACTCGTTATATAAATTTAAAAATTAATTTAATTGCCTTGAAATGTGCCTGTAACGTACTTAGATCCGTAATTTACAAATTTTACGACATGTTGCTTCACATAATTCACTGAATTTTCGATTTATTATAAAATTATAAAATAAATTAATTTCGAAAAATTATTGTAATTTAAAATAAGAAAAAAAAATATTTTCGAAAATTTGAAATTTAATGAAAAATTTTTCGAAATTAAATTTTTTTCAAAAATTTTTCGAAATTAAATTTTTTTCGAAATTATTTTTTTTCGAAAAACGAGCAAAACAAAACTTTTCTTATCTTATCGCGACGCCAATTGCTCAATTAAATGTCAGTTTAACGTTATCAGCTTCGATAAAGTCGATTTTCAGGTGATTTTGTGGGCGGTCGAGTTACTTAACAACAACAAAAATATTTGAATAGAACCCTTTATCGCGCGCATCTCATGCAGATGAGAACCAAAATAAAACATAAAACACCGATAAACTTCAACAATAAAGGAAACATAATTGAAGCACCGAACGAGTCAATTAAAGAATCACGGACCTACCGCATCGATCGCCTTAACGATATAATATCAAGTCATAATGATCGGGCATGTACTTTTTTTGTGTGTTATTGTTCCATTTTTTCTTCCTCTTTAAAAAAAAATTTATCTGAATTTTGACATGAACCTCACACTCAGCTTTTTACACAAAAAAATGAAATAATTGAGATAAATTTACTTAACTAATAATTATCCTGCGTTATTTCAGGTTTTGTGCAAAAAGTCAAGTAGTCAAGTACAAAACCGTATCGAATCCTCGAAGAGAAGGCAAAAAGTGAGACATCAAAAAGTTACAAACAAAGAAATACTTACACGTCTCATTCTTTACATGCATCGTCGATGATGATACGAATTGATTTATATTTCTTTATGAGTTTATCAGCAGGTGGTCCTTGTTAGATATTGTTCACCAAATAAAAGAACATAGAGAGAGAAAGAGGATAGTTTGATCTAAAAAAAGAAAAAAAATGTTATTAAAGTTGAACTATTTAATGAAAGAAAATAATTTTTTTATAAAGTTTTGATTTTTTTTTTGAGGATTTATGAATTTATGAAGTTTTATTTTCGAAAATTTATTTAAAAAATTTTTTTTCTTCGAAATTTCTTTAAAACATTTTTACAAATTTTTGAAGTTATTTTTGAAATATTAAAAAATATGTGAATAAAAATTTAAAAAAAAAATGATTTTTTGAAGAGCTTTTTCAACTTTATTTGAAATTTTCGAAAATTTTAGATTTTTTCGAACTTAATTTCGAACATTTTAATTTTTTTTTCGAACTTTATTTCGAAAATTTTAATTTTTTTAATTTTGAAAATTTTTTATAATTTATTCAAAAGTTTTAAAATTTAATTGAACTTAGATTTAATAATTAAAAAAAATCTAAATTTTTTTTCAAACTTTTGGAATTTTTTTTTCGAACTTAATTTCGAAAATTAAATATTATTTTAATTACATAGAAATATTAAGAAATAAAATAAATGAATTTCGAAAATTTATTGTAATTAATTTAAAAATATAAAAAAAAAATATTTTCGAAAATTTTAAATTTTCTAAAAAATCTTTCGAAATTAATTTTTTTTCGAAATTATGATTTTTTTCGAAATAATTTGACATCTTCTCCTATTTCGTTCTGAAAATAAAAAAGTGTGTCAAAGGTAAAAACTTTATAAAACTCAATAAAAACAGACAAAACATAAAAAGTAGATTGAGTTATTATTAGCCCATATATTGATTGTAACATCTTTATGACTTGACTCTTATACCTGCGTTTCGTATCAAAGTTAAGGGATGCTCATACAAAAACGCACCAAACGATGATAACTATGAGAAAGGAAATTTACGAGTTTTTTTCTTGTGTATTCAGTCGCAACGATAAATCGATAGAACAGGAATAAAAGGTATTTTTGGTGTACTGCTGATAAAGTCGTCGTATTGTGTTCTCTCTTTAATAGGACTCTAATTTTAAACGAATAACATTTTTTTATGCGTACATATCTCAAATAAGAAACACACTTCTTTGATACAAAAAAAAAAGACGTAAGAAAAAAAAAGAGGGAAGAAGTTTTTTTTTTGTACCTTTTCAAGTGTTATTTTTTATTTAACGTTATATTATTAGAAAAGGGCTTATTATGTGTTACGGGATATAGAAATGTTTTTGTGGATAAAATAATTGATTGTCATCCTTTGAAATAACAGGTTTTTTATCTCTCGATTTTTTGGAGTGTCTGAAGTCTTTATTGAAGCAGCGAGTGTTATTTGGAGGATGTTTTTTCAAGTATTTATGATAAACGATGTTTTTCTTTTGTGCCTTTGAACAAATATCGACAGAGATATTTATGAGAATTGACAGTAAAAGGAGTTCAAAGACGGCAACAAAGTAAAAGAATGTCGGCGAAAGAAGATTTTTCGATGTGAATTTAATATTTTTTGTTTCTTTAAAGGAATTTGAAGACTCAAAATCGATTTTTTTTGTAAAAATTTTCATTTTTTTAACCAATAAAATAAATTACTTAATTTTTTTAAAATTTCAAAAAATAATTTTGAAAGATATTAAAAATAATTTTGAAAAATATTAAAAATAATTTTAAAAAATATTAAAAATAATTTTAAAAAATATTAAAAATAATTTTGAAAAAATATTAAAAATAATTTTGAAAAAATATAAAAAATAATTTTAAAAGATATTTTTAAAAAAATATTAAGAATAATTTTGAAAAATATTAAAAATAATTTTGAAAGATAAAAAAATAATTTTGAAAGATATAAAAATAATTTTGAAAAATATAAAATATTAATAAAAATCACAAATTTTGCCTATCTGAAGCATTCTTGCAAGTCAAAATACGAAAAATTCAACAAAAAATGCTAAATTTCGATTTCATAAAGTCTTAATAGACCTAAAAACATCCTTTTTCGTTTCCCGACGAACGTGACTCATTACCGAAACGATCAATTTATCGTAATAATAAATAAAATAATACAAGCAGGAAACGAAAAACAAACATCTCTCCGAAAAAATAGTGAACGAATGACCATTTAATGCTCTTGTTTCTCTCCCTCGTACCGAATTTCGTACGTGTCCAAATTGGAATTGAATCATTTTGCATGAATATGCTAAAATCTAATCTTTTACTATCGTGACCGTGTATAATTAGACAAAAAACGGTAGTTACGAGATGATTCATCTTCCATCCTTGGATCCTTCGACTTTCTCACGCTCTGAAACAAAAGGTCCTAAAAAAGAAAGAGAATTGCATAAAATTAAATTTTATTGTCTTTAAAAGATTTTTTACCCGAAATTTTTTTTCCATACGACAAATTCTGTGAGAAATTTATCTTTTTTGTCCTAAACAGAAAAAAAACGTTCTCGTTAATTTCAACACTTGTTTCGTACTTTATCGTTCTCACCCTCGGCTACCTGTAAATGTACCTTTTTTTCAGACTTCATCTCGCAAGTGAACTGTAAATAAGAAGAACATATCGTGCGGAGGTGCGTTTCATCCCCCATTATACTTATTACCTGACATAATTATTAAAACAGTACGTGACTTCGCATTATGTGGCAAGAACAAGCCGAGGCAAGGCAAAGTAAAGGAAATATTATTGTTGTCTGTGTTTGCAAAGAGCGACATGCGAGAATTAATGAATTTTCTGAAACAATTTTTTCTTTTTCGTTTTTAGCTTTTGTGGCATGGAAGGCGTTCATGAAGTTGTTGATTTTTGTCGAAAATCACGTTGCGAAGTCGAAAAATTGATTTTATGAGAATATATTTTACAAAAAAAATTAAAAAATAAATGAAAGATAAAATTAAAATAATAAAAATCGAAAAAAAATATTTAAAAAAAAATAAAAAAAAAATTAAAATAAATTTAGAAAAAATTAATTTTAAAAAAATTTAAAATTTTATGTCTAAATAATTTTAATCAAAAAATTTTTTCTAATTTTTTTCTAATTTTTTAATGTTTTTTTAATTTTCTAATTTTTCTTTTTTTTCTAATTTTATAAAAATTTATTCTAAAAATTTAAAAATAAATTCAAAAAAGAAAAATTTTATTTTTTTAATTAACTTTGAACTAACTTAAATTTTTTTTTCTGTTTTAATTTTAAAAATTGGAAGTAAAATAAAATTTTAATAATTTTTTTATTTTAATAAGTAAAATAAAAAAATTTCTAAAAATTTAAGAATGAATTCAATATTTTTTATTTAATTTTTATTTAATTTTTATTTAATTTTAATTTAATTTTAATTTAATTTTAATTTAATTTTAATTTAATTTTAATTTAATTTTAATTTAATTTTAATTTAATTTTAATTTAATTTTAATTTAATTTTATTTAATTTTAATTTAATTTTAATTTAATTTTAATTTAATTTTAATTTAGTTTCTCTTTTTTTCTCAATTTCAGACAAAATTTTCATCTATTTATCGTTTTCACAGCACGAAATCTCCATATATAAAGTTGTTGATGTTTCGACTCATGAAATCACGCTGCGCCGTCGAAATATGGAACAAACTTCACGCGGAGCGATCAATTTTTTCACCAAACTCAGGTGCACAATTCACAGCTTTTAAATAATTAATCGTCGTGTTTTCTTTCGATTTTGCACAAAATTCTGCCGCACAATGACGAGCTGTTAATGATGTTGACTTTAGACACCATCGCCACAAAAATAAAGTGCAAAAAAGTAATTTTTCGCATAAAAGTTACAAAGACTCGCACAAAAGAGAGGAAATTATGAGTCAATGTTGTTTTAGGACATGTTTCGAAAAAAAAAGAACCTGACTAAATAAAGAAAAATGCTGCAAATTTTTTTCCATTCAACCCTGGCTTAACTGCCTGCCTGTCGAGCAAATGAATAGAAATGTGCAGTGTTTATTCAAGATATGAGCGGAATTTGTATAGGATGTGAATATAAATAAAAATTACACTCTGCACAGTGGTCAACGATGTTTATGTCGGAAACACTTGAAAATGGCAGGTAATTTAATAGAAATTCCCTCTTATCATGCTAAAAGGCAAAAAAAATATTTTCTCGTTTCAATCGTTTTCTAATTTACTTTCATCCTTCGATATTCTCCAACGTTCTCTTTCAAACCGAACCTTTGATAATCCAAAAAAATCGTATAAAGGACATGCAGAGTTCCTTTTTCCATTATAAAATATATTTACTTGGCAGACCAGAACATCCTTTTGCCTTGCGTATCATAAAAAACCATCTGCGTGAAATATTTTTAGCGTTTTTTTCTGGTCAGTGCGTTCAAACTTCTTTCTTTGTTTGTTCCGTGTTTGTTTATTCAAAAACCCTGAAAGAAAAAATGTTAGAGGGAGGCAAGTTAATTATGAAGTCAATGTTAATGAAATATAATTAGGCAGAACTAACATGCTAATCATTCATTGTTTAGACGCGTTTTTATCTTCGATGCACTTGTTTTTTCGACTTTCGTGCATTTTGTGTGAGTTGAGGCAATGAAAATTGATGATCTTCCAAAAAAACTTGAAGATTAATAGTCGAAAACGAGTAAATTAAATAAGAAATTGTTTGGAATTCGTGTTAGAAGAGGAACAAATAATGAACGAAACGAAAGCGAGCACGAGATATTATCATGTTAATTAAGAGTTAGAGACGTAGGGTGAACAATGACTTTGGAGTTTTAGTGAGAAAAGTTGTTTTGAGAAGAATTTTTGGTAGATTTTTACTTTTTTATGAGAAATTATTTGATTTTTTGTAATAAAAATATTTTTTAAAATTAAATTTTATCAAATTTGTTACTTTAAATATATTTTTAGCACAAATAATATGAAATTTAAAATTTTGATTTTCTTTTATAAATATTTTTTTGAGTTTGAAATGAATAAAAATCTTTTTCAAAAAAGTTAATGAAAATATTAAAAAATTAAATTTAAAAAAAATTAATTTTACATAATCAAAAAAATCTTTTTTAAAACGAGAAGAATATTTTAAAAAAAATTAAAATAAAATTTAATAAAAAAAAAATTCAATACGAAAATTTATTTATTAAAAAAAAAATAAATTAATTTATAGCCAATTAATTTTAATCTAATTTTATTTTTAATTTAATTTTTTTATGTAATTTTAATTCAAACAAAAAAATTTAAAATTAAGAAAAAAACTAAAAATATTTATCAATAAAATAAAATAAAATAAAAAATTACGATTTTTTTTCATGTTTTGAAAAAAAATTTTTTTTTTTAGATTTTTTAACTTTAAATTAAAATTTTCATTTTTAATTCGAAAAAAAAAAATATTTTATTTAAATTTTAATTTTAACCATAGGAAAGTTAAAAAATCTAAAAAAAAAAAATTTTTTTTTCAAAACATGGAAAAAAATCGTAAAAATTGACAAGTCAGTTTCGAATGTCAAAATTAAGCAAATAAAGGCTTAAATTAATGTTGAGACTTAAAATGCTCTCGAAATTAAAATTCTGAACTGATACATAAAAAATTTTGAAAAAATATTTTATAAGTTAAATTTTTGAACCTCGCAAAATCAATAATTTCACTCGAAAGTAAGAAATTAAAAATTATGAAGAATTATTAAAAATTAAATTTAAAAAAAATTAACAAAATATGAAAAAAATTTTACTTTTTGCCTTTTACGTGTTCTTGAATGTTCTTTCAAGCTTCTACAAATAAATTTAATCCATTTTAATCCTCACACCTGTTCAAAAATACATCATTAAAAATCGATCACGATTGATTGATTGCATATTTTAAGGACAATTTTTCCCTAAAAATCAATATTAATAGTAAATTTTAATCAAAAATAACAAAAAATCCAAAATTTGACATTAAAACAGCCAACCTACTAAATTTATGTGAGCTCACGTTCGTTGTCCTCTCTCACAATGAACACAAATCGCCTCCGAGTTGTAAGTTTATTTGTGTAGGTCGCATATTCCTAAAGACAACAACAAAAAATTAATATAAAACGTGCTTTTATTTATTATTTATGAACTTCCAAAAAGAATAATTCTGTAACATCATCATTCTTAAAACGAAACAATGCTTCGCCCTAAAAACGAATGTAGAACAGATGTACTCGCACTCTAATAGTTTTTGTTTCATTATTCTGTCAAGCGAGTTCGTGGGTGGTTTCGAGAAACGTCTAGACAGGAATTTTTAGATTTACGAAAATTAAATGCTTGGTTAATCAAGCAAATTTAGAGGAAAAAGTGCAATTCTTACCGCAATTCAAGAATTTTTGTGACTCATTTTTATTTTTTAACTCCTGAAAAATTTAATTCTGAGTACACCTGTCTCGTAACATGCATGATTAGATTATTGTAAAGCTGAAATGTTCAACAGAATAATCCAGTTTTAGTTCATATCTCGAAATAAATTGCCTTACATTGTTCTCGATTTCATGTTATACGCCATGGGATGACATCAAATGTGTGTGAAAAACGAGAGAGAGAAGCGGAGAGACAGTCATCATAATTGACTCAATTCAATGCCTGGATGTTGTCCATTCAAAAACGAGGCAATGAAACGGAATAATAATTGCGAAAATGGAAATTTTGATTGGGTTTTTGTTCATTTTTCGGTCGGAGATATGAATATTTTTTGTTGCTCTAAATTCGTATAGTTAATGTCTTTTTCCTTCGTAATCTAACCAATTCCGAGAATATAAAGAGGAAATAACAGACCATACCTATAAGAGAGATTAGATAAATATAAAAATATAATTCGAGTAAAATCTTTTGCGGATGTACGTTTTTTATTATTTTTGATGATAATAAAAAAAAATTATGAATGAATCATATCGCAAAATTGTATCGCAAAAATTTGTTGATTAATAAAATCGAATTGTGACTTATTAATTTAACTCTACTGCGTGATAATAAGAAATTTCGAGAGTTATGAAAGAAAATTTAAAAATTAAAGCCTTGAAAGGATTTTAAAAAAAAAAATATTTAAAAAATTGTTGAGTTGTTTACAAAAATTAGGATCAAAGTATGATTAATAATTTAGTCTGAGTTTTATCTTGGCAATAAAAATTATTAATCTAATCATTTACAATTTGTTTACAAGCTCAAGGTTAGATTTTGTTACCATGCGATATCGGATCTTCTTTATTCTATTAATTTTTTTTTTTATTTTTTTGCCAATCATTTTTTTTTTTTTATTTTTTTAATATAAATTTGGATTTTCCATTTTATTTATTAAAAAAATTTTTTTTTTTTCAAAAAATTTTAATATTAAATTATTTTTTAAAGAATTTTAAAAATATCCAAATGAGATTAAAAAATTTTTTTTTAAATATTTAACAAAAATATGCAAATTATTTTTTTTTTTTTTAATTAAATAATCAAAAATAAATTAATATTAAAAAATAATCTAATAATAAAAAATAATTAATTTTTAATATTATTTTAGATATTTTTTAAAGAAATATTTAACAAAAATATCCAAATAAAAATTCTTTAATTTTTTTTTAAAAAAAAAAAAAAAAATATCCAAATAAAATATAAAGAAAATATTTACAAAAATATCAAAATTTTTAAAAAGATAAAAAAATAATAAAAATAAATTTTTTAAAATTTTTTTAAGATTTTTTTTAATTAATTAAAAAAAATAACAATAATATTTTTTAATTTTTTAAAGAAAAAATTAACAAGAATTTACAATAATATTTTTTTTTTTCAATTTATAAAAATGAGATAAAAATAACAAAAAAAAAATACGAAATACGAACTATTTTTACAACCCTTATGTAAAACTTTAGTTCGATAATCTTTAATCTATTCTTAGATTCGTTACATAAGATTCTATCGATACAACCAATCTTATCATCATCTACCATTCATTAAAAACGATCGCGCGAATTTCAAGATAACCAATTGCTATAAATTCTCTCGTTCAGTCGCTCGATCGCCATTATATCAAAGTTAGTGAACAAAAAAAGACTCGAAAAATGAAGCAAATCTTCATAATTGGATTATTAGCATTCATTGCTTCCGTTTCTGCATCGGATTCAATTGAAGTACCCGAAGATATTACCTGCGAGAAGCCTCTTTGCTACACACCTGACATTTTGTATCCCGTGCAAGATCAACCGAAACAATACTACAAATGTATCGCCATGTTATGGCCTGTTATTCGCACGTGTCACGACGACTTGTACTTTGACTATTTCAAGCAAGATTGTGTCGTTGAAGAGGAATTCACTGACGTTTGTAACCCCGAACCAACTGAAGAACCTGAAATTCCAACAACTACCGAAGAACCATTAGAAAAAGTCAGTTGTGAAAAACCTCGTTGCTTATTGGGATCAAAGAAACGCCATCCTGTGAGAGATGCTCCCAAATTTTATTACGAATGTGAAGGAGTATTTAACCCAGTTATGAAAAGATGTCCCATTACTATGTACTTCAACTATTACAAACAAAAATGTGTAAGAGGATCTGAATGGGTTGATGCTTGTGAACCATTAACGCCAACAACTGAAGAACCAACAACTACTGAAGAGATTACAACGGAAGAGCCTGTAACAACTGAAGAGCCTTTGGAAAAAGTCAGTTGCGAAAAACCTCGTTGCTTATTGGGTTCGAAGAAACGTTATCCCGTGAGAGATGTTCCCAACTATTATTACGAATGTGAAGGTGTTTTCAAACCAAAGATGAAAAAATGCCCGCTTTTCTACTTTTTCAACTTTTACACTCAAGATTGCGTGAAGAGAAATCAATGGATTGATGCTTGTGAACCATTAGAGCCATCAACGACAACTGAAGAACCAACAACTACTGAAGAGATTACAACTGAAGAACCTGTAACAACTGAAGAGCCTTTGGAAAAAGTCAGTTGCGAAAAACCTCGTTGCTTATTGGGTTCGAAGAAACGTTATCCCGTGAGAGATGTTCCCAACTATTATTACGAATGTGAAGGTGTTTTCAAACCAAAGATGAAAAAATGCCCGCTTTTCTACTTTTTCAACTTTTACACTCAAGATTGCGTGAAGAGAAATCAATGGATTGATGCTTGTGAACCATTAGAGCCATCAACGACAACTGAAGAACCAACATCAACTACTGAAGCGACAAGCTCAACGACGGAAGAAGCTCCTTCTTCAACGACAGAAGAAGCTCCTTCTTCAACAACGGAAGAAGCTCCTTCTTCAACGACAGAAGAAGCTCCTTCTTCAACGACAGAAGAAGCTCCTTCTTCAACTACGGAAGAAACTCCATCTTCAACTACCGAAGAAACTCCATCTTCAACTACCGAAGAAACTCCATCATCAACTACAGAAGAAAATCCTTCTCCAACAGTTGATTATCCAACCTGTAAACCTCCATTGTGCTTAACTCATACAGATAAACTGTTCCCTGTACAAAATTTGCCGAATATGTACTACAAGTGTTACGCAGCTTTTGTTGTTCGACGCAAAACGTGTCAAGAAAATCATTATTTCGATTATTACCTTCAAAGTTGTGTGCAGAAACATCAATGGACAAACGTTTGTGGCGATTTCCAATAAGAAAAGTTAACGGCAAATGAGAGAAATTCTGTCGTTATGAACGAAAAACGCATGAAAAGAAACTCCAATAGCTCTTAGACAATAAAATAATTCATTTAGACAACAATTAAACGAGAACAAAAAAAAGTTTTATGCAATCCCGAGAAGTTTTCCATCCTCCATTAAACATATCTCATGCGAAGATAATTGCTTGTGTGCTCATTTTTCTTCCTTTTAGAAAGTTTTTCATGTTCAGAGATGGATTTACAGGTTCAAGTCTCCCAGATTTTTTTAAATTTTTATGCTTGGTTTGGATTAATTGAAATATTTTTTTTGCTTGGTTTGGATTAATTGAAATTTTTTTTTTGCTTGGTTTGGATTAACTGAAAAAATGAACATTAAAAGAGCCTTAAAACTTACCTCTAATTCCGCCTCTGTCCATATTCTGCAACAAATAGATTTATTACAAAAGTTTTCCTACTGATATCATGTCGAGTTGATGTCTTATTCTCCTGCACGCTCTCTTGATAAAGGAATTGTCCCTTATGGCATGTATTTTATTGATATTCTCCGATAATTTGATTTAATCTGTGGAGCAAATGGATTTATCGACCCGAAGACATAAGATGTCATTAAACAAGTGACGCGTCTCAAGTATGATCTTTTGCGGCTTTTTATCATCTGTTTGTTCACGGATTCTTGTGCTCGCAAAAGTTTGTTTATCCTTGGATTTCAGTTTTTTTTGCTGTATTGTTGCACATAAAAAAACTTCTGTGCTTAAGTTAATGGCATCGTGGTAAAAAAGTTTACCCTTCTACTTTGCAATTGTCGTCGTGGCAAAAATATATTTTTTTTTTCTGTGTATTTGTGGGTTCACGATGCACACGACGAAGATGGCGAGGCAAAAGTTTTCCGATATAACTCATACATATAACAATGCTCTTTCAACTCATAAGTCATTTCAATTGAAAGCAATTGCATTACAAGGGGATTCGTGACGGCTTGCACTTGGATTAAGTGCAATGTTGAGAGAGAAAATTGCTTTAGTTTATGAAAAATGTCGAGAAAAAGATAAATTTTTGATGAAAATTTTAAAATATGACAAATGTCAATTCAAAAAAATTTTCAGTTAAAATAATTTTAAAAATTATATAACTTTTTCTTCAAAAAAAAAAATAAAAAAAATTATAAAAAAAAAATCAAAAAATATAAAAAACAAAAATGATTAATTTAATAAAAAAAAAACAATTAAATAATAAAGAATGAAGTTTTCAACTTCTAAAACAAATTTATATTAAAAAAAAATTTTAAATTTTAAAAAAATTAAAAAAAAAATTTTAAAAAAATTAAAAAAACATTTTAAAAAATTAAAAAAAATATTAAAAAAAAATTTTAAAAATGATTTTCAACTTCTAAAAAAATTAAAAAAAAAATTCAATTAAAAAATTAAATAAAAAATGAATTTTTTAAAATTAAAAAAAAAAAAAAATTTTAAAAAAAAATTTAAAAAAAATAAAATAAAAAAATTTTATAAAAAAAAAATAAAAAAAATTTTTTTTAAAAGAAAAATTTAAAAAAAATTAAAAAAAATTTTAAAAATTTAAAAAAAAAAATTTAAAAAAAAATTTTTTTTTTCGTGCTTAACATTCCTTGAGTCATAAGAATCACTTTTCTCCATGAAACATATGCTCGGAAACGCATAGTTTTTGCCACAAGTGCTTAGTTTCAATTTTTGTAGAGTAAAATCAATATAAATTTTATAAAAAAAACAATCCGTTAATTTTTCAATAATTTTTATGACTTTTTCTTTTAAAAAACTCAACTTTTTAATCAATTTTAGTTTAATTAATGCAAATGCCATTATTTTTAACATTTTCATACAGAACGAAATCTACTTAGTTGATTATTATGTTCAACTTGAATGTTGAATGAAAATTTTCTAACACACAAAAACAATTCTATGGCTATAGTTTTGAATTTTGGAATGAAACACGAACAAATAATGCTCATAAAAATTAATTGTTTAAAGTTTAATTAAAAAAGTTTTTGTGTGAAATGTGTGCGATTTCAATATTGTTGCAACTTGCAACGAAATGGCTTCTGTGGAAAAGAAACCACAAAATTAGATTCAACCACAGTAAAATCCAACATGAAAAATCAAAATTTTAATTACTTTAAAAGCATACTCTGTGATTAACACTAACTTTCCATTAAAAATTTACCTTTTTTGACAACATCAAGTTAACAAGAGTTTTTAGTGAAAATTGTCACATCTGTCGAGAACCCTTCAAAACGTGACAAAATAACTACTGTGAAAGATTAAAATGCATTTCACATTAAATTTGGGTGACGACATTGAACTTTTTTTTTTTTGATGTTTAAACAAAAAACTGTTGAAACAATGTCATTAACGAGTCAAAGAAAAAACTCGTAACGCTCATTAAAGTTGTTTATTTTACAGTCCCTCACATTAAATGATGACAAATGATGAAATTTCTTACCATTTTTTGATTACTATTATTATTTTTTTGTGTGACTTTGAGATAACGATGTCTCCAATGGCACTCAAGAAATTGACCAAAAACGCCTGACACCTGTAGGCGTCATAAATTCCTGCAAGAAAAAACAAAACAAAGTAAATAACGCAGTTAAAAGTTATATTTATCGAGTAAATATTTCACTGTCAGATAAACTTTTCATACAAATCTCTCGTTTTTTTCCTCCGTTGTGTCGTTACGAGATCCCCCTCTTGTCTTGTTTATCATTCACTTTCAACCGCTCATAATTATTATTACTTTAGCGCTTCTTTTATAAAAAGAAAAAAATATTTCTCTTGAATTTCTTCGTTTTGCTATAAATACTTCCTCCCCTTCTTCCGTTTTCCTTCTTTTTCTTGACGTTTCTTATGAATGTCCGTGCCACGGAACGCGGATGATGATCATAAAATAATGATTTTCGCATAATTTTACTTTATTTACTTGTAAATTGAGGCACAGCGGAGACAAAAACATGACAAGAGCTCGTAAATAATGATGATGAGTGCGAAAATTGACATCATGGCGCGCCGTTTCCAAGCAGCAAATTTGAATTTGGTTCGGAAAATGGATGATTTTTCCTCATAAAAGGCAATTAAAACGACATTCGATCCATATTCATCACAAATCTCGCCGCTGGATATGATAAATCAATAGAAATTTATCGCAATTTAATTTAAAGTGCACTCGAACGTCATTTTGTTGACGTGTGCCTATAAATGTACAGGATACGTAACAAAAGTTCTGTATTTGACTTTAATAATAATTTTGAAATTTTAATATCTTGTGATGCTGGAAGCCTTGTTGCAAAATATTTCCTGGATAGAATTTTTCATTCTGAAATGTGAAGGTTTTGTGTTTCGCAAAATCTAAAAATAAAGATTTTTGGATTGAAATTTCACTTAAAATTAATAATTTAAAATAAAAAAAAAATATAAATTAAATTTTAAAAAATCTATTAAAAAAATTTAAAAAAAATAGAACATGAAAAAAATTATTTTGTGAAAATTTTAACTTTTTTTTATTAAAATATTTAAAAATTTCATGATAAAAAAATAATTGATTTTACTTAATTTTTTTGAAAATTGAAAAAAATTATTATTTCAGAAGAAAAATAAAAATTATAAAGAAACTCTTGCCATTTTTAACTTTCTCAAACATGAATTGTTGATTTTTTTTTTAATTTAAAAATGTAATTTTTTTATTTTAAAAATTTATTTTTTTTTAATTTAAATTAATTTTTTTAATTTATTTAAACTTCAAATACAACCTAAAAATTTTTTTCACTGAAAAAAAAGGAAAAGTTTTTTCGTTAGATTTTTAACTTTCGAAAAAAAAATTGTAAAAATTAATAAAAAAAATTCTTTTATGAAAATTTGATTTTTTTTTTAATTTTAAAAATTTAGGTAATTTATTTTTAATTAAATTTTTTTAAAATTGATTTGAACTTAAAATACAACCTAAAATAATTTTTTCATTAAAAAAAAAGAAAACTTTTTTCGTTAGAAATAAAATAACTTTCGAAATTAAAATTGTAAAAAATGATAAAAAAAAATTTCTTTTTTAAAAATTTGATTTTTTTTTTAATTTTAAAAATTTAGGTAATTTATTTTTACTTTATTTTTTTTTTTAATTTATTTGAACTCAAAACAACCTTATTAAAAAAAAAAAAAAAAAAAAATTTCGTTAAATTTCCATCTTTCGCGATATGAAAATTTTTCATTTTGCCTCCGCACAGAAATTTTACTAAATAAATTATTGCCTATTCAATGACCTGTCGGAATAATATGGAATATGAATGGACTATATAAAATAAATTACCCTTATAACGAGAAGCTATTGTGTGTGTAACCGCAACATTCTGGCTGGATTGCAAGCAGACACGACTTCCATGTGTGCACAGGAGAAAAGTTGCAATCGACCATTAAAACTTTCAATTTTCCAGGGAAATATTTTTTCTCATTCTCTCTCCCGTTCTCTTTTCTCTCTGTGTGTGTCTGTGGGCGAAAAAGCATAAAAATAAAATATGAAAAGTTGGAAAATCAAACAAATGAATTTTTAATGATGTGCGATAAAAAATTAATTTGTTCTTGTTTAAAGTCGTGTCGAATTGGTTGGTCAGGAATTAATATGGGGACATTTTTTGCACTGTCGTTTGGGCGATCAACCATGAGTGAGATAAAAGTCAAACATAAATTTATCAGCTATGTCAACAAAAAACGTTCAGCTGTTTTTGTGTTAAAGTTGGGATTTTAGGACATAAAATTTAAGATTTTGATCAAAAATTCATCAAAAAAATTTTGATGTAAAAATTTTTTTCTCTTGAAACATGAAAATTTCCCTTAAATAAAGAAAAATTGCATTTTCTGTTCAAATTTCATCATTTTTATCCCCAAAGACTCTTTAAACATTCGAAAAATGTAATCTACATTCCATAAAACACACACACACATCATTCAAATTAAAAATAAATTTAATTTAATTTTAATGGCAATCATGCAGCAACATTCCATACTTGAAATACAGAACAAAAAGTGCTCATTTCATAAATTTCAATAAAATTCACTCGTCATTATTTTGACTCTGAATATTTTTGTTCGAGTGCAAATGAAATACAAATAGCAGCAAAAAAAAAGTAAAAAATCATATCAATAATTGAATTTATTTTATGGTTTTGCGTTTCACAGACACAAAAATGCATGAAAATTTAATGTAAATTATTGGATTTTGTTAAAAAATGTTTTTGTGGAAGTGCAATTTGGCGATGTGATTGGAAAATTTGTTTGAGGTTTCATGTTAAAAAGATTTAAAAAATTTTTTTAAGTAATTTGAGGCTTCTATTGAAAAATTTTGTTCAAAAAAGGTCATTTTTAATCTAAATTTCGTTTCATTGAGACTTGAAAAATCAATTTAAGAAAAAGTTTTGACATTTTTTGATTCAAAAAGTATAAATGTGTCTGACTAAAGTCCTCGAAAGTCAATTTTTCATTAAAATTCATTCCAGACACTCCTCAAAAGACACTTGAAAACGCAAATTTCCCTCTCAAAACCATAATTTACTCCAACATCTATCGTTATTTACTGTTTCTCACCCGCCTGAACTCTCGAAAAAGATAAACAACAATGCCGAGCTGAAAGTGAAATGAATAGCTGCTCACCATTATTTATAAATATTATTTTAACAAATAATAAACAAAAGCACATTATTTTCGCTGCAAACACACATAAATAACGAGAATCCCGCTCGATAAGGCTCCCAAAAAGTTCTCTATTATTATCGGCTAACTACAGAATTTAATGAAATATCATAAACAGTGTAGTTGCAAACTGCTTTTGCATCTGTCTGCCTGTAAATAAATTCAACAATTAATGCTCTTAAATCATCCGTGCGTACATATGAGGCGCAATCGACACGATGTAACGAGTTTGCATGCAAAACACATCCCGAAATTCGATGTTTTTGTAAAATTTTAACAATAGCGCACGGGATATTTGTTTAAAAAACAGTTTAAGTCCCAAATGAATGTACTTTGATTTATCATCAACTTGGTAGTTTACACACGCCGAAAGCAGTAACCGATCCAAGTTTTTCGAAATCCTGAAAAAAAATGTATGCTTGGTTTGAATTAATTGGAATAATTTGAAGCCCAATTTTCGTTTGATCCATCTCTGTTCGAGTTCACAGGGCACTTGTAATTCTCCGGTTGCAAATTTCACTCCAAAGGTATTTTAATATACATTTATTTATTTAGTTGGTCGCGGGCATGGAGTGTAGCAAACCGCACGCAAAAGCAATATCTATGCAATTGGAGTGAATTATTTTTGTCTGCAGTAACACACGCAGGGACCATCATCGTCGTCGTCGTCGCCGTTGCTTTTGTTGTTTTTTCGCTCAGCGGAACAGCGTTTTAGCAGTAATGATAACCGTTTTTACTGTTATTATTTTTTTTTTCGGGAGGTTTGTTGGTTGACAGTAAATGATGCGTGCCTGAACGACATTAATAAAGTACGACAGAAATTAAATGAGATTTCGAGGGAATTGTTGCCACGTGCGATCCTCCTCTCTGCACTCGTTTCGGTTTGTTTGTTTAATTTAAATACTCATCTCGTGTTTATCGTTGTTGTCGGCGACACATGAAATTGAATGTCACATTGGAATTGAAACAATCACGGCAATGATGAGTAAAAATTTTAAACAACATCGAGTTTCGGGTGAAAATTGTTTGTTTGACATTATTTTAGACTGTTTTCGATAATAAACGATTTGATGAGATCTAAAGAGATCCATTTTTGATCTTTCAGAAGATCAGTTTTAGTTAAATCTCGCATCTTGAGCCTCCAAGAGATCCAAAAAGTCCTAAAATGAAAGAAAATAAACAAAAATTAGTAAAAATAAATAAATTTTTCTTCAATTTCAGACAAAAAATACAAAATTTACTGTAAATCTCAACTAATGTTCCTCAACAAATTGCATTCCGCTTCCATCCAAGCACAAAATGTTAATTTAAAACATTCCCAAAAGCCCCTAAATAGCACTTACCATCACAATAAAATGTCGACGAAGAGATTTTGCTGCCTTATATGCAACGAGAAAACGCGATTCCTCCGTGTCGAAAGGGGAAATTTGTGAGCAATAAATTTAAAATAAGGTATTTTGTGACGTGTCTAATGGAATGGAATTTTGATAACACAAACACACATGTGTCAACAGCAAATAACGTGCAACTATCATGTGTGTTTTTTGTGTGCATCGCGAAGAACTGAAGACAAATAAATCTCGTCTATTGTTCGTCGTTTTTAAAGAGATTGACAGAATTTTTATATTTTTTAAACAAAAGACGCCCCAAATTTGTCTGAAATATTGGAACAATGGGAAAATCTGGCAAAAATATCGCCGCAAAAAAAAATAACAATAACGGCGAAATAACAAGAAACGGAAGAATATTAAATTATGCTAAAAGAAAAAAGTAATAAATCATGTACTCGAGACAGATACACACGGTCTGAGTTGGCGGGAGAGAAAGCGAGAATGGGAGGAAAAAGGAAACAAACAAACTGATAGCATTTAGTTCTCAATGAAATGGTCGTCGACATTGTTGTGAATGAAAGCGAGCTTCGACACAGGAAAAAGTAAATAACGGATTTTATCATGATTTTCTGCATCGAAGTCGAACAATTTTTACAATTTTTATCAGAAAAATTCTGTTAAGTCAAAATTTTTCAAGAAATCGCTCAAAACTTACCAAATTTTGATTAATTTTGTCGATTATTGGTTTTTATCTGCTTTGAATATCCTTCAAATGCGAATTGTGAAGTCAATATTAAATCTCCTCGACGTTTAAATCTTGTCTTGATGAGCTAAATATTAAAAATTATTAAAATTCAAATTAAAAACTTACCAAAAAATTTTTTTTCTGAAATCCAAGATGGCGGATTTCTTTTAAAATTTATTTTAGTTTTCAGATTTCACTTATTATTCAATTTTATTTTAAAAATTTTTCACTTTTTCTTATTTCAAATTCAAAAATCAACTACTTTTAACACTTTTTAATAATTTTTTCACTTAATTCTTCCCGAAATAATGATTTTTTTCACATTCGACACAAACCACGTTTCATTGTTTACAATTTTAGTTCCAATTTTTTCCGCTTGGGGTCAATTCAAGAACGTCTTGTCCGTTTATCAATTCAGAACTTCTCTCAAATAATCAAAATAAATGCCTAATCGTTTCTGATACGAAAAATTATCCATTAACACGCACCAAAGAAGACATTTTGTTACGTTTGCCTTTCCTCCCTTCGATACATTTCCCAATTTTTTCCGCTCACTTACAAATAATGACGTTACTTACATGTGTAAAATTCTGCTGTTGCTGCTGATGATGTACAAATGAACAAAAAACACGCATGTAGATGTCGATTACTGCTGAAAGAAGGAAGAAACATAAATTGAGGCAAATCAAACAAATTAGGTAATTTGTGAGTTGTTATTGTGCCAAATTGAAATGTAATTTTTCCGAGGTGTGTCTTTGATGTGTCTTTTGATGATTGATTTCCCTCATATTTTTTCCAAGGCAATATGAGAAAATCGCCTTTTTTACACTTTCCTTTTCATTTCATTCATTTTTCGAGAGAAAATCTTTTTTTTACTTACCTTTTAGATTTTTTTTTCGTTTCTCGAACAATTATTTGCCATTCGAGACACGTTCCATTTTATCGGTAAAATTCGTATTCAATACACAACTTCCTTATAAACACAATTTTCCGATAGCATTGTGTCGATAGCCACAGATTTTTAACCGAAATTCATTGATGGGGAACATGATTTGGTTGATTTTGCTGCCGATTTATCCGTTATTATGAAAATGTCACACGACACGACGAATTTGTATTCAAGTAACGCGATGCGTGTGGCAGGCAAAAATTTGTTTAATCAATTTGGATCTCGAAGTCAATTGAGACGAACCCAATCAAGTAAATGGAAAACATTTTTTCAAAACATGCATTTTTCAAGAGAGTGCTGTTCACTTTTTTTTTATTCAAATAACTTGAAATATTGTTTCTCTGTTACTTTGCTTGTTTTTTAAGTGCTTGAATTTTCTCTCAAGTTGCTGAAAAATAAATCCTTCTTGCATAAAATAAAAAAAACTTCTGTTTCTTTTAAAAGTTCTTGTTGCAAAAACAAATAAATTTAAATAAATCTTTATGTAAATTTGCACAGTAACAATTTCGCTGCTTTCTCGAAGAATTCGCTTGACGAAACAAACATCTTGAAAAAAAAATTGTTAATTGAATCAATTTATTTATTGAACTTTTAATTAACTCGATAATTTGATTATTTGCATTTTTATCGTCTCTACTTTTTTTTTTAAGTTTGCAAATAAATTGGAAAAGTAATAAATTGACAGTTTTTCTTCGTTTCTTTGCATAAAAAGAATGCATTTGCCTTTGTCGCTTCTTTGAAGAAACTTACTGCACTTTTAATCTCGGAAAATTTATTGAAAAAATCCGCTTTGTGTATGCAGAAAACGTCTTCGACAAACATGAATCGATTTAAAAAGGAGCCTTTCATACCTTTTTTTTGTACATTTTTGTACTGAATGATGTTGAATTGAATAGAAAAGTGCTCCGTTCAATAAAAGTCGCAAAAAAGAGATTAAAAGTTGGAGATAACGGCAGCAGGAGAAAAAAAAATCGAATTGAAAAGGAAGAAAAATGTAATACGGTTCAAACATATGTTTTCAATCTCGTATCAAAGGAAGACTTCTTCTTTCTGTTTTCTTGTAAATATGTATTTGTCGATTTATCGAAAAAGGAAGAAGACGAAGAACGAATAAGGAGAATGAATGTCGTTATGGTGCAGTTTATTTCAATTTTTGATATAATAAAAATAGAGAATAATGTTCCGCAAGCACATAAAAATTGTTTACTGTAGGAAATAAATCACGGAAGTTTTTTTTTTCTTTACTTTCGGTTCTTGGCTCGGAGTCAAGGAAACTACTCCATGAACTCATATTCAGTAACGGACAAAATTTGAAATGACACTTAAAGAAAAAAAATTTTGCAAATGATGGAAAAATGAAAAGAATTTCATCTCACACCCACAAATTCTAACCGAAAAATGAAGAAAAATTGGTTCCGTCAGTAAATAGACGAAAATGCTTTAAGAAATTGAACGAATATTCAGCCAACCTAAAATAATGAGGAGTAATCTCTGTCTCGGACAGCGTTTCGTCTTCTTCGTTCACAAAAACAAGTTAGTTGAAAGATAAGATAGACGCTTTTCACTTCATGCCTCTTTGGTATGCGATGATAAAGTGTAGTAGTAGACGAGATTCTTTTTGAAAAATGCAATTATGTTTAATGATGAAGAATAAACAATGAAACGTGCTTTATATTCTTCTCTATTTTTCTTTTTTGCTTCGTAGATCGATAGAGGCGTTTTTGCGGTAGATGTTTACTTTATCAAAATACTTTTATGAGGCGTGTTACTATCGGGAAATTTTTTAGATTTTTTTTTTGCTTGGTTTGGATTTTATATAAAACATTGCTTGGTTTGGATTAATTGGAAAAATAAAAAAAAATATTTACCTGAAAAAAAAAATTTTAAAAAATTAAAATTTCTTACCGAATTTTGCTCATAATTTTTTATGTTAGTTAATTTTTTTTTGAAAACCTGAAATATATACAGAAATTTAACAAAAAAAAATTAAAAAAAAAAATAATTTAAATTTTTTTTATCCTTAAAATATTTTTTGTTTTAATTTAAGCTTTTTATTTTTTTTTAACTTTAATTAATTTTTTAATATTTTCTTTTAATTTTAATTCTTTTAATTTTTTTTTTAATTTTTTTTTAATTTTTAAATTTTAATTTTTTTTTTTTTTTTTAATTTTAATTTATTTTTTTTTTTTAATTTTAATTTTTTTTTTTTTTTTTTTTTTTTAATTTTTTTAAATAAAAAAAAACTTAAATAAAATTTTTAATTTAAATTTCTTACCGAATTTTGCTCATAATTTACTGAACATCCAGCTAAACTCCATTAATATTATCATTCCTTATGCACTCTTCTCTTATCATTAGCACTCCATCACTCTCCTTCCCATTTGCATACATGAAACGATGACACCACGAATGATGATGCAAACAATGCCCATTTTATGTGATATTGTTCTCCTCTGCCCGTTGTCATCTCATTTAAATTTTATTGTTTAAAGTTTCGCATTATTCATTCATGCGAGCTTTTGTTTCAACTTGTATCGCAGGAAATCGAAGTCACCCGGATGCTTTTAAATAAATATCGAAATAGGTCGAAATTTTTACTCGAAAGTTCAATTGTCTGTCAATAATTGACAACATTGACATAAATTTGAAGTCCTGCAAAAAAATGTCAGAAAAATGAATGAAAATGTCTTTAACAAGGGAAACTCAATAAATCAATTTTTCACCTTTTTATGAAGTTTAATGATGCGTTGCTGTCTTTTTTATGAAATAAGAAAAAAAAATAAAATTAAAAAAAAACTTACAAGGCGTCTCCATTTTTAATAAAAAATTTTAAAATGTCAATTTAAAAATGACAGTTCCAAAATTTGAAAATCGCCATCTTGCTAATTCAAACTTACCCATAATTTATCAAATTGATGCACAAACACGCCATAAATCAGTTTATTACCCGAAAAAACGTGTAACAAATGTAATCTCAATATTTTTTCGTCAAAAAATTTCCCCTTAGTTTTTTTGCTGATCTGAAACGAAAGAAATAAATGTCTTGTACAACATCGATAATAATATTCGGAGAAACGAAAAGAAAAAATGTATAATATAAATAAAAATTGAGCCAATATCTCACACATAATTCCATAATAAAGTAACAGTTTATATATTGCCTTTGCCGTCGTCGTCATCAGGTAAAGTTTTGCTGTTAGTCATTCAATGGAAATGGATTCAAACAAGAGAGAGGCACAAGAAATCTGAAAGAAAAAAAAGGAAAATAAATTGTCTACCTATTAGAGATGTCGATTTTGATGTCGAACCATTCATTCACTTCGAGTTTTTCTGTTATTTGTATTTTTTTTTTACCTTTTTACGGATTTTTTTTTTCGTATAGGTAAGGAAGGAAAAGTAGAAGAAAGACGCAATCATGCATGCAATACAATCCAATCTAACAACAATAAAAAGATTGAGCTCCGTATAAACGACTCTGACATGGAAATCGAGATGAAAATCTCTTTTTATGTTGATGCTTTTTTATGAGGAGAGAGAGACGAGAAAATTTGTATGAAATTTATTCGAAATTATGTTTGTTTGTGTGTGAGTTTATCTGTTCGATTTAATAAGAGCTTTCAATTGAAATTATAAAATAAATCTTCCGTCAAGAAAATTTTCTTATTTTTCAGCTTGAATGCAATTTCTTGTGTGAAGAAAATTTCAATTTAAAAGGAAAAATTGGGTAAGTTCAAAAATTTAATTTAAAAAAATTTAAGATTTTTGATGGAAATTTAACTTTTTATTATTTAGTTAAAAAAAATAATTTATTTTTTTTTTATTTAAAAATTTTTATTTTTTTTTAATTTATTTATTTTTTTAAAAATATTTTTTTTAATTTAATTTAATTTTTTTTTTTTTTTTTATTGCACAAACTAACACGTGAAATAACAAAAACGATATGGAAAGACACAAAAAACAGCATTTCCAATTATTTTTTGTGCTTCCTCATCCAACTCAATTATATGGAGGTCATGTTAAGATAACGCACACGCCCCAACAATGCGACACGAAACAGATAGACGAGGAGCATTTGTTAGCTATCTTGCATTTCTACCAACAAAAAAAAACGATAAAAATACGAAAAAAAAACAGCAGGCACAGCAACAAACTGATATTTTTGTCAGATTAAAGGTTTTAAAATTTTCCCCCCAATTGAAACTGGCTGATGCTGGATGGCGTGTTATAATATACTACAACTATATTTTTATTGCCACGTTCTTCACCTGTGAATGTGACGGCGCGTCGTATGGAAACAAAGAGATTTTCAAATTAAATCCGGTATTAAAAACGCACACACACGAGAAAAAAACGACTGAACAGAACACAGGAAAAACACAAAAGTCATGTCCTGTATTTTTATTTCATTCAACCCGTTATTGTAATCCAAGTTTGTTCGTGTGTTGTTGGTTCAAATTTCTCTCATGTTGGTCGTGATATGTAAAAATAACGGGAAGTGACGTCAAAAGGTGAAAACTTTATCATAAATTTTATTTTTCGTGCTGTGGAAAAAAATTTTGTGGATTGCTTGAATTTTTGATCAATTTCAAGCTTAAGAATTATCAAATGGGCTTTCAAAATGAAAATTACGTATTTTTACGTATTTTTTACGTAATTTTTACGTATTTTTTATTTTTCAAATTTTAAGCTTATGAACCTTCAGAAAGACATCCAAAGCACTTTTGTATGATTTTTGAACAGTTTCAAGCTTAAAAATTATCAAATGAAAATGAAAATTACGTATTTTTACGTAATTTTTACGTAATTTCAAGCTTAAAAAAAATTATCGTATTTTTTATTTTTCAATTTTTAAGGGCACTTTTGTATGATTTTTGAACAAAAAAAATTATCAAATGGGCTTTCAAAATGAAAATTACGTATTTTTTATTTTTCAAATTTTAAGCTTATGAACCTTCAGAAAGACATTCAAAGCACTTTTGTATGATTTTTGATCAATTTCAAGCTTAAAAATTATCAAATGGGCTTTCAAAATGAAAATTACGTATTTTTACGTAATTTTTACGTATTTTTTATTTTTCAATTTTTAAGCTTATGAACCTTCAGAAAGACATCCAAAGCACTTTTGTATGATTTTTGAACAGTTTCAAGCTTAAAAATTATCAAATGGGCTTTCAAAATGAAAATTACGTATTTTTACGTATTTTTACGTATTTTTTATTTTTCAATTTTTAAGCTTATGAACCTTCAGAAAGACATCCAAAGCACTTTTGTATGATTTTTGAACAGTTTCAAGCTTAAAAATTATCAAATGGGCTTTCAAAATGAAAATTACGTATTTTTACGTATTTTTTACGTAATTTTTACGTATTTTTTATTTTTCAATTTTTAAGTTTATGAACCTTCAGAAAGACATCCAAAGCACTTTTCCATGATTTTTGATCAATTTCAAGCAAAAAAATAATTTCTCAACTTTAACGATAAATTTTTCCAACCGTCAAAAAAATTCAAAAAGAACCAAAACAAAGAATGTCAACAAACGAACATAACCTCAAAAGTAAACGGGCGCAAAAAATCTGCCACGAAAACAAGTCCCTCAAATTCTGCTGGAAATCAATGAAAAACTGACGAAAAAATTGCCGAAACGGAAAAATCTTTCGATAAATGTGTGCAGGAACATCGAGATTCAAGCATTATGCCAAAAACAAACGTACTTTTCAAAGTTCGTCGAGTAAGTTCGCACACTTTGTTTTGTTTTGATTTTATTTTTACTTTTTTTTTTGTTTTTTAGTTCAGCAACAAATGGGTCATTCAATCGTTTACGGTAAAGGAGAAAGTAATTCGTTTCCGGGATGTTGAATTAAAGACCACAAATTTCGTGGATGTGCTCAAATGGGATCAAATCGACCATCATTTGCGGTATGTGTACTTAAAGGAAAACACTCAAAGCATCAAAGGCTTCGCGATGAAAAATATCGAAGAGGAAGAGGGCGAAACGGAGTTTTTTGTCGACAATTTGAAGGTAATTGTCAAATTAAAGGCAGTTTCGAGTGAATTATTGAAAGTGATGGAAGTCAAAAAGGAAGAAAGTTACAGCTGTTACATGTCCATAGACATCGAGGAAGTTCCCTGTGACGGTAGCAAAGTCAAAAAAGTATTAAGTGTCAATCACAACAACAACAACGAAGAAAAAACGCCTTCGAAACAGCAACGCCGGCACATCGACACGCCTCAACTGCATCCGCTGCCCAAATTACGAAGTCTCCGTCGCCCAAAAAAACTCTCAGACAGCGAATCGGAGTACAAACCGACGAGCGATCGTCAAAAAAGTGCCGTACCTGAATATGTTCCTTCCGTGTCGTCATCCGCGGATGCCAGCAACGAACATGCCGAATACCATCCCGAGCCCTTAAGCGGTTCGCGTGAGAATTTGCTGCATTATACGCCAAGTAGCAAGAAAAATGCCGCCAAACGAGGCATTAATTCGCCCGTTTTTGGTTCCACAAAGAAAATTAAGAAGAAAGATGACTCCCAATCTGATTCAGAATCGCTCGCGGAAACCTTAGACAACGTTTCAATTTCGAAAAAAAATGATCTCTTCGGGTCTGACAGCGAAAATGAAGCAACTGGCGATGTAGCTGCCGTCAAAAAAGACTTGAGTCTCGAATCGTTGGAAAGAAAATATGGGGAAATGGATCCGCCAAAGCAGAAAACGACTCGTACAGCAAAACCACGGACCAAAACAAGCAAAGCAAGTTCATCGAGCAGCTCGACGGTGCAAACATCCATTCATAAATACGCCGAAGGAAGCGATGTCGCAAGCAGAAAGGCGAAAAAAGATCGCGAACGTGAAATTGCGCAGGCAGAACGCATCGCCGAACACGAAAAACGCATGGAACGCATCAACGCTGAACGTGTCGAGATGGAAAAAGTCACGGAATTCTTCAAGGAACAAATTCAAAAGCAACGTGGGCCCCAATTCGAACAAAAACTCGTCTTTCCGCACTTCACATTGGATCAAATTAAGGAAAAATTCGAAATTTATCGCGAAACTTTCGTCGAAATGATCAAAACGGTCAAAGCTAAACCTCGTCCCACACGTTCTGCCTTGTACACGGCAATCTTTGGGATAGTCGATACCGATGTGATTGATCGCATGTCAGATACGTTGCACGAAAATTTTCCGCCCAACGAGGTAAACATCAAAAATTGGTCGCACGACGCCCTGATAGCGGATTATTTGTTGCCCGAATGGGTCGTTATGCTGTTCCGCGATGAATTTAATTTGGATGAGACTGAAGCGCGCCAACGCATTCATTGGCAATCGACACTCAATGATGATTCGGGAGAATTTCAATTCTAAATTTTTTTTCGTACCCTTAGATTTTAAGTTTTTTTTTTGAAAAAAGAGAAGAAATTAAAAAGAAAAAATAAGTTTACAAGCATTCTCTTGCGTTGAAAATTTGATGAACGTTCATGCGCGATGGGTAAGGACAGTGAAATTTATGAAAATGTTTCCTACTTTTTGAATTGATTTTTTTTTTCGAATATCAGAAGGTAAGAAAATATTTAAAAAAATATAAAATTTTCGATTTTTTGAACTTTTTTGAGAAAATTTTTCTTATTAAATTTTTAATTGAGCTTTAGTAAAAATTAAAATAAATTTTCCAAAAATTTAAAAAATAACAAAAATAGTAAAAAAATATTTATTTTTGGATAATTTTTATAAATTTATTTAATTGAAATTTAATTAAACTTTGAGTCAAAAATTTTCATATTTTCAATGAAAAATAAAAATTAATCATAAAAAATTTAATTTTTGCTTAAAAAATATTGAATTAAAAATTTTGTAAAAAAATAAATTTTAATTTTTTGAACTTTTTTGAGAAAAAAATAATTTTTTTAATTTAAATTTTGAATTGAAATTCAAAATATTTATTTTCAAAAAATATTCAATTTTTCGTTCATTTTTGTCAAAAATGACTTTGATCTAAAAATTTTTATATTTTCAATGAAAAATTTTTCATATTTAAATTTTTTAACTTCAAATTTCAGACCAAATTGCTTGAAAAAAATAAAAATTCTATAAAAAAATTTAAATTTTCGATTTTCTTAACTTTTTTGAAAACAATTTTTTTTTATTAAAATTTTTAAAAAATAAAAATTTTTTAAAAAATTTAAAAAAAATTTTAAAAAAACATTTTTTATGCAATTTTTAATTAAAAATGAACTTTGAATCTAAAATTTTCATATAACATAATTTTAAAAAAATTCATTATTGCTTTAAAAACTTTTAATTTTAACATAAAATTTCTTTAAAAAAGTAAAAATTTTGTTAAAAAAATTTAATTTTATTTTTTTATGGTTTTAATGAATAAGAAACCGCAAACAAAATTAATAATTGTAACGACCTTAATTTTTTTGTAGCAAAACAAAGTCTTGTTATCTCCATTAAAGCAAAAAAAACGTCACAACTACAAAGAAAAAGGAGGCTGTGCGATGTTTAGCAGTGAAAGTATCGAGCAATTGAACAAGAACGGAGCTACAGACGACGCGTGGAAAGAGCAAAACTCCGTTTCAGGCACTGTCGACTTGTTTTTCGAGGATAATTTCGAAGGAAAACGCGAATTCGAGCCACTTTCCGACTCAGCAGAATATTTAGCCATTCTTCAACGTCGCTTAAACAAACTCCAAAACCCAAAAGCATTGCAACAACTTCGCGAGAAACGAGATCAGTGCATGCGAGAGTTACTCGGAGACTCGAATCACACAGGATTGTTATCAGATTCTCAACTTAACTTGGAAACGAGTGTCGAAAGTGCGAATCAAACGACGAACGACATCTTGCGATTCATAAAACCCGAGCAACCACTCACAGCGGGCGAAATTGTGCCAATTATCAAGCACGATCAACTCGAAAAAGCAACAGAAGAGGAGCAAATTACGGAAAAATCGGATTCGGAAGTCGAAAAATAATGGCAACTCCCTTAGATTTCAGTAAAAAAACATTTTTTTTGCTCACAGGAGCGTCAAAAGGTAAGAAAATTTTAATTTTTCATGGAAAAAATTTTACACGTGTCATTTTTCTTGTAGGAATTGGAGCAACTATCGCTATCGAATGCGGAAAAAAATTTCAAAAAGGCTCCCGCATGGTTTTACTTGCTCGTAGTTCAAGCGGTTTAGAAAATACAAAGCAAAAAATCCTTTCATCGAATCCAGATGTGCAAATTTTGACATTCCCCATTGATTTATCGGCTCCAACGGAGAAGGAATTACGTGATGTGCTCTCAAGTTCGTTATCAACTGACGCCGCAACGAGTTTCGAACAAGCTTTTGTCGTTCACAACGTTGGAACGACGGGCGATGTCTCGAAACGCGCTAAAAATTGCAATGACGTCAAAGAATGGCAGGAAAATTTCACGTGCAACGTTTTTTCCGTCATTTTGTTAAATAATCTCTTTTTGGAGGTTTTTTCCGCGATTCGACGATATGTCGTCAATATAACGAGCAAATGTGGCGTCGATGCGTTCGAAGGAATGGCTTTTTATGGTCCCAATAAGGCAGCACGAGAAATGTTTTTCCGCAATTTGGCAGCTGAGGAACGCGCCGACACGAATTTGCAAATTTTGAACTATGCTCCGGGTCCCGTTGATACCGACATGTTGACTTTTGTCGCTGAAAAGACCCTTTCTGAAGGAATTCGTGAATGGTACAAAGAAGGAATGAAATCAGGAGGCGTTTTAACGACAGAACAAACCACAAAACGCCTTCTTGGCATCTTGGAAAGCGGCAAATACGAGTCTGGAGCTCATATCGACTACTTTGATGAGTAATTTTTTGGGTTTTTTGTTCAACATTTTCTTTTATTATCATTTTTAATCAAATAAAAAATTAATATTCACTATTTTAGAGTCTTGTGGATGGATGCATGAACTAAGATTTTTTCAAAAAGTAAAATTCTGCGAAGGCGTTTGCGTTGCCGAGTGCTTTTTCGAGTTTATAAGCGAACAAGTTGACGTTGATGCGTTTGTCTTTCATGTTACAAACGATTTTTGAGCCTTTTGTTGTCTCGATTTGGGATTCAAAGACATGAGCAACTTGTAATAACCATTTTTCTGCATTGAAATCCGTGCTTTGAAACTCCTGTGGAAGAAAAAAAATTAAAAAAAATTAAAAATGAGGTAAAAATTCGTAAATTAAGGGCTTGAATGCTTTTCAAATTATTCGTTTTGTCATAATTTTCATGAATTTTTTTACCTCTTTGATTTTAGAAATTAATTTTTTTAATTTTTTTCTTGAATTTGATTTTTTTTATAAAAAAATTATTTTTCTTAAATTTTTTTTATAAAAAGTTTCATGATTTTTATTTTTTTTTTGGTTTTATGTTTCATTTGATTTTTAAAAAAAAATATTAAAGTTTTTTAAAATTATTTTTTTAAAATATTTTTTAAGATTTTAAATTTTTTCAAATTTTTGAAATTTTTATATTCGTTAATTTTCATGATTTTTTAAAAATGCATTTCAAATTTGAAAAAAATTAGTTTTAAAATTTTTTTTTAACTTTTCAAAAAATTTTAATTTTTTAAATTTTTCTTTTTTTTTTTTAATTTTTTTTTTTTTAATTTTTTTTTCTTTAAATTTTTTTCGAAATTTTAAAAAAATTGATACAAAAAAAAATTTTTTTTATATTTTTTTTTTTTAATTTTCATAATTTTTATTTTTTTTAAAAAGTTTTCTGATTTAAATGAAAAATTTTTTTTTTTTTAATTTTTTTTGAATTTTTTTTTTTTTAAATTTGTTTTTTAAAAAATTTTTTTTTTTAATTTTTTTTTTTTTTAAAAAAATTTTTTTTTTTTTATTTTTTTAGCTTCTTTAAATTTTTTTCATTCTTTATTTTTTTCTGAATTTTGATACAAAAAAAAATAATTTTTTATATTTTTTTTTAATATTTTTTTTTTTTTTTTTTTTTTTAAAAATTTTTTTTTTTAATTTTCTTTAAAAATTAAATTTTTTTCGAATTTTTAAAATTTTTTTTTAAATTTTTTTATTTAAAAAAAATTATTTTTTTTTTTATTTTTTTAAAAATTTATATGAAAAGCGTTAAAAAATTAAAAATTTAATAAAAAAAAATCTTACCTCTGGCACACAACAACGCGCTTTAACAGTCGTTCCCGTATAAGAAATAACAATAATGGGTCGATCTGTGACATATTTCGTCACTCTGTGCAACGGAACGGACTCCATAAGCAACGCACTTGCCAAATAATGCACCAAAAACGGATGTTCTTCCTTCGGTTTCGCCTCAAGCAAACTTTTCATCTCAATTTCGACAAATTCTCGAAGTTGCTCCTTACTCACGGCACGACATTTCGCCTCTACTTCGCCTAAAATCGACAAAATCTCGTTTTTCACGCAATACGGCACAAATTGTTTCGCTTCTTCCGACGCCCTCAGCGTTTCTTGCAAATCCATGATGTCACGTTCGATCATCGAAACGTTATCCTTGTTCATGGTTCGTTGAATGTCCTTTGCTTGCGCCAAAAGTTCTTCTCCCAATCGATGCGCTTCTTTGGCGGCATCTCCAACGACTGCGGTGAAAATATAACTCGCCCTTCCCGTTAATTTGACATTCGTCAAACAAAAATCCCCCAAATGCGCGGTATTTTGTGCATGAGTCCCGCAACAAAGTTCTTTCGAAACGGAATTTCCGACTTGCACGAGTCTCAAACCCGTATCTGGATAAATTTCGCCCGGCACTGTGACAACATCCGACATCGAAAGTAACTTTTGTTCGTCAATTACGTCAATTCGGACCGCAAATCCGCTTTTTATCGCATCACGAACGCCATTTTCGAGCCTTTGATATTGTTCTCGTGTCAATCGAGGGCCATAAATGGATAATTCAAGTTTGAGTTGGTCCGAAAGCACGAGCGACGACTTTTGGCAACATGGAAGAGCAAATTCAGCACGTGCAATGCCATTAAGTAAATGAGTAGCTGTGTGATGGGACGTCGTTCCGGTACGAAAATCATCATTTACGATCATTTCAACGTCAGATCCGACGGAAAAACTGCCTTCTGTGTCGAAACTTCCTTCGTGAATAACAAATCCGTTCTCGAAAAAGACATTTTTCACGGAAAACTTTACATTTTCTTGCAGAAAAAGTCCTTTGTCAGACACTTGTCCCCCGGATTCGTGATAAAAATTGGATTTGTCAGTCACTAATTGCCAAATTTTATTGTCTTTTGTCACAGCGGCGATGATTTTTGCTGTTATTCGTTGTGTCACGTACTTTTTCTTTGCCTCATCCCATTGCGAGTTATATTTATAAATGTCGTTGGTCCTTCGAATATTAAATTTTGATGAAATTTCTTCAATTTTTTCCTTTTCAAGTATTTTTTGTTCGACATTTCCTCCGAATTTTTTTAATTTCGCATTTAATCGCTTCGAAGTCGATCGAAATTCAGCGCGATTCCATAAAAGTTGCTCCATTTCACATAAACGACCGATAGCGTCAACATCCAAACCGTAAGTGTCGCATAATTTAAAGGCATATTCGTTAGGAACGATGAGTTTTTGTGATTTTTCGTCCCTTTTCCACTTTTCCCGCTCCAACATGAGATTTTTATAGGCAAAAATGATGCCCGGGTAGTCCAATAAGTCATTCTCAATGAGATCAACCATCTTCAGAGGTACAGTTTTAATGCCTTTACTCACATCTTTCCTCAAATTTTTGTAAATTTCGAATTCGTGATCGACTACTTTGAGAATTTGATTGAAATTTTGCATCTCGGGGAAGGTTTCTCCTAAACTTTCGACCACTCGAGGGATTATTTCGAACACTAAACGATCATTTCCGAAGCTTTTTTCGCCAACAAGGATCATTTTTCGCAACACTCGACGTAATTTGTAGTTATTATCGGGGAACATCCCGTCTGCGATGCATGCTGTCACCATCCTTCCGTGATCTGCGAGGATTCTGTAATCTTTGTCAAGGTCATTTGTGAAAGTACCCGCATATGGCGATGCTCGAGGACATGCTTTTTGGATCCCATCGAATAAGGGAAGGAACAAATCCGTGTCATAATTGCTCGATTTCTCCTGCAAAACGGCAACGAGACGCTCAAAACCCATTCCTGTGTCGATATTTTTGTGCGGCAACGACGAAATGCTCCCATCGCTGTTTCTGTTGTACTGAATAAACACCAAATTCCATAATTCAGTCAAATCAGCAAGGCCAGAGTTGACAAAATCCGCTCTTAATGACGTGCCGAGATGATCAAAATGGATTTCAGTGCAAGGCCCGCATGGTCCAACATCGCCCATCTCCCAAAAATTGTCTTTTTTATCGAATGGCAAGATGCGTTCCTTCGCGAAACCCAAACTGCGCCAAATTTCAAAAGTTTCCAAGTCAGGTTCGAGTCCCAATTCGGCATCGCCCTTGAAATAAGTCACATAAAGTCGATTCGGGTTGATTTTATAAGGACCCGTCAACAATTCTAAAGCCATTGTGCAAGCTTCCTTCTTGAAATAATCGTTAAACGACCAATTTCCGAGCATTTCGAAGAACGTGTGATGATATCCGTCGCTTCCAATGATTTCTAAGTCATTATGTTTCCCGCCGACACGAACGCACTTTTGGGTATTGGCAACGCGAGGATACGGAGGTTGTTGTCGATCCAAAAACACGTTTTTGAACTAAAATTATTTTTTAAAAAAAATTAAATTTTTATATTTTTGAAGGTTTTGAACTTACTTGATTCATTCCGGCATTCACAAAGGCGAGAGATTTATCACAGAATGGCACTACAGGACTCGATCGCACGAAAGAATGATTTTTCTCCTTCACAAAAAAGTTCAGGAATTGCTCCCGGATGAGACGAGCCGGCAAGATGTGTTTTGACGAGCATCGTGCCGCGTTGATTTGCATTTTTCTCTGCTTTATCGACGAAAAATTGACGCGAAGATGATTTTTTTGGGTCCTTTACATGACGAAAAATGAGGATTTCGATGAAATCACGTCTTATCAATGTTTGTTTTGATGTTTTGATTGCTTGCAAATCGCCAACTTGCTAATTCAACTAATTTGCCCTTCAAGAAATTTTTAATGAATTTGAGACAAAAAAAAAATTTAATGAATTTAAGAAAAAAATAATTTTTAATGAATTTTAGAAAAAAATAATTTTTGATGAATTTGAAAAAAAAATATTTAGAAAATCGAATTTCAAATGGAAAATCAATAAAAATTTGTGGGGCTCTAATTTAATTTTTAATCATTTTATAACTCAAAACTGAAAATTAAAACTGAATTTTTTCACACAGTTTTGATTTGAAAACTAAATCAAGAAAAACTGTGTCAAAAACTTTCCTTTTTTTCAAATCTTGCTCTAAAAAAAAATATTTAGAAAATCGAATTTCAAATTTTTTAAATTGAAAAAAATTTCCTTTGAAATGGTTTTGATTTTTTTTTTCAAAACTGTGTCAAAGCCATTTTTGGAAAATCTTGCTCCAAATGGATAAAAATTTGTCAAAGGGCTCGTATTTATCATTTTTAATCATTTTATAACTCAAAACTGCCAAAAAATTGAAACTGAAAAAAAATTTTTTCTTTGACACAGTTTTGATTTGAAAACTAAATCAAGAGAAAAACTGTGTCAAAAACTATGTCAAAAACTGTGTCAAAGCAATTTTTGTCAAATTTTGCTCCAAATGGATAAAAATTTGTCAGAAGGCTCTAATTTATCATTTTTAATCATTTTACAACTCAAAACTGCCAAAAAATTGAAACTGAAAAAAATTTTTTTCTTTGACACAGTTTTGATTTGAAAACTAAATCAAGAGAAAAACTGTGTCAAAAACTATGTCAAAAACTGTGTCAAAGCAATTTTTGTCAAATTTTGCTCCAAATGGATAAAAATTTGTCAGAGGGCTCTAATTTATCATTTTTAATCATTTTATAACTCAAAACTGCCAAAAAATTGAAACTGAAAAAAATTTTTTTCTTTGACACAGTTTTGATTTGAAAACTAAATCAAGAGAAAAACTGTGTCAAAAACTATGTCAAAAACTGTGTCAAAGCAATTTTTGTCAAATTTTGCTCCAAATGGATAAAAATTTGTCAGAAGGCTCTAATTTATCATTTTTAATCATTTTACAACTCAAAACTGCCAAAAAATTGAAACTGAAAAAAATTTTTTCTTTGACACAGTTTTGATTTGAAAACTAAATCAAGAGAAAAACTGTGTCAAAAACTGTGTCAAAGCAATTTTTGACAAATCTTGCTCTAAATGGATAAAAATTTGTCAGAGGGCTCTAATTTATCATTTTTAATCATTTTATAACTCAAAACTGCCAAAAAATTGAAACTGAAAAAAAATTTTTTCTTTGACACAGTTTTGATTTGAAAACTAAATCAAGAGAAAAACTGTGTCAAAAACTATGTCAAAAACTGTGTCAAAGCAATTTTTGTCAAATTTTGCTCCAAATGGATAAAAATTTGTCAGAGGGCTCTAATTTATCATTTTTAATCATTTTATAACTCAAAACTGCCAAAAAATTGAAACTGAAAAAAAAAATTTTTTCTTTGACACAGTTTTGATTTGAAAACTAAATCAAGAGAAAAACTGTGTCAAAAACTATGTCAAAAACTGTGTCAAAGCAATTTTTGTCAAATCTTGCTCTAAATGGATAAAAATTTGTCAGAGGGCTCTAATTTATCATTTTTAATCATTTTATAACTCAAAACTGCCAAAAAATTGAAACTGAAAAAAAAATTTTTTCTTTGACATCTTTGCTCTAAATGATAAAAATTTGTCAGAGGGCTTTTTATAACTCAAAACTGCCAAAAAATTGAAACTGAAAAAAAAAATTTTTCTTTGACACAGTTTTGATTTGAAAACTAAATCAAGAGCAAAACTGTGTCAAAAACTATGTCAAAAACTGTGTCAAAGCCATTTTTTTCAAATCTTGCTCTAAATGGATAAAAATTTGTCAAAGGGCTCTAATTTATCATTTTTAATCATTTTATAACTCAAAACTGCCAAAAAATTGAAACTGAAAAAAATTTTTTTCTTTGACACAGTTTTGATTTGAAAACTAAATCAAGAGAAAAACTGTGTCAAAAACTATGTCAAAAACTGTGTCAAAGCAATTTTTGTCAAATCTTGCTCTAAATGGATAAAAATTTGTCAAAGGGCTCTAATTTATCATTTTTAATCATTTTATAACTCAAAACTGCCAAAAAATTGAAACTGAAAAAAAATTTTTTCTTTGACACAGTTTTGATTTGAAAACTAAATCAAGAGAAAAACTATGTCAAAAACTGTGTCAAAGCAATTTTTGTCAAATTTTGCTCCAAATGGATAAAAATTTGTCAGAAGGCTCTAATTTATCATTTTTAATCATTTTACAACTCAAAACTGCAAAAAAATTGAAACTGAAAAAAAAATTCTTTTACATGGTTTTGATTAGAATATGTATGAAATTGCAAAAATTCAAAATTTTCCAAACTTTTTAAATTTTTCTAAAGAAATAAATCGCCAAACTTGCTAATTCAACAAATTCGCCTTCAAGCAATTCAAGTTTTAGCAGATTGAAAGTCGAGAAAGACGATTTTTCCGGAAAAATCGAATAATTTATCGTTTTAACAGGCAATTATTGTTGTAAAAATCAATTTTTTGTGAGTTTTTCATCGAAATGGGCGTCGAAAAGGTCTCAACTGCTGATGAATACAACAAATCCATCGGGTAATGAAATATTTTTGGTTATCTCGGAACTTTTTTTTAAAGAAATTCTTGAATTTTTTACAGAAATCCGAATGTTTGTGTTCTCTTCTCCGCCGATTGGGCTGAACAATGTGCCCAAATCAAAGATGCAATGACGACACTTTCCGCGCAACTGCCTTCCATGAAGTTTGTTGAAGTTCCCGCTGAAGAACTTTCCGATATCTCGTTGAAACATCAAGTTGAAGCGGTGCCCACGGTAATTTTCTTCCAAAATGGCAAAGCAGTTGATCGAATTGACGGCATCGATATCGTGGGGCTCACGACAAAATGCAAAAACCTCGTTGGCGTCGCCGAAGAAACGAAAGACAAGCTCGAGGAACGTCTCAAAATGCTCATTAATAAGGCAAAAGTGATGATTTTCATGAAAGGCGATCGCAATATGCCTCGTTGCGGATTTTCGAAGCAGCTAATTGCGATAATTAACGACACAAAAGTTGCTTACGAGACTTTTGACATTTTGACGGATGAAGCGGTGCGACAAGGACTCAAAACGTACAGCGATTGGCCTACTTATCCCCAAGTTTATGTGAATGGAGAACTAATTGGAGGATTAGATATTATCAAAGAGTTGTTGGCTAATGGAGAACTCACTCAAACGCTCAATGGTTAAATTTTGGATGATGGGAAATCGCTTGTTTTTATTCTGCTGAAAATAATTTTTCATGATTTTTAGTTAAATTAAATAAAATTTTCAATAAAAAAAATTATTGGTTGTAAAAAAAGTTAAAAAAATTTTTTTTAAGCTTTCAATTGTAGAAAAAAAAAATAAAATTATTTTTAAAAAAAAAATTAAATGAATTTTAGTTTAAAATTAATTTTTAATAATTTTTTTATTAATTTTTAATTTGAGAAAAAATTATTTGAAAAATTATTGGATTTGAGAAAAAAAATTTTTTTTTTTTAATGAATTTGAAAAAAAATTAATTTTTAATGAATTTGATAATTTTTAATAATTTTTATTGAATTTGAGAAAAAAAAAATTTTTAATGAATTTGAGAAAAAAATAATTTTTAATGAATTCGGGAAAAAAATAATTTTTAATGAATTTGAAAATTTTTAATAATTTTTATTGAATTTGAGAAAAAATTAATTTTTAATGAATTTGATAATTTTTATTGAATTTGAAAAAAAAAAAATAATTTTTAATGAATTTGAAAAAAAATGATTCGAAAAATTTTAAAATTTTTCAAATATTTTTAATTTTTTTTTTAAATTTTTTTAAAATTTTTTAATTTATTTAATTTTTTAAAATTTTTTAATTTTTTCAAATTTTTAAAAAAATTTTAATTTTTCAAAAATAAAAAATAAATTCGAAAAAAAAGAATTTTGGTAAATAAAAATAATTCAATAAGAAAAAAAATTCAAAACTTTTCCCTTAATTTTCCTACCTGAGATTTTAACATCAAAAATTCAAAATTTTTTAAATTTTTGTAAAAAAAAAATTAATGAAAAAATCCAATTAATGTTCAAAGCTGTTATGAATTGGTGCGTATTTTATTATTTCTTCTGCTGAAAAATAAGTTTTTTGATGAGTTAAATTATAAAAAATTTTCAACAAATGCAACTTCTTTTTTTGAAACTCGAGTGATGATGAAAAAAATTGTTCTTTCTTTATTTTTAGGCTTTTTGCGCTCCCGCAGTTCCCGCCGCTGCTTGTTGGGCTGCCATTTGCTGCTGAACCTTTATCGTCATGACTTCCTGTATGGCATCCCGTATCCGCGACTTTTCCAAACCCAATTTTTCGATTTTATCCATTTGTTCGGTGACGAATTCGACACGTCGCTTGAAGTAATCTTTCGCCGTATCGAGATTCATTTCGATGTAATAGCCCGTGCCGATGTCAACGAGCACATTATTGATGTCTTTAAACTTTCCGGGCACATACATGGATCCCGTAAGCGGTACAAGGGTGACATTATCGTTCCAACTTGGCTTGAATTGCTCCAAAGCTTCCTTCGAGCCGGCATATTTGCTCTTGGCGACTTTCAAAGTTGTCAGCGAATCGTTGAAGAGAACTAATTCCTGCGGGAAAAAAGATTTTCTGTGAGGATTTTTGCATGGGAGGGATGGAGGAGATTTTTACCTGATTCAATTGGTTCTTTAATTGGTTGAGTTGGGCCAAATTCAACTTCATCAAGTCGATTTGTTGGTATTCGCCTTGCGGTTTTGCGGAATTCGATGCCATTTTTGCGGTTTTTGGAGGACTTTTCGACTAAAATTGGAGAAAAAAGTGCATGTGTTTTGATGAATTTTTCACTTCAAAACCCAATGACAGCGAATTTCGTCGAAAAATGTGCCTTGGGCGACGAAATGTCTCGTTTTTCGAATGTTTTGTGGGATTTTATGTCATTCCATCATCAAGTGCGGTACGGAGTGGATGTGTTTTTGTCACAACAGAGCAAATTTCCTTCACGCAAAACATTGTCTCGAAATTAAAAGTAAAAAAAGTGTTTGTCAAATCCATCGCGCAGCACAATTTCATGTGCATCCGTTGTGTCGTCTCGTAATTTTCTGTTCGCGACACCGTTAAAAATCCGAGAAAAATGGAAGAATTCGCCTTGTGCTGGAACAACTTTCAGGAGAACCTCGCGAGCGGCTTTCAGAATCTCCTCGATCGCGGAGATCTCGTCGATGTCACAATTGCCGTCGAAAATCGCCTCATCCAGGCACACAAAATCGTCCTTGCCATCTGTTCGCCATACTTCCAGGAGATGTTTCAACAGAACCCGTGCAAGCATCCGATAAGTAAGTGATACCAAAAAAATCGAGATTTACGCTTTATCGAAGTTTTCAACGCTGATAGATAAAAAAAATCGTGTGTGAAGTGATATCGTGAAGTTACGACGTCTAAACAGAGATAAAATACAAGACCAAAGGTCGAAATATGGTCCCTCACACAAAAATTATCATAAGGAGAGATAATACTTTCCTGCGAAGACGTTCTCGTTCTATCTGTTCTCGTGTCTTTATTTGAACATTTATCAAAAAAAAAAGAAATTTTTCTTATCAGCTCAAAAAAAAAATTCTGTCAATCAATTTTTTTGAACCAAATTCGAAGAAAAAAAAAAATGTTGGGAGAAGAGTTGTCATTTTTAGAGCCCATTTCGAACAGCAACGCTCTGTATATAAAATAATATTATTATTACAGTCAACAATTTTTATTTATATTATTTTTTGTGCATCGCGCTAAAGAGAGAGAAACAGAGAGAAAAGAGACGTGTATACGATAAAAATAATAATAAAAAATAATAACTTTGGTAATAATAATAACCATTACCATAAAGTTCTGTACGGGACAGAGTGTTGTTATTATTTGTCGAGAGTGTGTACGAATAACGTTTAATAATAATAATATTTTATTTTATATATAAAGGAATGTTTTTAACATTATTATACTATATTTTTATTATTTTTTCCTCGATTTAACGAGGCACGGTGCGACTAAATTTTTCAAAAATTCTTCAAAGATAAAATATTTTTTTTTAAATTTTTTTATGAATATTTTTTTTACAAAATATGAGTTTTTAGAAAATTATTTTTTTTAAATAAAAAATTAAATTTTTTTATTTTTTTAATTTTTTTTTTTAAAAAATTTTTTAATTTTAATTTTTAAAAATTTATTTAAAAATTACGATTTATGAAAATTGATTTTTAAATTTTTATCGATTTTATTTTTTTTTTCTTTTTAAAATTTGTAAAAAATTTAAAATTTAAAAATAATTTAAAGTATGAATAAAGTATGAAAGTATGAAATAAAAAAAAATTAATTTCATAAGTTTTTAATTTAATTTCTAAAAATAATTTTAAATTCTTTTAAAAATTTTTAAAACAAACGAAAATCATCTTAAATAACTATTTTTATATTTTTCATTTTTTTAATTTTTTCAATTTTTTTAAAAATTTTTTTTATAATATTTTTTTAAAAATTTGAAAAAAAAAATTTGAAAAAAAATTTTTAAATTTTTATTAAAATTTTATTCAATTTTTTCTTTTTTTTTTTGAATTTCATGAGTTTTTATTTAATTTCTATTTTTTTTAAATTCCATTCATAATTTTTATAAATGTAAAAAAAACTTTAAAAGTTCGATATTATCTAAAATAATTTTTATTAGATTTTCAAATTTTTTTTTTTGATTTTCAAAAATTTTTTAAGAATTTTTATTTTTGAAACTTAAAAATCCAAAAATAATTTTAATGATGAAAAGAAAAATATTTTAAAATAATTTGCCTTAAAAAAATAAGATTTTTTGAATTTTTATATGTTTTTATTTAATTTATTTTTTAATTTCTATTAATATTTTTTTTAAAAGAACAAAAAGAGCAAAAATATTTTTTTTATATTTTTAATTATTTTAATTCATTTTTATTTTTTGAAAAAGTTTTTTTTGATTTCTTGAAAAAAAATTAAAAATTTAACAGAATTTTTTTTAAAAAAAAAATTTTATTTCTTAAAATTTTTTTTTATTTTTTTTTAATTTTAAAAAATATTTAGCTCGAAGCTTATTCATTGCTAAACAAAATTTTGTTCAAAAAAAATTATTTTTATCGCACTGTGCAAGTTTCAAGTTTTTGCTGTGAAAAGGTTTTATTTTATGCCAACGCAGAGCTGTTCGAGCACAATAAATATAATAATAACCATATTATAAAATGGCATCACTAATTTATTTTTATGATTATTATTTTATTTTTTTTTATATACAAAAATTTTTTCATTACAAACATTTTTCTCTTCGTTTCTCCTCCAAATCGCAGTCATCCTGAAAGATGTCAGTTACTCCGTGATGTCTGAACTTTTGCAGTTCATGTATCAAGGCGAAGTGAATGTCAAGCACATCGAATTGCCAACTTTCATGAAAATTGCCGAAACGCTCCAAATCAAGGGTCTGACAACCCCTTCGTCGTCGTCGTCAAAAAGTCCCGCGATGCATTCGTTATCTCATCATCGTCGTTCGCCGCTTGCCCATATGTCGGCGTCACAATCGCAGCCGCAACACTTGCCAAACAAGAATATCAGCTCGTGCGACAGCAATTTGTCGTCGCCGCAACCTCCGTCGTCGTACATCGCGACAAATAACAACAACAACAACCAAAGTGTGAAACTCGAAACGCCGGGCTCCAGTCAAAAACGCGATTACGGCGCAAATAACGCAGCAGCGGATGCGTATTATGCCAAAGCAGCAAAAATTGCCAAACGATCTGTGGGAAGTAGCGATGTGACGGAAAATAGTAATGGGCCTGAGATGAACGATTCGATGGATAATATGGGAGATGATGTGTTTATGCCGCCAATTCCGCAGATAAGTATGAGCGAAGGAGGGCGATTTGACTTGAATAACGTGAAACGAGAGAATCCCGAGAGTGCAGCAAGTCCCGCGCCGCGTCAACAATACTATGAGCAGTACAATAATGCAACAAGTGGCGCAAGCAGCAGTAGCGGATACACGCCGAGCAAGGAATATGCAAACGATATGCACGATTTTGGCAATAACAAAGGGCATCATATGGAAATTCCGCCGGGTAAGTGAATTAATTTTGATTTTTTTGAACTAAAAGGGGTTTCTTGAATGTTCTTTGAATGTTTTTTGACTATCGTTGTATGAGAAAAAAATTTAAAGTTTTATCAAAAGCTAAAATTTTAAAAATTTTCATTTAAATTATGCAAAGTTTTTTTTAAATGAAAGTCTTAATTAATTTTTTTTAATTTTTTGAAGAAAAAAAATATTTTTTTAAATTAAATTTAATTAAAAAATTAGGAAAACCTTTTAAAATAAATTATTTATTAAATTATTATTTATTAAACTTTTTTACTGAATTTAAAAAATTTCTTTTAATTAAAAAAATTTTTTAACAAAAATAAATTTTATAAAATTTTCATCTTCGAAAATTTTAATTTTTAATAATTTTTTTTTTGTAACAAAAATTAGTTTTAAAATTTTTAATTAATTTTGATTTTTCAAAGAAATTATTTTAGAAAATTTATAAAAAAAAATAATTTTAAAAATTAAAAAAAATTAAATTGTATTGAATTTAGATAAAATTTTTCTTAAATTTTTTATTACTAACTTTAATTAATTTTTCATTTTCAAAATTTTTTATTTTAAATAAATATTTATTTTGTTAAAAATTCACAAAAATTGTTCTATAAAAAAAATTTAATCCTAAATTAATTTTTTTTCTCCAAAAACAAAAAATTTATTTTTTTAATGTGAAAATAATTTTTTTTCCTAAATAAAAAATTTTATCAATTTTTTGCCTTCATAGAAAATTAAGAAAAAAAAATTTAATTAGAAAAGTATTTTTTGCATAAAAATGAAAAAAATAAAAGTTGAATTTTTGCATAAAATTATTTTTTTAAAATTATTTTATAATCAAAAGTAAAAATTTTTATAATTTTTTTAAACAATTTTTTTAAAAATTATCTTAAATTTGAAAATTTTCAAAAAAAAAAATTTTTTTTTTTTTCATAAAAATAAAAAATTTCCGTATTTTTCAAAAAAAAAAAAAAAATATTTTTCTCATACAACGATAACGAAAAAAAGCATCTTTCAAGCTTGGTAGCTTTTGGCTTGTCTTGTCTTTCATTTGGGATCTGTCTCTCGTCTAAAAATAATAATCAAACTAACACAAATCGGGTTAAAAATCTGTATCTAAGGGCTCTAGCTGATTAATTTTAAACTTTATTTCTATGGTTAATACCCTTTCTGCTTCAATCTCATCAATCTCTATCGCACACAACACGACACTCGACACTATCTTACGAAAAAAAAAATTTTTTTATAGTTCACATTTCATCTCCCTGCTTACAATTTCAATATATTTATGTGAATATTTGCTCGTTATCAGTTATCATTAAAACTGTTCATAAATAAGTAATTTTAAAAACAAAGTCAGAACCTTCTCTGATATATTGTCTCTCAGATACGAACACGAGGATGATGATGATGATGTTGAAATAGAAAAAAAAAATAAATAAATTTTATTATCATACGCGCGTCTCGTTTCGTCACACAAGCGAACTGATATTTTCTACAAATAAGTGGATGAATGATCCAGTTCAAGAGGTTAAACTCGAAATATGATAAACTTGGAGATTTCTAAATACAAATAACGTATCATTGAAACGTTTTAGATTCAAGTTAATTTAACGTTTTATTGAAATTATGAGATTTTTCAACTAAAAATTTAATTTCTGCTGAATTTTGGTTAAAAATAAAAGAAAAAGAGTTAATTTTTTTAAAAATTATGGCCTAAAATGCATTTAATGAAAATAACTTTTAAAATTTTTAAGTTTTTTTGAACTTTTATAAACTTTAATTAATTTTTGATATAAAACTAACATTTTAACTGAACAAAAATATGAGAGCTGAAAAGCGATAAAAAGGCCTAAATTCATTTTTTTCATATTCAAATTTTTTTTTTAAAATTTTTTCTTAATTTAGAAAGATATTTCGGATAATTTTTTATCAAAATTTATTTTTTTGCTAAATATTTTGTTCTAAAAATTTAAAATTAGAGCTAAAAAAATTTAAATTTTGGCCTAAATTTTATTTTTTTAAAGTTTTATATCAAAATTTTTAATTTTTTTGATAGTTTATGAACTTTATAAAATTTTGACAAAAAACTAACAACTTCTGACGTAAAATAAAAATTCAAAAATTGAAAAACGGCATGACGATAGATCAGCTTCGTTTCCATACGAAAAATCACATAAACAACTAGTTGAGTGATAATATGTCGTGATCTGATTTTTTCTTATTTTTGTCGAAATTTGTGTGTGAGAGCAGTGCGCGCAAAGATAATTATTACCAAGTAACGATTGAACATAAAAATTCTTATCTTACAGTTAAAGACGGAATAAATAATAAATAAAGAAAATATTTAAAATATAATAAATTTTGTCGATATTTCGTATTTTGTGGGTCTTATCAACGAAAGTTGGAGTTTTTTTGGGACTAACACACGGAAATACTAACAAAAAATTTAACAATTCTTGCTTTTTCTTGATTTTCTCTTCTTTTCAACCCGTAAAAAGGTCTTTTTAACTCTTGAAACCCCTTTAAAGTCGCCGCAAACTTCGTGTCTTGCGCTAATTTTGAACTTATTTAGGCATCAACAACATTACGATGCTCTCGTCGACGTCTCTCTTGCACGGCAATTGCATTTTCAATCGAAACAACACCGTGGCGACGCAACAAGGCATGAAAACTTACTGGCTTTGCAAATCGTATCGCATCACGATGTGTCGAGCACGTTGCATCACGCATCAAGGACGTGTTATCTCAGCGACGGGCGTTCATAATCACTCGCCACACATGAAAAATGGCCCGGGCAGCGAAAATACCGATCCAAATCAACCGCCGCCGCAACCAATTGTGATATCATCATCTGCTGTTGCCGTTTCTCTTCCTCCGCCGCCTTCGGCAATTCAATCGTCGTCTCTTGCATCACGAATTTCTACCTCAATGGCACATCATGGGCCTCCGCCGCCGCCCAATTCGCAATTTCCGCCGCCAAATATGCCGCAAAGTCATCATTTACCGATTTCCGCTGTGCCTGGCATGCCTCCGAATCATCAACATCCGCACATGACACATTCTTCGCATCCGCCATCGTCTCAAGGAATGCCTCCGATGTTAAATCCGCCGCCCATGCATCCCGCCATTCATCAACAAATGCATCCGCATCACTTGCTGACGAACATTCATCCGCCCCCGAGTTTGCAAATTACGCCTGTCGTCAATAACGGAGCGAGGATGGCGCCTCCTTTGTCGCAGCCCTTGATGCAAACGATGCAAAATGCGACGCAGCACGATTCGCCGTCGCCAAATAACAATCACCAAAGCCTTATGCCGCAAAACGCGTTGCAAAGTCACAACGAAGACAGTCAAACGACGATGAGTGACGGGCATGCAGGACATGAACAAGAGAATATGCAACAGATGCAAATGGAGATGACAAATTCGCAGCAGCAGCAACAACAACAAATGGCGAATAATTACAAAATGGAGCACGGAATGTAGTTTTATGGCAAAAAGCTTGCTTGTTGTTGATAATTTGTTGATTTTTGACAAAAATTTTGTGAAAAACGATTTTTTTTCACAAAATTAGGTTGAAGCAATGAGGAAAAATGTTTCAATATTTAACTTGAATTAGCGAACAAGCGATTTTCAAATTTTCAACGATCAAATTTTGAATTGACATTTACGAATTTTTTTATTAAATTATGGAAAAATTACATTTTTTAAAGAAATTTTGACTTTTTCTTCTTTGAAATGTTTAAAATTTGTATTAAAACTCTTATTTTTATAAAAATTTTAAAAATTTAAGTCAATTCAAATTTTAACAATTGAAAATTTGAAAATCGCTTTTCGCTTATTCAAGTGTCCTGTTGAAAAAATTTTCAGTTTGAAAGCGATTTCAAAATTTTCAACGGTTTAATTTTAAATTGACATTTACGAATTTTTAATTAAATTATAAAAAAAATAATTTTTTTATCAAATTATGCAAAAATATATTTAAAAAAAAAAAAATATGAAAAATATAAAAAAATTTTTTTTTTTATAAAATTATGAAAGAAATTAAAGCTTTTATCAAATTATGAAAAAAATTAAATTTTTTAAAAATATTTTTACTTTTTCTTGCTTAAAAATTTGTAATTTTAAAAAATTAAAAAAAATGTCAATTCAAATTTTGACCGTTAAAAATTTGAAAATCGCTTTTTCGCTAATTCAAGTTTAAAATAAAACATTTTTTCTCATTTCATCTTCCTAAAAGTCAAAAAAAAATCTTGTTAAATGTTAATTTATTACTTTTTTCGTTCATATTTTGTTCCTCGATGAGCTTTTACCGCAAGAGCTCGACTTATTTTCTTTCCGGCAAAAGTATTTAAGTAAGTGTTAACTATTTAGATTTAGTTATTTATTAATTTTGGGCCTCATTTGCATGCAAAAAATGATTTTATGGAAGAAAAATCTGTATTTAAGGCTAAAAAATAAAGAAAAAAAAAACAAAAAGGTAAAAAATTCAATTTTTAATGTAAAATTCACGCATAAAAGGGTTTGTATTGTATCGAAGGTGCATGAAATTTGTTTGTATTGTCCTCAAATTTTCTTTTTCTTGATAAATTTTAATTAATTTCATTGAAAAACAGTCGCTCCAGGTGAAAAATGGTTTCAAGGCAAATTGCAATTCATGTTGAGTCAACGCGGAAAACCTTTGCTCGTTCACAATGGCGAAAATTTCGGAATTCAATACGTGCGAAAGGACAAAAAATATTGGCAATGCAATCTCTCGCGGAAATACAACTGCAAGGCACGCGTCACAACGACGGATAACGACGACATTATCGTAACGAATGCGGAACATTGTCACACGGAAATTCGCGCGCATCTCAAGAAGGAATACAAGCTGAACAAAATGAACCAACTTGCGGCTCTGCATTCCATGCAACAACAACAGCATCAGCAAGAACACGAGAAACGGATTCGGGAAGAGCACGAGAATCGCATCAAAGAGGAACAACAAAGGATCATCGAACATTTGAAGAATTTCAGCAATCATAACAACAATAATGGAAATTGATTTTTTTTAGATGAAAAATTATAAATTTTATCGAAAATTACTCAAAAAAGAAAATTTTAGGAACCAAAGCATTTTTAGTGCCTTAGTTAGTTTGTAGAAGAAAAAAAACTTTAGAAAAGTCGAAAAATGAACAAATAAAAATTTTAGGAAATAAGAAAGTTGCTCAATATACTCTTGAAAATTCATCGAAAAATATGACAATTTTGTAGTTTAGTTTTAATTTTTAATATTTTTTTTTAAATAATTTTTTTTAATTTTTAATAAAATTTTTGTTTTTTCTTTAATTTAAAAGATTTTTGAGGTTAAGTATAAAAGTTTCGCGCCATTTTTCAAAAGATCATTTTTTGTTTGAAATTGTCTTTAAATTTAATTTTGAAAAACTTATAGTTTTATATTCTTTTTATTCTTTTCATTTTTTCCCATTTTAAGAGATTAAGATAAAGTTTAATTAAAAATTCAACTATAGATCAACAAAAAATTTTTCCCGCCATTAATGAGATCATTTTTTTGTTAAAATTTTACTATCGAGGTTTAAAAAATTTTACTTCAAAATTCATTAAAATTTAATATTCTTTAAATTCTTTTAAATTTTTGCCCTTTAAACTTACTTATTGAAGATAAAAATTTAAAATTAGATAAGAAAAAAATTTTCCCGCCATTTTTGAGATCGATTTCTTGTACGAATTTTTCTTTAGAGGTTGAAAAATTTTAATTCAAAATATATTAAAGTTTAATTATTTTTTAAAATTTTGATTATTTTTATTCTATTTGAGTAAAAAATCTCTTAAAATTTTATTTAAAAAAATAATAAAAAAAATCCCGCCATTTATGAGATCAATTTTTTATTGAAATTTTACTTTAGAGGTAAAAAAAAATAAAATTAATTAATTTAAAACAAACAAAAATTAAAACATAGAACTGGCTTTATTATTCAAAACACATAAAAAAATTTATTTATAAATTTTTTTTAAACTTTTATTGAAGATAAAAATTTTTGCTCAATTTTGAAAAATTTTAATTTAAAATGATAAATTTCTTTAAAATTTTGATTTTTTTGTTACTTTAGAGATCAACAAAATTTTCCCGCCATTTATGAGATCAATTTTTTGTTGAAATTTTACTTTAGAAGTCTAAAAAAAACTTATAAAAACAATTGAAGTTTAATATTTTATTTTTTTTTCTTATTTTTACTCTATTTGTGTGATAAATCTCTTAAAATTTTCTTTTTTGTTATTTTAGAGATCCAAATGTATTTCGCGCCATTAATAACGGAACAAATTTTTATGAATTTTCTTTGAAATGTTTAATTAAAAGTTGAAAAATTTTACTTTTGAACCAAATTAAGACAATTTATCAATTAATTTTGCTTCATAAAAAAAAATTTCAAGTGAAAAATCATCAAAAAATCTAAAAACCAAAAAATTTCTTCCCAATGAACATTCAACCTCCAATCCCCAATATGAAAAATTTGTTCAATAACACTACAGAGGTACGTCATTGTACGTTCTCGTACAGAAGAAACGTCAACTGTCAAACCATTCAATAACAAAAGTCGCATCGAACTCATCGGATTCGCGTTTTTTTTGTTAAATTTCATTAATTTTAGTTTTTAAATCCCATTCCGATGCGATAAACATTCCACAATGTTGCCTTCTTCGATATCAATTGTCACATTTTTTGCATTTCGTAAGTACATTTGTGATTTTTTAAGAATAAATATGTTGCCACACCCCAACTTGCTTTGAAATCCTTCTTATCGCGACAATTTGATTGATTTTTAATTGAATTTCGTCTGAAAAGGACTTAATTTGACATCAACTTCGATTTTTCAATGAGATTTTATGAAAAAAAAATTTTTTTTTGATAATTATGGATTTCAAGGTAATCAAGGCGATTTCTCAATACAAATTTTTAATTAATTTTCAACTTTTTTTTAGTTGCAAGCACAAACGCCATTTGCCAGATCCCGGAAATCGTTCGAGGAACATGGTTTTCATGGGAAAATGGTCAAGCGACGACAACAACAGTCGATGCAACGTCGTTCGAGCGTAACGGCAATAAAGGACGATGTGTGTTATCGGATCGCGATGCCAGCGACTATACGTTTATCTTCAAAGACACAAAAGGGTGTTTCACGTGCATCAAAGCTCACGTTCGAACAATCAACATTTGGGAGAAAAGTGAAGGCCCATGTACGCGTTTGAGCGAAAATGAGGAGCCAAATTTCGATAAAGTTTGTCGCGGCATCCGCCCTGACCAACATTTAATCACGCTGTTCAACGAAAATTTCGTTCCCGTGAATTGTCGATCGTCGCTCGAAGGCGTCTGGCAGTTTGCGTATCAAAATCGCTTCCGATTCACGGGAGAATGCAACAATCCGGATGCCGTAATTCAATCTTGTCAAACGGCAGGCACGCAATTTTTGATCCAAAACCAAAAATTCAACATCACGTACAAGGAATGTCAAGGCATGTCGGGTACTTTCAACGGATTAGTCGAGTACAGCTGTTTAGGCGATTGGCTTGTGGGTAAAAATCATTATTTCGCTGTTGCCAATACGAAAGAATCTCGTCGCGATGAAAAATTCCGTTGTTTCTTGAAAAATCGAGATGATGATCTCTATTTGGGCGTTTCGATCACAGCGGAATGCAACACTTTGAATACTGTTGAAAAGTCTCCCGAACGTTTACGCATCACTCCCGTCAAAGCAGAAGTTGTTGAACCCGGATGTCGTTTACCGCAGAACTTCAGCGGCGATTGGATCAATACGGCGAACATAGATGCCGATGTTTTCATCAACGAAACGCACATCATCGAAACTTATTATCCCGATCGGGCGCGTTATCGTCGAAATATTTACGTTTGTCGCGAACAACGTGATTCCCGCATCATGATGGCTCGTCTCACGGTCGATGGGTGTCAAAAGGACTACGTTTGCTTCGATTTTGTGCCGCGCCATCACAATGTCATCCGTTATCGCAAGGGCTTAGCTGTCATTTTCGATGATTTTAGCACCGTTTGTTCGTGGGTTCAGTTCCCAAATAAGGAGCAATGGCGTTACGACTTGTTTTTGGCGAAAAATCCCGTGCCTGTGAGATGTCCCGTCGCAGGGAAATACAATTTTACGCAACGAGGCGAAGCGCCGTTCAAAACGAGAATTCTTGGAGGTGTCACGTTAAGTCCCCGTCCGGATATTCGATGCAAACAAAATATCTCGGATATGTCGGTTTGTGATACGGATCAGAAGGAAATGTGGATCGATGAGAATTATTGCTTGTCTGTTGATCATTTGGGACGTCCTGTGGATATTTACAGCGATCCGGATTACAAGATGAAATGCATCGGGTTTTGGCAGGAAAATCTCAAATCTTACCTCATTACGTATGACGAGCTTGATCCGCTCTCGAAATATCGCTGTTGGGTGTATCAACGTGCAGATCTTAATCGCGTTCTGATGTCACAAGGTTAGTTTTCATTCATTTTTGTCAATAGTTATTCCAAAATTTTGGGGTTTTATGATGTACGAGCTTCGAGATTCATTTAAATGATGAAAATTTTTTTTAGATTTTGTTAAAAAATTAAAGAGCTGAAAAGTTAGCTCTTGATTATTAAAAGTAAAATTTTAGCTTTTGAAGTTAGTTTTGAAATATTGAAAAAAATTTCATAAAACATTTAAATTTCAAACAAAAAATGTTAAATTTTGTTAAATTTTTAAAAATTAAAAAGTTGAAAAGTTAGCTCTTGATAATTAAAAGAAAAAATTTAGATTTTAAAGTTAGTTTTGATATATTGAATAAAATTCCATAAAAATATTATCAGAAAATCAATTTTCATACAAAAATTCTCAAAACTGAAAAGTTAGCTCTATGAAAAATTTTCAATTTTTTTTGTTAGTTTTCAATCAGTTTTTATTTTTGACAATATTTTATGAAAAAATTGACGAAAAATTAAAGTTTAGACCAAAACTAATTAAATTTATTAAAAACTAAATAAAACTGAAAAATTAGTTTAAGATCTTTAGAGGAAAAATTTTTTAACTTTCATAAATTTTTCAATATTAAACTTTTATAAAATTCATAAAAAATAATTTTTAAGAAAAAAAATTCGAATAAATTTTTACATTTTTTTTAAAATTAAAATTTTCCGATCGAAGTTCGAGCTTCAATAAAAAAAAACTTCAAACTTTGGAATCTCCATTCATTCACAAAAACTTAAAAAAACAACTTATTTTTAACCAAAAAACCCCTTTTGTTCTTTTTATTTTTAGCTGTTGGTGCCTATTGTCACATAAAGCAAGACGTCACTTCCTGGAATTACACAGAAGGCGCCGTCGTTGCGTTGGATCTTGTCGAATACGAGCGTGAACGCGATCAATGCCCGTTACACTTTGACGAGGGATCAAATCCATGGAAATCTGACGACAGCACAAACATCATCTTCAACTGGATGATTTACAAGAGCGAAGCAACAATTACGACAATTTATAGTTTAGGCGTTACAATTTGCGCGTTATTGACGATTTTTGTGGCAGTTAATTAGAAAAAAAAAGCAATTCCGTCCATTTTTATGCCATGAATCTCTTAAAAATTTCTCAAACCATTCCCAATTCTCGTTTTTTTAAGACAAATTTTACAAAAAAAAAAATTTTTTAGATGTAAGTTTTAACAGCACAATTCCGTCCAATTTGTTGAATGAATCTGTTATAGAATTTTAAAAATTACAAAAAATAGTTAGATAAGAACGAAAGAAATAAATAAATAAAAATATAAAAAAAATATAATTTTTTGTTTTTTATGAAAAAATAAAATTATTTTTAAAGTAAAAAATTTAAAAGGTGAAACTTAATTTTTTTAATTAATTTTTGATTTAAATTTTATTTTTTATTTAATTTAATTTATTTTATTTTATTTTTTTAAATAAAACTTTTAATTGATAATTCAAAACATTTTTTATGAAAATTAGTTTTTTTATGTTGAAATTCATAAAAAAAAATATTTTTCATTAAAAATTTTATTAAAAAAATTTTTTAAATAATTTTAATTTTGTCTTTTCAAAATTAATTTTTTTTTTAAGTTTTAAATTTAAATTAGATATTTAATCGTAAATTTTTTTAATTTTTCTAATTATTCTAAAAATTTTTAATTTCGAAAAAAAAAATTCAAAATTTTAATAAAAATGATTTTTTTTATTATTTTTTATAAAAAATAATAAAATTTTCAATTAAAAAGATTTTTTCATAAAAATTTTGAATTTTTTTTTTTTTTTGAAAATCCTCTAAACTCAAATTTTAACTGCAAAACCTTTTAAAAATTTATCTTTACAAAATTTTGACAGTTCGCTCGAGATTTTGAATCAACAAGAGGCAATTCGATCCCCTCCATACCATCATCGCTCAACAAAACCGAATAAAAATCATACGGCAATGTTAGTTGATTTTCAGCCGGCGCGCTTGTCGTTTCAAATAAATTAAAAAAATTCGCTTCCTTCCCACGAAATAATTTCCATTCATAAAAAAAATAATTTAAATATTTAAAAAAAAAATTAAAAAAAATAAATTTCCACGAAAATTCTTCAACGTGCGCAAAAATTCAAATTTGACATAAGAATCGAACCAAAACAAAGTTTGACAGTGAAAAGAAAAATATTGCAATGAAAACGCACGAAACGCGAGGAAAAACTCAAAAAATGTTGGAAAAACTATAAAAAATCAAGAAAAAAAGTGAAATCGTCAATGAATAAAATACAAAAAAATTTATTAAAATTTTTTTTTAGTTTGATTTTTCATTGAAATTATTAAAAAATAGTTTTTCCCGAATTTTCTCGCAATAACAGTGAAAATAAAAAAAAAGTGAATTACTCTGGAAATTCCAATGCATACAATGATTTACTCCAAAATAATTTGTTAACTACAAAAAAATCACGAAAAAACGAATTAAGGTGAGAAAACGAATACAAATGACCTACTTTTCAGCTCAAAATCTGGTTTTTTGTTGCTGTTAATGCTACGAGTCTACGCGTTGCTACGTTTCTTCTCCAATTTTTAACACACTTTGCGACGAGAAGACGAAAAAAACGAAAATCGAGAGTCAACACAAGTCAAAGACACACTTTTCCTTGCCAGCTTCTTCAATGCCAACTCCTGTTTTTGTCGTCGTTTTTCGACTCAATTTCAGTTTTAATACGTAATCAAAAGTCGAGTACGAGCAAAAGTATGTTGTGACGGCTGATGTAAAAAAAAAATAAAAACTTTCTCCAATTCATTACAATTTCTTCTCGTTCGACGCATTTTATGCGGATCGTGTGTGTGGAGGAGTGCATGAAACCAAAAATTCGGTGAACAATTTGCAATTTTCATTGTTTTTCTGCATTTGGCTTGAGATGTTACGTCATATAACTGAAAAAAAAAATAAAGTGAGCGATTGTCAGTTTATGTTGCTTGCATCGCCTAATGAGAGAGACCTCATGATAAAAGAAACAAAACACGTATGCTACTTTTTTTATTTATGGGTTAGTAGAAAACATGCGAATTTTTTCAAATCAGACTTTTGGTTATGTAGAAAAGTGTTACGCGAACGGCAGAAATTTTTTTGAGCGGCGATGCATGAAGAGTTTGAAGGGAAATTAAGTATTTTTCTTATCATTCGGGTGACTTTGTGATGCAATTCTGATGAAATTGGCGGAAAAGTGTTTCCTTGACGACTGAATTTGTTTGAAAATTGGAAAAATTTTGACGTAAAAGACAAAAATAGTCTCATGAGAAATTATTTTAATAAGAAATTGAATGAAAAAAATTAATTTTGGATTTTAAATTTGATGATTTCAGAACAAAAATATTTTTAACAAGAAAAAAAAAAGATTTTTGAATCAAAATGTGTCATTTTTTAATAAAATTTAATTTAAAAATTGATTTTTGGAAGAATTTTTCATTTTTTTGAAAATTTTAAAAAATTTTGAAAAATAAAAAAAAAAAATGTATTTTAAAATAATTTTTTGAAAAATATAATAATTTTTATATACCTAATTAAAAAAAAATAATTTTTAAATTAAAATTAAATAAAATAATGTAATAAAAATTAAATTAAATAATTAAAAAAAATGATTAATTAATTTAAAAAATAAATTAAATAATTAAAAGATAAAAAATTTAAAAAATAAATTATATTGTATTAAAAAAATAAATAATTTTAAAACAAATAAATTAAATAATTTTTTAAAAAAATAAAATTGTAATAATCTCATAGCATGAAAATTAAAAATTTTGTGTTTTCAAAAAATTATTTAATTTATTTTTTTTAAATTATTTAATTTAATTAATTTAATTTTTTTTAAATTTTTTAATTTAATTTTTTTAAAAAATAATTTAATTTAGATTTTTTAAAAAATTAATTAATTTAATTTTTTTTTAAATTATTTAATTTAATTTTATAAGTGAATTCTCATAAATTTATTAATAATTTTATATTTTTAAATATTTTATAAAAGAGCATTTAATTTTTTTTTATCAATTTTGTTCCAAAAATTTAACTTTTCGTAAAAAATTTTATGAAAAATATTCTTTTGAGGCACAAAAATGGCAAAAAATGATCCTAAGTTAATTTTTAAAGAAACTTTTAATATTTATCACATTTTTCAACACAAAACAAATTTTTTTTAGCGAGAACTGATCATCGTCATATTAGAGCTTCGTAAATGACGTTAACGGCAAAACAAACAAAAAAATCAACAAAAATTTACTTCACAGAATTGAATGTAAATTCGTAACTACATAACAGCTTTCAAATTCACTTCCTATTTTATTTTTTTTTTTAATTTTTAGTAATTATTTGTTTAAAAAAGTTGCTTGCCCCGTGAAACAAAAATTAACGAAGCGATCAAATATTGCAGTAAAAATTATTATTTTTTCAGTTGGAAAAAAAATCATCTTAAAATTTAAATTTTTGTGAAGTGACAAATATTTGCATTAAAATTGACAATCGTCGCGCGACGACCTCGGAATTTAATTCTTCGCTAACTGTTGAATGCCGTTCAACGCGGATTTCGGTCACAAAAGCAGCATTTTCGGTATTTCCTTGTTTAATTTAAGGGAGCCGGTTTTCTTTGCGCCGTTTAAAGTTCAACACGAGAAAAATACGTCATTGTTCAAAAGTGCGTAAAGACGTCAAACAAAGGGTTTCTTGCTGAAAAAAAAAATTATTAAAAAAATAAACGAACAAGAACGTCAGATACTAACTCGTTGTGTTCAGAAATCGCATTAATGAGACTTTTAGGTGAAGGTCAGTAGTCCAATAACTAAGCGAAGCAACATACGACGTTTCGTGTGCAGTTTCGTGCCTAACTTATGATTTAGAGAGAAAAAAAAACTTGAATAGACAAGACTTTAAATTTGAAACGAGAACTCATTCATGAACGTACCTTGATATTGTTGAGCACATTTTGTATGCGGCGAGAACGACAAGCCATAAAATTAAGTTGTGTTCTTGATAATGAAACAAAAAATTGCAAAACAATGAATAAGAACAATGTTGCTGAAGCAGGTGTGAGCAACTTAATAATTTTTTTCTGCTTAAAAAACTTGTTCTTTTGTTAAAAGAAACAAAAAATTAATTTATTTGAATTTGAACTGTCAATTTTTTTGAATTGATATTTTTTCAAATTTTATGAATTTTTTAAAAATATTTTTTGAAATTTTTTTAACATTTTTTTTTTAATTTTTTTTAATTTTTTTTTTTTTTTTATTTTTTTTTAATTTTTTTTTTTTTTTTTTATAAAACAAAGTTCAAATTTTGATAAAAAAAAAATAAATCTTGAGATAAAAATTGAAAAAAATTTCTAAAAAAAAATTTCAAAAGTCTTAAATTTTTAGATTTTTTTTTAAATTTTTTTAAATTTCAACTGTCAAATTTTTTTTTTTTTTAATTTTTTTATTCAAAAAAATGTTTTTACATTAAAAATTCAAATTTTGATAAAAATTAATTTTTTTAAAAAAACATTTCTTGATTTCTTTTGAAATAAAAATAAAATTTTTTCAAAAAATTAATTTTTTAAAAATTTTAACTGTCAAAATTTTGAATTGACATTTCTTCAAATTTTATGAATTTCGAAAAAAATGTAATAAATTTTTTTACAAAATTATCAAAATATTCAAGAAAAAGTAATTTTTAATTAAAATTTCAGTTTTATGAATCTCAACTGTCAAAATTTTGAATAAAACTTCTTTTATGAATAAAAACTTTTCTTTTAAAATTTCAATGAAAAAAAATTGAATTTGAAAAATTGAAATTGAATTTGCATAAAAATGTCAAATTTTGACAAAATCAAGTTTCAACTGTCTAAGTTTGACATTTCTTGAAATTTCATTTAAAAAACTTTTATGACATTCCTCTTTAAAAATAAATTTGGTAAAAATGTTTCAAAAAGTCATTTTTTATTAAAAATTATAAAATTTCTTCAAACTTCAATTCATAAATTGAGCACTTAAATTCGAGGTTAAATTAAAAAAAATTCAAAAGAACAAAATTTTCGCAAAAAAACACGTGTGATTAGAATCAAGAAAGTTCGTTCAAGGCCTTTTCAGAGCTTTGTAAATGTCATGAACGGTAATAATTCTACAATCATCACGCCGCCGCATAACAAAAAAAAAACATAAACAATAACAAATCATCATCGCACCGCGTCTCGACACACAAATTATATTCAATTTTTATCTAACTTCCCTCTTTCTCTCTCTTTCTCTTTCCAGATTGAACCTTGATAGTGACTTATCATACACAGAGTGAACTCTCGTCAAACAATAAAAAAGCAGAGAAAAAAATAAATAAATCACAATGATTGGAAAATTATTTCGAGCGCACGGCGAATTTTGCGCCTCGCATCCTTGGGAAGTAATTTTAGCATTATTGACATTGACCGCGTGCATGTTGACGGTAGAGAAAGGCGCAACGGGCCCGGATCAATTACATTACAATGCGCAACAGCAGCAACAACAACATTACGGACACAACAAATTGAATGGATTTGAGGCCGCAGATCTAATTTTAATGACAATTGTTAGATGTTCAGCTGTGCTGTACTCGCTGTACCAATTTAAAAACATACAAAAACTCGGATCAAAATGTATTTTAGGTGAGATGCTAATTTACGAAATTTTTTCATGAATGGAGTTATTTTTTTTGAAAATGTTATAAGGTCAAGAGATGCTTTGACAACCTTGAAAAAATTTCAAACAAATGAAAAGACGTCACCAAAAATGAGAGACTAAACAATTTCGCGTTGTTTATGCACGCCACGCAAGGAAAAAAACATTAAAAATCCAATCAATATTTTTTTATTACGTGTCAAACGATGGATTTCATTTCAGCTCTTTTTAAATACAAAAAAAAAAATTTTTTGTTAGTCTTTGGTAAATATTGGCTCAAAATGAACTCAAGTGTGAAATATTACGTAAAAAAAATGTGAATAACTCCTCAACATAAGAAATTCTGACACGCGCGGGGAAATCCATTCTTTGGGTAATTTACAATTTTATTCTTCTCTTGAGGAATTTAAAGAGCTAAAAAGGGACTTGCGTCAATCTGAAGCAAATAATTAATAATTATTATGTGTAATTTGTTTAAAATATGAAAAAAATGTATGAAAGACATACCTTGCAATTATTGTCGCTCGTCTTCATGTTTCGCATGGCAATTTACTGTCGAGAGAAACCGAATAGGCGTGAGATGAATACTAATTTTTGCGTTTTCAAAAGGAGTTATGTGGGTTCTGATGAATAGAGATTTAATTAATGGACAATTATTTGTAACAAAAAAAATTGGTTAAAAATTTTCAAATTTTTTAGTTAAATTTTTTTGATTAAAATATTAATTTAAAAAAAAAATATTTTACAAACAAAAAAATATTTTACAAAAAAACAAATTTTTACAAAAAAAAATGATACATAGGTCAAATGTATTTTTAATTTTTTCATAATTTTATTTTTTTTTTAAATTTTTTTTTTTTTTCATTTTAATTTTTTTTTTTCATTTTAATTTTTTTTTTTTTTTTTTATGTCCAAAATTTTTTACGAAATTTTTTAAAAAAAATTATTTTTGAGTTTAAAATAAAAAAAGGAACTTTTAACGGTTAAATTTTTGAATTTTTAAAATTTAAAAATTTTCTTTGATTTTTGAAATTAAAAAAATTTTTTTCTTTAAAATAAAAACTTTGAAAAAAATCCGATTAAAATTTTGAAATGATTTTAAAAAGTTTTATTTGAATTTTTTTTTCTTCTTTAGAGAAAAAAAATTTGAAGAATTAAAATTTAAAAATTTAATTCAAAAAATTTTTTTTCCGTAAAAAATTTAATATTAATTTTTAAGAAATTTTTTTTCGTAAAAAAAAAACGTAAAATTTTTTCAATTTTTTTACGTAATTTTTTTTCCTTAAAATTTGTATTAAAAGCAAAAATTTCAATAATCTTACGAACGTCTCGTCTCGTCACTTTTGATTTCATCGTTTTATGCTCATAATGTAAGTCTTAATAATTGCAGTAGATATTTACAAAAGACAATCGTATAAAGCATAAAATAAACGAAATACCTGTAAAAAAGCGTGTCGCACAGCAAATAGCAGCAACATGCATTTATTTATACAATTCTGGTTAACCTTGTCGGATTTTTGTCTTAATATTGACTCAAAAAATTAAAATTAAAAAAAAAATGTTGTGAATTTGTGTTAGACTAACACTTTACACATGGGTACATTTTTTCAAGCATATTACAACTCCATTTAATTAGAATAAATTAAAATAACTAAGGTAAACAGCTCGCGATCAGAAGACGTCTTTGTTACCTGAAGAAGTCTCTTGAATGCGAAGTAATAAGGAAATATTCTGGTTTCGTATGAAAAATTATTTTTTTTGTGAACAAGGAAGATGATGATTCTGTCGCCAATTTGTCTGTTTTTTGGGCAAATTAAATATTAACAGAATTGTTAATCAGCGAAACATGAGATTGACAATAACTGGTTTTGTTTTTTTTTTTGGCAAAAAAGAAATAAATTATAAATTCTGGTTAGCAACAAAATTTAAGTTTTTGAAACATGCGAAAAAATTCTCATGTTACAAAATTTTGAATTTTTATGAGTTTGAATTAGCAAAATGCGATTTTCAAATTTTTAACATTTTTTGACAAATTTTTACAAATTTACAAATTTTGAGCAATTTAAACTTTTTTTTTTAAAAGAAATTAATGAAAATTAAGTAATTAAAATTTATTTCTTAAAAAAATTAATTAAGTCAAAAAAATTTCAGATAAAAATTTTTAAAAAATCTCTTAATTATTATTAATTCAGAAATAAAAAAAATGTATGTGAATTTTTATTTTTTATTTAACTTCTTCATTAAAAATTATTTTTTTTTCTTGATTTAAAACTTTTAAAATTTATTTTAAAAAATTCTTAAAATTCATCAAAATTTGAAAATCGCATTTTTGCTAATTCAGAAATTATTTTTTTTATTTATTGAAAAATTTATATTTTTTCCCTTTTTATTTAAATTTTTATGAAATTTTTTTTAGAATTAAAAAAAAAATGTAAATCGCTTTTTTGCTAATTCATAAAAAAAAATTAAAAAATTTTAATAATGAAAAATTTATATTTTATTTTAAATAAGATTTTATAAAAATTAATTAGAATTCATGAAAATTTGAAAATCGCCATATTGCTAATTCAAACATTTTTTTTTGTTAATGAATAATTTAAAATTAATTCGGGGATTTTTTTAAATAAAAAATATTAAAACTGAATTTATCCAGTTTCTGAAGAATTTTTCAAGGAGTTGACGTAAACTCATAAAAAATGTATTTACAAAAAAAAGAGAAACTCCAAAATAAAATAAAAACTAAAGCATGTGATCGATAACCGGTTTAACATCTCACTTGAGATATTTAGTAATATTTGGTAATCTCAGGTCATTTTACTTAACGTTTGCACGCTACAACTTCCATTCTTGTGCATGGCATTTATTAGCACGTGTGTGAGATTTTTTAAATGTTCGATGGGCGGATTTGATCAAAAAAACTAAATAAAACTTGATTTTTGAGTAGATTCACGCACTGCTGCGATAAGAAGATGGTAATGAACGGTAAATTATGCAAATTTCATCATTTTTTGGATGTTTTATTCATCGAAATAATCTCAGGTGTGCGATTGAATCACAGAGAATTCATTCATTTAAACCAGTTTTGAAGATACAAAAGTGCTCAAAATCACGTTCGTAGACTATTTTTGGGTTTTTTAAGCGGATATGATTTTTTTTTTCGGTAACCAGGCGTCTCCTTTGACTTTTACATTGACATTCAGGCAAAAAGAGAACGCAAGTGCATTAACTTTTTGTTTTTCGCGCGCGTTCATCGTCATCAGCAACTAATCTGTTTTTCATCTTAATTGTACTGACAAAGCAAAATAAATTAGAAAATTGCCGATTTTCCGCGTTTTTTTCGTAATCTACTTTGATAAAATAAATATTTGGCTTTTTAATGTTTTGTTTATCGCCGCGCGTGATGATTTTAGGGTTTCATCGAGTTCGAGACAAAAAATAATTTTTTTAATATTTTTTTAGAATAAAAGAAAGTTTCAAGTAAGTCCTTGAGACATCATTGCGCGCAAAAAAAAAATAACATTGAAACGAACCTTGATCTTCTTTTTTTTTCATTAGAAATTATTTTGATTAAATTTTAACTGAAAATAAAAAATGATTTGTGGTAAAATTTGATTCGTTCCAGAAATGTTTATGACTTAATATTTTCGCGCAATTTAATGTGCTTAATGGTTATTATTTGCACTAAATTGCCCCAAAACATGGATTTTCCGTTATTTTTAAACAAATAATTTGAGAGTTATTGAGCAATTAATCTAAAATTAGAATTCGATTTACTTATTTTTCGTATTTTGTTTACTTGCAGGAATCGCTGGATTATTCACCGTATTCTCGAGCTTCATTTTTACCACGAGTGTTGTCAACTTTTTGGGGAGCGAAGTATCGGATTTGAAGTAAGTTTTTGTTAAAAAATGTATTTTTTAAAATTTTAATGCTGAAAAATAAGAAAAATTTAGAAAAATGCAAATTAAGAATTAAACAATTAAAAAAAATAATTTTTATTTTTTAAAAAATTTAATTCAAAAATATGAAATTAACAAAATTAAAAAAATAAATGTTTAATAAATAAAAAGAAAAAAATATTAAAAAAATTAATTAAAAAATAATTATGAAATTTGTAAAAAAAAGAAAAATTTAAAATACCTAATTTTAAAATAAATAAATAATTTTATGTAAAATATTTAATTTTTTTTAAATTTAAATTAAAATTTATAATAAATTAAAAATAAAAAAATATTTTAAAAAAAAAAATTAAAAAATAAATGAAAAATTAAAAAAAAATAAAAAAAAAGAAATTTAAAAAAATAATAATAATTTTAAATTAAAAATATTTTTATTTACTAATTTTTTGTTTTGAAAAATAATTATTTTTTATTAAATTGATACATATTTATACAAAAATTAATTAAAAAATATTAATATGTATTTTTTTCTTTAATTTGTTTTTTTTTTTATTTGTGAAAATTGTAATGAAGAGTTAAAAAATTTATACAATATAAAATAAAATAAAAAAAAATATAAATATTTTTTAATTATTTTATTTAAAATCTCATAATTATATATGTTTGAATTTTAATTTTTATTTTAATATTTTTTAAATTAAAAAAAAAAAATTATTTCAAAAAAAAAAAAATAAATAAATAAAAAAATATCTTTAATTCAAAATTTTCATTATTTTTTTACATTTTTTTTATTTTAAAATTTTATTTATTTTTTATTGTCAAACATTTAATTTTTTAAAAATTAATTTTTTTATTATTAATTAATTATCCATTTTAATTAATTTAAAATTTAAATAAAAAATTAAATTCATTTTAAAAAAAATTAATTAAATTTATAAAAAACTGACTTTCTTTAGAAATTTTTTTTATAATTTTTTTAATTTTTTTTATTTAATTTTTGAAATTAAAAATTAACAAAATTTTTTTTTCTACTTACAGAGATGCCGTCTTCTTCTTCCTACTACTCATCGACTTATCCAAGGCGGGCTTATTAGCTCAATTAGCGCTCAGTGGTTCAAGTCAAAGCGAAGTAACAAGCAACATCGCCAAAGGAATGGAAATCTTGGGTCCCGCACTAACATTAGATACCGTTGTCGAAACTTTAGTAATTGGCATGGGAACTCTCTCGGGCGTTCATCGTCTCGAACTTCTCTGTGGTTACGCCGTCATGGGTGTCATTGTCAATTACATCGTTTTCATGACTTTTTATCCCGCCAGCTTATCCCTCATCTTGGATCTCACAACAAAAAGTTCGAATATCGCCCAAAACATGAAAATTAAGACATTGCTGATCGAGGAAGAGCAAAAACCGAATCCCGTTGTGCAAAGTGTGAAGATTATAATGTCAACGGGCTTGACGTTTGTGCATATCCATAGTCGTTTTACGTTTTCGGACAAGGATGTTGAGGCGTCGGACGTTACTTTGACGCATCAGGAGCACATCACGTTGAATAATAAAACGGAGCCGACTGAATTATCGGATTATATTATGGGACTTTTGACAATTAGTGCGGAGCAAATTGTCATTTTGATACTTTTGATCGCATTATTGGTCAAATTCATCTTTTTCGAGGGCAGAGAAGATTTGGCGAGACTCACAGCTGGCTTGAATGAAGAAGTTAGACACGAGCAGGTAACAGTTTCGGTATCAACTACTCAAATTGCGCCATTGGAAAGACAGGAATCTGTCAAAAAAGTCATTTTTACATTGGAAGAGGGAGAAGAAATGGTTGAAAAAGCTGTTCAAACCGAAAAAATTACCGCTTTGGAAGAACTTGAACCTCTTGCGGAGATTGAACACAAAGAACCTCGTCCCTTGGAGGAATGTTTGGAAATTTTAAACAGCGAAAGTGGTCCCGAATCCCTCACAGACGAAGAAGTTATTCAAGTTATCAAGGCAGGAAGAGGTTATTGCCCCCTTTACAAGGTCGAATCTGTTCTCGGAGATCCCGAACGCGGCGTAAAAATCCGTCGAAGTGTTTTTTGTGAAGAAGCTTCCATCAAACCGGATGTCATGTCGTGTCTCCCATACAAACATTACGATTATTCGCGTGTCATGAACGCCTGTTGCGAAAATGTCTTGGGCTACGTGCAAGTTCCCGTCGGATATGCAGGCCCCTTGATGATAGACGGCGAGAAATTTTACGTTCCCATGGCGACGACAGAAGGAGCTCTTGTCGCAAGTACAAATCGCGGATGCAAAGCCATTTCCGTGCGTGGCGTAAAATCATTCGTGGAAGATATCGGCATGACTCGAGCTCCATGCGTGAAGTTTCCGAGTATTTTGCGTGCCGCGCAGTGCAAACGATGGATCGAATCGCACGATAATTACGAAAGAATCAAAACGGCGTTCGATTCGACTTCACGTTTTGCCAGATTGCAAGAAATTATGATCGGAATGGATGGTCCGCAACTTTATATTCGCTTCCGGGCGTTAACGGGCGACGCAATGGGCATGAATATGGTGTCAAAGGGTGCGGAAACGGCACTTCGAATTATCGCACGTGCTTTTCCTGACATGGAAATCATCAGTTTGAGCGGGAATTTTTGCTCAGATAAGAAACCTGCTGCCATTAATTGGATCAAGGGACGCGGAAAACGTGTTGTTTGTGAAGCAATTGTTCCTGCTGACAAATTACGAAGCATTTTAAAGACAAATGCAAAAACGCTCGTTCAATGTAACAAATTGAAAAATATGTCGGGATCTGCGATGGCTGGGAGTATCGGAGGAAATAACGCACATGCTGCGAATATGGTAACCGCCATTTTTATTGCGACAGGACAAGATCCCGCGCAAAATGTCACAAGTAGTAATTGTAGCACGCATATGGAGCCATTCGGGGATGACGGCGAAGATTTGTACATAACATGCACGATGCCTTCGTTGGAAGTTGGCACAGTTGGCGGAGGAACAGTTTTGCCCGGACAAAGCGCGTGTTTAGATCTGCTTGGAATTCGTGGCGCGCATCCAACACATCCAGCAGAGAACGCGAGACAACTTGCTCGGGTCATTTGCGCGACAGTTATGGCGGGAGAACTTAGTTTAATGGCTGCCCTCGTCAACAGTGATCTCGTTAAGAGTCATATGCGTCACAATCGGTAAGGGAAAATATTATTTTTAACCTACAAAAAAATCTAACCTTAAAATAATTTTTTACCAAAAACAAAAATTCTAACCTAAAAAAATTTTAACCTAAAAAAATTTTAACCCAAAAAAAATCTAACCTAAAAAATAAATTTGATAAAAAATCTAACCTAAAAAAATTCTAACCTTAAAAAAAATAATTTTTGACCGAAAAAAATAAATTTGACAAAAAATCTAACCTAAAAAAAATTCTAACCTGAAATATAAATTTGATAAAAAAAAAAAAATCTAACCTAAAAAAATTCTAACCTAAAAAAAAAAATAAATATAACCTAAAAAAAAATTCTAACCTCAAAAATTTTCTTTTGACAGATCATCAATTGCCGTTAACAGCGGAGCTCCCGGCATCTCGGGACAATCATTGACGCCGTCGCAAGCGTCAGAACTCTTCCAAAAGGTTGCTCAACAACATCATCAAACATCGTCATCATCATCAACGACAACAAGTTCAAGTATGCCAACGGTAAATGTGACGCCCGCAACGCCCAACGTTTCGACATCTTGATGATCTTCTACCTCAGTGTTAGTGCGTAAAAATAAGCAGATCCAAAATCTGATTAGAGACTAAAACAAAAAAATAATGTGCAAAAAAACGCTATAATTTGTGGTAGTTGTAAAATTTGTAAAAAAAAATATTTCTTTCTTTTTTTCATTTTAATATTTATTCGTTGTAAAAATTAAGAATTATTTTTTTTTTTGGTTGTTAAACATTTATTACATCAAAAAGTTAAATTTAAAATGAAATACTCTTCGTTATAAAAAAAAATAAATATTAAAAAAATATATATATGATTTGAAACAAATTGAAGCCAGATGAAAGATAATAATTAGATGTAGAGAAAAAAAATACATTTTATTAGGTAATTCAAAAGTTCAAAATGAAAAAAAAATCATTAAAAATTATTATTATAAATAAAGTTAAAAATTAATAAAAATAGAAAAAAAAATGTTGTTTTATTTTACTTTTTCAGGTCGAAATTTTTAATTTTTCTCTTTTTTATTAAAAAGTTGTAAATTCTTTGAATTTTTTTTTTGTTAAAGGTGTTAAATATGGTTCAAAATTTACTCAAATAATTCGCTTTATAAAAATTTAAAAAAAAAAAAAAATTTTCTCATTTTTGACAAAAAATTTAAAAAAAATTAAAAATAAATAAAAAATTGATCGAAAAATTAATTTCACGAAAGCCTCAGCACTTACATGAATTTTTATAAAAATACAATTTTTTAATAAATTTGATGAATAGAATACAACAAAAAATTTTTTTGGAAATTTTCAAGAGAAATTTTACAAAGCGAATAATATTTTGACATTTTGAAAAAAATTTTTCAAAAAATATAAAAATAATTCAAAAAATTAAAATTTTAGCTTTATTACGTAAACTTATATTTTTTTTTTAATTTTTTTAAAATTAATTTTTTTATTAATTCGAAATTGATTTTTAAAAATTTTTTTAAAAGTTTCATGAAATTTAAAAAAAAAATAATTTTTTAAAATTAATTAATTTTTTTTAATTTTTTTTTAAATTAATTTTTAAACTTTTTAAAATTTTTAATTTTAAAAAAATATATAAATGAATCAAAAATAATTTTTTGTTGATAAATAAATTAACAAAAAATTAAAAAAAAAATAAAAAAAAATTCGAAAAATTCAAAGAAAATTTCATAAGCATTGATTTTCTAACGATTTCTTCAAACTCAATTTAAAAAAAAATATTTCGTTCAATATTTCATTCCGAACCCTCATAACGCATTTTACTCTCTTCTCCCTTTCAAACGAAAAAAATTAATTTATTTTTTTTATAAACAAAAACAAACAATACCAAGAAGTCAGTAGCTCACAATTCATGTAATAATGAACAAATTGGAATAAATGTACTCCATCCAACACGTGATAATGCAGAATTTCTCATTAATTCTCTCCCTGTGATTTTTTTTCTCTATGGAAGCTCAAAGCATCAACAAATGATGGATGGGTCATGATAATTCAAATTCAATTTTGCACCATTTTTCACATTCAGGTAAGTTAACAGCGCTTTGTGTTGTTGTCTCGTTTTTTTGTGCATTGTACGTACGATGCGCGCACGTCTTCGGTCTGAAAGATAATTTAAAACTTGATAAGTTTATAAGCATGTACTCAGGCAATAGATAAATCAGTCTTCGTCGAACATCAATACAAACATGATATAAAAACATAAAAAATTATTAGTCGCATTCTGAACACTGAGAAGGTAATAAGCACACAAAAAACGAGTAAAATTGAAAGTATTGTGAATTGAAAATCGAGAAAAAATGTAATAAGTTGCGGTTAATTGTCGATTAAACCAACGTTATGACCAAAGAAGTATTATCGTAATAAATAAAAAAATAACAAACAATCGATTCCGTACCTGAAATTGATCCAGAGTGATAAAAAATATTAACTTCATTCCGCATAAAAACACAAAAAAGTGAAAAAAATGACGACAAGACATTTCCTTAACAAAAAATTCCTTAATTTTTTAATTATAAGTTGTGTGATTATTTCGAGTAATTTAGTTTTAAACGTTGCATGTGATAAAAATAATAATGGTGAGTCATTAAAAAAATATTTTTTTTAAATAAAAAAATTAAATTAAAAAAAAAATTTTAATTTAATTAAATTAATTAAAAAAATTAAATTAAATTAATTAATAATTAATTAATTAAAATTAATTTAATTAAAATTAATTAATTAAAAAATTATTTAAAAAATTATTTTAAAATTAATTAATTAAAATTAATTAATTAAAATTAATTAAAATAATAAAATAAAAATTAATTAAATAAAAAAAATTAAATTAATTAAATAAAAATTAATTAAAATTTTTTTTTTATAAATTTTATGACAACTTCCGATAAAAACGCGTCAAGGGAATTTCGCTCGTCTCACAAAAAGTTCAAAGTTTTTTTTTTATTATTTTTAAGATTATTTCGGATAATCATCCAAATTAATTTTTTTATTTGTCTGATATCAATATCATTTATTTGACTGTTAATTATCTGAGGTTCTGAAGTTCGAACGCAATCTTTGTATCACAATGTTGCTGATTTTTAGTGCACTTCAAATAAATTACAAATTATCTCGAGCCTTTGACGGAGACATCAGGTTATCTAAGTTGGTGACAGCTGCTTTTTTTTTGGCAAATTATCGAACGGAAATTATGGCGATCATCAAGATTGATGAGTTAATTTTTTGTTTTGTTTGGTTTTTTTTAATTGCGAATTTGTGATTTTTAATTTTTTGCAAAGGTTACGTTATCTGATTGATTAAAATGTATACAAATTTGAATTATCTGGACAGTAAAAAATTTTTTTTATTAATAGAATGATATTGCATTGATGATGATGATGATGTTTATATCATGACCAATCTAAAAAGGGCTTTTTGTGGGTTGATATTGCATTGTTCAGAGGAATTTTCTTTAAGTTTTATTTTTTGAGCTTTGAAATTCTTTAAAAGTCTTAAAATGTAATATTCTATTAAATTTTTCACAAAATCGACTAACAAATTGAAAATAAAAATATTTAAAAATAAAAAAAAACATTTAAAAATAAATTAAAATTTAAATAAATAAAAATATTTAAATAAAAAAAAAAAAAAAAATAAAAAAATAAATAAAAAAAATAAATAAAAAAATAAAAAAAAATAAATAAAAAAAAAATAAATAAAAAAAAAATAAAATAAAAATATTTCGAACTCCAAAATCATTTTTTCCAAGTATTTTTATTTTTTTACTTATTATTTTTTATTTTATTTTAAATTTATTTTTAAATATTTATTTTAATTGTTTTTGTTTTATTTTTATTTTTTTTTAATGAAGCAGAATTTTACATTTTAAGGCTTTTATGGAAGTTTAAATTAATAGAAAGTAAAATCAATTTTTTAAGTAAAATTTTTCTTTCAGTTGCTAAAATAAAAACTCTCATTAGAGTATAGTTTTTATTGCTTCCGTAATTGGTTGATTGATTTTAAGACTTTTTATAAAAGGATTGTTGTTAAGCGATCCAAAAAATTTTGTATCTTTTCATTTGAAATTTTTGAGTATTATTATCACTTTTAAGAATTTTTAATAATTCAATGATTAAATAATAATTCAAATGATTCTTCGAGAAACGTCTTTATCAATTTTTATGATCTTTTCAAGGAAACTTCATTCTGAGTAACTTTGTTTTTTTTTTGTCTTCAACCATTTTTTTTATCATTTTTAAATATTTACACAAACAAATCACATTCGATGCAATTATTTTTTTATTTTATTGCCTGCAAACATCTTTCGTCATTAGCTACGTTTTCAATTACGTCGTAAAGGGAGTTTTTTTTTCGTAAAAATTACCTGTCGTCTCCATCGGTAGACTTTGTAATTTACTTTTTTATTATCTATTGGTGTCTCATCGAGTGCGTATTTTATCATCGTCCTCACTCAACTATTGGAACAAACAAACTTGTCATCGAACCATCTCGAGATAATTGATGGGAAAAGTGAAATTACCCGAATATTTTTTGATGACTTTGCGTCAAAGACTTCCGATTTTAATTTTATATGATAATTTGATAGTTAATTACTCGACACTTGAGACGCGGCTTTATTTTATCAATTGGATGTGATTTAATACGTCGTTGAAGGAAGAGCTTAACTAAGCTTTAGATAGCGCGGAATTTTCCGTAATTGCTTTAAAATTACAATTACACAAGAAATGCCTCAAGATTTTTATTTTTTGTTTTTTTTTCGCAGATACCCAAAGAAATAGAGAGCGCTTACTTCACAGTTACCACAATATCGTGATACGAAATACGGCGAACAGCAGTACAAACGGGATTTTACCCTATTTGGGATTGTACAGGACAATTTATCATGTAGAGGGTGACGAGCTGATTCCCGTGGATGATTGTGTGCCTCCTTCGGCAATAAGTGACTTTCCGGGAACGATTTTTCCGGGTGAGTTTTTGATTTTTTTATGAAAAAAAAATTTTTTTAATTAAATTTTTTGATTTTTTTAGAGGATATGCTTTTAAAGGGAGCTGTGATATTTCATATTGTTGCTGCTATTTACTTCTTGTCAGTATTAGCTATCGTTTGTGGACATTATTTCATTCCTTCCGTCGAATGTATTTGCGAGGATTTGCATTTATCAACTGTAAGCGATTAATTTTTTGTCAATTTTCATTTTTTTTATTAATTTTTTGTATAAATATTTTTTAATAATATTTTTAACAATTTTTTAATTATTTTTTCAATAATTTTTTAAGATAAATTTTTATAAAGAATTATTTTTTAACATTTTTTTTAGTTACTAAGTACTAAGTACTTTTTTGTTGAAGTACGAGAAATCTTTTTTGAATTATTTTATCAACCTTATTTTTTTTAACAAAGTTAATTTTTTATAAAACTTTTTTCTGTTAATTTTTTTAAGGTTGATTTTCACATTTTTAAACATTTTTTTTAATTATTTTTTTTAATAATATAAAATATTTTTTTTAAATAATTTTTTTAAAATATTTTTTTAAATATTTTTTTAAGATAATTTTTTTAAATATTTTTTTTTTAATAATTTTTTTAATATATTTTTTTTAATATATTTTTTTAATATACTTTTTTAAATAATTTTTTAATATATTTTTTGAAATATATTTTTTTATTTAAATATTTTTTTTAAATATTTTTTTTAATTATTTTTTTTTAAATTTTTTTTTATAATTTTTTTTTAAAAAAAATTATTTTATATTATTTTATATTTTTTTTAAATATTTTTTTAATTTTTTTTCCTTTTAGGACGTTGCTGCAGCAACTTTCATGGCAACAGCAACTACCATGCCCGAGTTCTTTACCAACACAATAAGTACTTTTGTGACAGATTCTGATCTGGGTATTGGAGCGATCATTGGCAGTATGTTATTCAATACGCTCGGAACAGCTGCATGCGCTGCTCTTGCTGCTAACAAACCAATTCCCATCGATTGGTGGCCCTTATCACGCGATTCGTTGCTCTTCTCCATTAACGTGTCACTTTTGGTTGCTTTTGCCTTTGATGGCGTGATTTGGTGGTATGAATCGATGACGTTCGTTATCTTGTACATTCTGTACTTTTGTATCATGTTCCAAAATGTGCGAATTTCCAAATACGTAAGACCGTTTCTCGAACGGAATTTGTTCTGTTTCAAGAAGAAGAAAGTTTACGATCTTGACAATGGCACGAAAGATGTTGAAAATGGCAATATCCCGAATGGCAAGCATCATGTAGCAAATGGTACTAATGGATATGTGAACAATTCGTATGTAACGACGGAAGAAAAACTTGAAAATACGACGCCTGAGTCGACTGATGTTCCTTTTCACGGGCATATGCCGAGTAAGAAATCTTAAAATCCTCAAATTTGAATCCATTTTGATGAAAAAATATCTTTTAGTAATTGCTCCTCACATCATCGAAGACGAAATTGACGAACCAATGTCCTTATGGAAGCTTCCCGAAGATTCGAGCGTATTAATGGTACGTTTTTAAACGTTTTTTCTGAATTCTGAATTAAATAACTGACAACAATTTATGTTTTTTTAGAAAATTTGGTGGTTTTATACTTGGCCAATACGAATAATTTGCACTTGTTTGATCCCAAATCCAAAAACTTACAGAAAATTGTATCCATTGACGTTTATCATGTGTATGTTTGTTTTGGCGGTAAATTCGTACATGGTAAAATTCTAACCTAAAAATGAAATTTTCACAAAAATTAATATTTTTTCGTTCAAAGGTTGTTTGGATGGTTACCGTAATTGGATATACTTTTGCAATTCCTGAAGCTGTCATGGGATTAACGTTTCTTGCTGCGGGCGGTTGTTTACCTGAAGCTTTTTCAGCGATAATTATGGCGCGAAAAGGTTTGTTTATAAACTTTTAGATCAAATTTCATCAAACTAACCTCAATATTTTTCGAATTTTAGGCGATGGAGCTTTGGGAATTTCCAATTCTTTAGGTTCAAGTTCTCTCAATATACTTTTCTCGCTCGGATTTCCATGGTTCCTTCGTTCAATGGTTGATTTTGCATCCGGCGTTACGCCTCTCGTCAATATCTACAACAATGGCATGGAATTTACGATAATGATTCTCCTGTTGGCGATCTTGTCACTTTATTTGATCATCTCGTGCTCAGGTTATCGGTTAACTCGCACAATTGGCGGCTCATTGCTCTGCGTTTACATAATTTTCGTCACAATAGGTATACTTATGAACATGGGGATGCTTTTTTCCTTTGTCGGGGGTAAAATTGAAGGCACTTGTTAATGATAAAAATTTTCATCTCTCTCGAAAAAAATACTCATGTCTGTCTGTCTTTTCTTCTTATTTCTATTTTTTTGACTTTTCTCTTCAAAATTTTTTTTAATTTTACTTTTCATCTCTTTTCACAGCATCTCTCATACAATTGTTAATTTTCATAACTCCTCATTCGGTTTGTCCGATTTGAATGACATTTTTCATCTCATCCATCATAATGTTCCTTAAAAAAGAAAATTGTTACAAATTTAAGCAATAAAATAGTGATAATTGTAAAAAAAAATCTGAAAAACGTGCATTTTGATTGATATTTTTGCATTACTTTGCTACAAATAGGCTTCAATTCACTTTCTTTTGTTAAATTTGATAGACAGTTAAATTATATTTTGATTTGTTTGAAGAATTGATGTTAAATTAAAGACATGCAAAGTTATGAAGAAATTAAAATTTGGATTTTTTTTGTCTCCTCAAAATTTTTTTGAAATTTACATTTTTTTTTATAAAAATATTCTAAAAAAAAATAATTAAAAAAAAAAATTTAAAGTAAAAATTTAAAAAAAAATTAATTTAAAAAATTTTTTAAGTAAAAAAATAAAAAAAAAAAAATTAAAGTAAAAATTCTAAAAAAATTAATTAAAAAAAAATTAAAGTAAAAATTCTAAAAAAAATAATTTAAAAAAAATTCTAAAAAAAATAATTTCAAAAAAATTATAAGTAAAAATTCTAAAAAAATTATTTAAAAAAAAAATTAAGTAAAAATAAAAAAATTAATTTAAAAAAAATTTTAAAGTAAAAATAAAAAAAAAATAATTTGAAAAAAAATTTAAAGTGAAAATTGTAAAAAAAATAATTTGAAAAAAAATTGTAAGTAAAAATTCTTAAAGAATTAATTTAAAAAAAAATTTTAAGTAAAGTTTTAAAAAAATTAATTTAAAAAAAAATTTTTTTAAGTAAACATTCTAAAAACAATTTTTTTTAAAGTAAAATTCTAAAAAAGTTGATTTAAAAAATTTTTTTAGTAAAAATTTTAAATAAAAAATATAAAAAATAATCTAAAAAAAATAATTTTTTTAAGTTATTTTTTTTTTAGAATTTTAAATAAAAAAAAATAACAATTTAAAAATTTTAGAGGAAATTCATAAAAAAAAATCTCCAACGACTTTAAAATTCAAATAAGTGTAGTTCATTTTTTTGCCATTTGGCGCATTACTTGAATCAGCAGGAAGGCAATTTCAGTTGACGACTTATCAAAACAAGAAAGTGATTCATCCAGCTCGAAAAATTCAATTTTTCTTTGGATTTCTTGCCAATTTGATTGCCAAAAGACCTTTTCAGGATGCCCGGAGAGACGGGTGAGCCCTCGAGTGCGGATGTCACGCAAAAATCGAAAAGACCTTCAGGTAATTTCCAAAAATAAATCTCCTTCTTGTACTTTTTCACACTTGTTATTGATTTTTTTTTCTTTTTCGTGAAGAACGACCTTCGTTCATGTTTCGCATTAAATTTTAATTAATTTTCCACTTTTTTTTTAGATTCTGCTTTCAAACAACAACGTTTACCTGCGTGGCAGCCAATTTTGAGTGCGGGCACTGTTTTGCCGACATTCTTCGTCATCGGAATCGCTTTCATTCCCGTTGGCATTGGACTTTTGTACTTTTCCGAAAGTGTCAAGGAATACATAGTCGATTACACGAAATGTGTGCGTGAAGGCGGTGATTTTTCGAATCAAACGTGTGCAGATTTCATTCGCAATAAAACGGATCATCCGCCATGTATTTGTAACATTCCCCTTGAAATCGACGAAGATATGCGTGGCAAGGTCTTCATGTATTACGGATTGACGAATTATTATCAGAATCATCGTCGTTACGTGAAATCCCGAGATGACGATCAACTTTTGGGACGACTTGATAACGCTCCGTCGACAGATTGTGCGCCTTTTGACAAAGACTCGAACGGAGTTCCGATCGCGCCATGCGGAGCAATTGCCAATTCGTTATTCAGTGACGAGCTGACGTTGAAGACAATTGACGGGAATGATGTTCCGACAGTTAGAACGGGAATTGCATGGCCCTCGGATCGAAATATCAAGTTTAAGAATCCGCCGGGCGATTTGAAGGAAGCGTTGAAAAATTATGCAAAACCTTTGAATTGGAAAAAGAATTTGTGGCAGCTGGATGAGAAGAATCCGAGCAATAATGGATTCGAAAACGAAGATTTGATTGTTTGGATGAGAACAGCTGCGTTGCCAAGTTTCAGAAAATTGTACAGAAAAATTGATCATTCGGCGAAAGGATATAGCGATGGGTTGATAAAAGGAAATTATACACTGATTGTCGATTATTGTAAGTAAAAATATTTTTAAAAATCAAATTAAAATTTTTCAAAATGTGTATTGGGGCGAAAATTTTAAAATTTGCATTGGGATTAATTTTAGTAAAAAGATAAGATTTGCTATAGGGCAAAATTTTGTATGTTCAATGGGAGACAATTTAAGAGAAATTTTCAAAAATTTTGATTTTAAGAAAATTTTAAATATTCATTGGGTGAAAATTTTTAAAATGTGCATTGGGAAAAAAGATTAAAATTTGCATTAGGGCAAAAACTAAAAATTTTTTATAGGCAAAAACGATAAATTATGAATTTCAAGAGAATTTTAATTGTTTATTGGGAGAAAATTTAAAATTTGCATTAGGTCAAAAATTCAAAATGTGCATTGGGTTAAAAAATTTTAATGTTTCTTGGGCGAAAAAGGTTAAAAATTTAATTTTAAGCGAATTTAGAATATTAATTGTGAGAGTATTAAATACTGCAAAGGAAAAATTTTTAAAAATATGCATTGGATTGAAACTTAAAAAAAATTTGCATTGGGTCAAAAACTCAAAATACGCTTTTTGGTAAAAAAAAAATTTTTTTTTTAAAGAAATCTTTTAAAAATAAATTCAAATGTAAAAATTATTAAAATTCAAACTTTTTTCTTTCAATTCAGCATATTCTGTCACAGAATTCGATGGCGAGAAAAAATTCATCCTGTCAACAACATCTCTCCTTGGCGGCAAAAATCCCTTTTTAGGCGTTGCTTATATCGTCGTCGGATGCATTTGTCTCCTGCTGGGCTTCGTATTGCTCTTTACACATATCAAGTGTAGCAAAAGCAGCGAAATGATGATCAACGTTACTCCTCGCACGCCCTACACTTAAAAAAAAAAAAAAAATGAAAAATATGACAACGAGTATTAGAGGCGAAAAAATTTTAAGTGATTCTTTGATAAGTTTTTTATTTTTTAATTTATAGGCCCCGTACTTCTATCACTATTAATGTAGATTTCTGCACTTTCCTACACTTTAAAAGCACTAAATATCGATAATCATAAGAAAAAGCTTGAGACAAAAATGTTTCAAAGTTACCAAAGTGAATTAAGTGACCTTCTAATCATAAACGTAGCTTACTTATGGAGCACATGAACACACAAAAGCACGTCATTACTCGTTTATGAATGAAAATGTATTTACTATTTGTTAGATGTTTTACAATGAATTAAGCAAGAAATAAATATTCTTCATGTTTAAATGGATTTTTTGGGATTTTCAGAGCAATTTGAAGGCTTTTTGAGTGTTTAAAAGAAGAAATTTAATTAAAAAAGTTAAAAATTTGAAATTTTTTTGATAAATTTAAATAAAAATTGTGATTTAAGGAAATTTTAAGTGAAAAAGTGACTGAAAAATTTTCATAAAATTGAAGTAAAAATTAAAAAAAAAAATTGAAAAAATAATTTTTTTAAGTTTTCAAAGAAATTAAAGTGCTTTAAATGATTAAAAAAAAAGTAAAAAATTAAAAATAAAATTAAAGTTCAATCTTCGAAATCCGTTAAAAATATTTTTTTTCGAAAATCTTTCTTACGCATGCCCCAACTTCCACAAATGAACCGTCTCCCATTGGAAATCTCATCAAACAATGTTCAACAGTCTCCTTCAGTGTTGCTTGAACCATCAAACAATCAAGTCATGCTTCTCCTAAAATCAATTAAAAGCACGAAATATCCAACGATCGAATTTATAAACAAAACGAAGACGAAAAAAAAACTCTCCAAACACGCATTAGACAAAAAAATCTTTGCAATCCAATTTATTTTCGGCAAACTTGAAAAGCGAGTGTGGGAACAGAGACACCATTAAATGTCCTATTAATAATAATAATTAAAAGAGATCGAGATCAGGATTAATTAAACATTCATACTTACTTACCTACTTCATATGAATCTATCCTTCGTTCGTGGAAATGAGAAAAAATACGAAGCAGAATTAAAATTATAGGCGTCAAGCTTTTATTTAGTCATCAATGGGCATTAAAAATAGATTACTTCGTTTCTCTTGAACTTATTCTCTCGTTATTTTTTTCTTTATGTGTCGTCCTCATCATTCATTCATTTGGGTTCAAAGGCAAAACGAAGAAAAAAATGTATTAATTCTATTTGGTTTTGGCGCTTTTTCAATCAACTGTGAAAAATACGGTTGGATTCTGAAAATTCAGAAAAATTCAATTTAAATTAATAAAACTATTTTAATATTTTTTATTATATTTTCGAAGAATTTAATTAAAATTAATTAATTAATTTTTAAATTAATAAAATTTAAAAAAAATAATTTGTTTTAATGAATTGTTAATTAAAAAATTCGTCAAAAATGATAAAAAAAATAATTTTAAAAATTAAAATTAAATTAAATAATTATTTAATTAAAAATTCAATTTAATTTATTATTTATTTAAATTTTAATAAATTCGAAAAAAATGCAAAATTTTAAATTTTTATAATTAAAAAAAAAAATAATTAATTATTTAAGTATTTAGAAATTTTTAAAATATTTTTTTTTATAAAATTTAAATTAAAAATTATTTTTTTATTTAAATTTCGCCATAATTTGAAAAAATAAAAAAAATATTAAAATAATTTTTTAATTAAATAAATTTAAATTAAAAATTAATGTACCTAATTTTAAAATAATTTATTTAAAAATTAATTATAAATTTAAATTAAAAAATTATTTAAATATTTTTATAATTTTTTTTTTTTATTTTTTTAAATTTGAAACTAATCGAAATTTTTGAAAATATTAAAAAAATAAAGAAAAAATCTATACCTAATGTATTTTTTTTTATAAAAATGCGGTTAAGTAAATTTCACAAAATACATTACCTCTCTTATTTTTTTTCCTTATTTCAGCTCCAAAAAACACATTTCAGCACAAATTTGGTTGCGTTAACTCTTGTATGTGTGTCCAAAACATAAATCGCACATGTTTATCTGACAGGCGGAGGCAACAGTTGATTATTATTACATCTGTGGTATTGATCTTAAATATTTAATAAATTGATGAGATAATTAGTATTGATTAAGTCATGTGAAGAGATGCCGTTTCTGCGAATGAAGGGGCATGATTGTGTTGTTGAACATTGTTCTGCTAATTAATTGAAGACAGAAATGCACAAACACACAATTTTTGCTTGGCAAATTCGATTCAAAATTCGAATTCGTGGAAATCCGAAAATTATTGTGAATGGCACGAGGAGTAATAATCGACCTGTTTATAAAATTTATTGTATCACTGCGGTCATTTTATTGATAGGATAATAAATAAATGTGCGAGAGAAACGGAGCAAAAGAGGCGAAAAAGGTCATTAGTAACGAAAGTTCTGTGGGCTCTCTTATCAAATGACATTTATCAACACCATCGCCCATAAAAATGTTTATTTAGGGGGGAAAGGCTTAGAAGCAACTTTGGATTTTTTTTTTTGAATTTACTTGATTGGTCAGTATGAAAATGTTGATGATGGCATCTTTATTGGGGCGATTTGTTTGATTTATGTTGACACAATGTACACGAAAGTCACTGAGATTTACTGATATGGATATTGGGACATTGTTTGTTCAGTATTAAAATGAGTTCAGTGAGGAATTTACGTTGAGTGACACACAAAAGGACTCTTCATTGATGTCGGTAGCTTTTCGAGGAAAGGTAAATTAAGGAACAAAAGTGAGGAAATTTTCTGTGAAGGAAGGCAAAATTTGTCATTTTTATCAATTTTGGGTTTGAAATCGGACAAAAATCGACAGTGACAAACAAAGGTGCAAGAGAAAAATTTTTTCTTCGAATTAAAGTCAAATTTTTCAAAACGAACTTTAATTTTTAAAGCATTTTTTAATATTTTTAATAAGGAAAAAATTCAGAATTTTCAACTTTTACTTACAAAATACATTTTCTCATTTTTTTTCCTTATTTCAGACTTTCTTAAAACTTTTTAAAATTTAAAAAAACTTATTTTTACCTCGAACTTCTGAAAAAGGTAATTTTTTAATAACAAAATTAATTTTTTTTTATCATAAAATTCAATTTTTTAAGCTTATTTGTTATTTTAAGAAAAAAAAAACTAAAATAAAATAATTTAATTAGATGTAGTCATTTTTGAATGAAAACAAAAGAAAAATAATTTTTCTTGAGAATTGTTTTCGTAAAATTTTTGAGTTTTTAATAATTTAACTTTTTTATTTATTAATTTAATTTTTTAAAAAGATTTTTTTATTAACTTTTTAAATCTTTTAATTTTTTGAAATTTTTAAAATTTTTTAAAATTTTGAAAAATTTGTTTTCGATTTAAAAAAAACTCACATAAAAAAAATTATTTTGATATTTTAATATTAATATTTAAAATATAGTTTTAATAGGTATTATATTTTTATTTTTTCGAATTTTTGAAAATTTTATTTTGAAATAATAAATTGAAATTTTTTTTAATTAATTTTTTAATTTTTTTTCTTAATTTAAAAATTAAAAATTAATTTTAAATTATTAAATTTTGAGAAACCAATTTAAATAATTTTTATTTTTTTATTTAATTGTTTTTTAAATTTTTTTTTTAATTTTTTTAATATTTTAAATTTTTTTAAAAATTTTTTTTTTAAACTTTTATTTTTTTAAATTTTTTGAATCTTTTAATTTTTTTTAAATTTTTTATATAACATTTCAATTGCGAAACGCTCAGTTTTTCACAATTTTCAATTGAAATCGATACCTCAACCCTTTTTTTGTTTGAAAAAACTTCACTCGTAAAATTACGAAATTCATTTCTACAAAAAAAAAAAATTAATTAAAAAATGTCAAAAATTCTATTTTAATCATAAATTCTTGTTAAAATCTCGCCACGCCGCCTTTTTCCCAACCTTTTCCATTTATCGCATTAGTTTTCCTTTTTAATACGATAATGAGCAACCTTACGAGTTAACTTAAAAGCTTCTGCCTCTCTTACTCCATATTTAGCAATATTACAATAAAAATAATGAAAGAGCAGGAAATGTGCATATTCATAATTTTTATTCTTTTTTTCTATTTTCTGAAAAAAAAGAAATTGAAAAAAAGAATAGAGTCGTGTTTGCAAAAATTTAATGTTTCATATACTTACAATTATCTTTATTGTTATTGTAACATGTTGTGAACCGAAGAAAAGTCTCGAAAAATGATTCTTCTTTCCAACTTTTGCATGTTTCTCGGTAATTTTGAATGAGTTTGAGTTAATGTTTTCATAAAGCTCTCTTTGTGTGTTTTTTTGCATCGTTGGAGTTCAGTGTGTTGTTGCTGAATCAACACAAAAAAAAGTTATCTTGTGAATATTTAACGAAAAATGGAACAGAAGTAGTTTTTTTCTTCTGCTTTCTTTCCGGCATGCATCATTTTTTCCACGACGAAGAGAGAAGCAAGAGTTGAAATGCACGTCGGATTAAAGAAATTCGTTACAAACTTTTTTTTTATTGAATTTAAAGAAAAAAAAGTATAAAATCTGTTCTTTTTTCCCTTTCAGACAAGCGACGTTGTAGTTGATGATGTGAAATTTATCGACATGTCGAGTTCCTGTTACGCGAATATTAAAATATGGCGAAGACAAAAACCGCTTCCTGCAACGAAACACGAAAAATTATGTCAGTTCAGTTATTAGATTTGTCGAAAGGTCGAACGCAGCGCACAATGACTTAACATAAATGCGGAACAAAAACCGAAAAAACCCCGCAAGTGTAAATGGTAATAATGAAACAAGTAAAAATTTATCACCTTTGGCACGGTTCAACTTACTTTTTTTTTATTTCTCCTGCTTAACACCGGATGGCAAAACAAATAAATTTTCGTACGAAGAATTTTCCTCTGTGTGTTGGTTTTTTGTGTTTTATTTTATAGGAAACCCTCGGTCGGCGACGACAACGTATGATAATGACACAAAATGAAAAACAAAAGAAAAAAATACGCAGGAGGAGTAATGAAATAAATATGAAGCTGTACGACAAACCGGAAATTAACTGTAATTATCTTAATAATATTTATATTTTTTTGTCGCTGAACGTATAAAATTTTTATGAGATTAAACGGTGTTAAGTGCAGAAAAAAATTTAATAAAAATTAAAAGAAAAAGGTCAAGAAATTTGTAGAACAAGAAGGATTGCGTGAGATAACAACAACTGAATGTGATGATTTATTCGAGAATTTTTTTTTGTACGCAATTAATTTATTTTTTTTTTTAGTGTTTTTTTTATTTAATGAGACGTCAGCATGAAAAAAGTGATATCTCTTATTGAATTATTAAATAAAAAATGTTTCTGTTGAATAAATCACGAAAACTAATCAAAAGAGTTTTTATTCCACGATTTCTTCTATTTTATTTTTTAATAAATTTTTCAGTAACCGATTGGATAAAAGTTAAAGTAGAAAAGTTATCATTCAAGTTAAATTTAATTTAAACGCATTTATTAAAATTTTATTTTAATTGATTTTTAATTTTTTTTTTTAATTGATTTTTGAGAAATTGAGATTTAATTTTTTTTTTTAAATTCTTCAAAAATTTTTTTTCTGAAAAAATAATAATTTTTAATTATTTAAATTTAATTTAATTTTTAATTATTTTTTTACCTCTTAAATTGTTTATTTATTTTTTTTTAATTAATTTTTGAGCAATTTTCGTATTTTTGTTTTAACATTTTAATTTTTTTCTCATATTAATTCTTCTTAATATTTTTTAATTATAAAAAAATAATTTTGAAATATTTTTTTTTAATTCATAAAATGTTTTTTAAATTTGTATTTTTAATGTTTTTTTAAATTAAATTTTTTTTATTTTATTTATTTTTAAGAAATTTTTATATTTAATTTTTAAAATGTTTATTTATTTTTCATATCATTTTATTTTTTAAATTAATTTTTGAAAAATTGAGATTTTATTTTTGTAAAAATTCTTCAAAAAAATTTTTTTTTCTAAATTTTTAAAATATTTTTTTTTTTAAATATTTATTTATTTTTTATTTTATTTAATTTTTATAATTAATTTTAAAGCAATATTCGTTATTGTTTTTATTATTTTATTTTCATTATTTTTTAATTTTAGTTTTTTTTTTAATATTGAATCTTCTTTTAAAATTTTAAATTTTTCTAAAAAATAAATAAAAAAAAATTTTTAATTTTAAAATATTTCTTAAATTTATTACTTTTAATTTTTTTTTTAAATTAATGAAATTTTATATTATTTATTTATTTTTTTTTAATTTTAAAATCTTCATCGATTTTTTTTAAATATTTTACTTCAAATGCATTTTTAAAAAAAACTTGACACGATTGATTTAACTTTTGCCACGTCTTACTTTATATTCTAACAAAAAAAATTATACAAAGCAAAAAATGAAAAATTTTCTCCTTTAAATATCGTTTCATTGCTTCTTTCATTGTTAAAGCTCGACAAAATGGCAATTTATTCATGTGTTATCAAAAAATAATAATTTTATATTTGCCTGATGTACGCGGCATAAAAAATTCTATTTTTATGGGTATTTTTATCATCATTGTTGGCGGTGTGTATTTTTCCGCAAAAAAAAAGGAAAAAAAACCGAAAGAACGAAAAATGGTTGAAATAGTTGAAGAAAATATAATAAAATAAGTGAAATGAATATGTAACACTCGCACATATGCGAAAAAAGTGAAAACATGCACATGTAAGGCCAAAAAGAAAGCAATTCATTAATCATTGAGCGCAAAGCTATTTTTTAGTGTGGTTCTCTCGCCATTTCTTGAAACGAGATATTTTTAGAGGATACTTTTTTGGGGGCGAGAAACGCCTTTGTGCGTGCTAAATGTTTGTTTGTCTAACTGAAAAATGAGGTCAAATAAAATTTCATTAGAAAAGTACACGGCGCTTCCTTTTTTTAATATTAAAATCGGTCTAGACGTGATAAACTGAGCCAATTTTAAACTTTTTTTTATTTAATTTATAATAACAGCTTATAATCATGATAATACAATTAATTTTGTTGATTTCTCACATGAACACAATAATTATTTTAATTTTTTTCGTTAATTGTTTTCGTAATTTGTGGTATTTTAAATTTATTGTCATTTTTATAGTATTGGTAAAATATATCGTCCTCATATGTTCATAAATTATCTCGAAATTAAAAATGTTTTTATTTTCTCTCACATTTATTGTTCTATAAGTAGCTCGTTAGATGGCAATATGATGCCACTCGACATTCAACAGCAATCGATTGGATATCAACAGACGACGACGCAACAGGGAGTGACTGTGATAAAGAGGACTTGAAAACACGCGACGAGACATTTTAATGGAAAATTGATAATAATTTCATGTTTGTTTAAAAAAAATTAAAAGACACTTTCGATATTCGAAAAAAAATTTAAAACAAATTTTCGAAATTCGAAGAAAGAATTTAAACAAATTTTCGAAGTTCGAAGAAAAAATTTAAAACAAATTTTCGAAATTCGAAAGAAGAATTTAAAACAAAATTTCGAAATTCCAAGAAAAAATTTAAAACAAACTTTCGAAATTCGAAGAAAAAATTTAAAACAAATTTTCGAAGTTCGAAAAAAGAATTTTAAACAAATTTTCGAAACTCGAAGAAAGAATTTAAAACAAATTTTCGAAACTCGAAAGAAGAATTTAAAACAAATTTTCGAAGTTTAAAAAAAATTTTAAACAAATTTTCGAAACTCGAAAGAAGAATTTAAAACAAATTTTCGAAGTTCGAAAAAAAAATTTAAAACAAATTTTCGAAGTTCGAAAAAAAATTTTAAAACAAATTTTCGAAGTTCGAAAAAAGAATTTTAAACAAATTTTCGAAGTTCGAAGAAAAAATTTAAAACAAATTTTCGAAATTCGAAGAAGAATTTAAAACAAATTTTCGAAGTTCAAAAAAAATTTTGAACAAATTTTCGAAACTCGAAAGAAGAATTTAAAACAAATTTTCGAAGTTCGAAAAAAAATTTTCAAAAATTTCGAAATTAATTAATTATGAATTTGAAAATATAATCAAAATTGAAGAATAAAATAAAAATAAATTTAAATAAAATTAATAAAATAGAAAACGAAGCTTATTCTAAAAATAAGTCAAAAGTTCAAAGTAAAAAAAAATATTTTTAATCCGCATAAAGGATCAAAAGACAAAAACGCGCCCATTTATAATCTCTTGTTTATCTTTTCTGAACCATAAGTAACTTGTCACTCGATTTCGATGCCAAAAATGAAGAATTTGACACACACTTAATGCCAGACGAGACTATCAAATCGCATTTTCATGCTAAAACGAGTGTAATTCAATACTCGACCCTTTTAGCGATATAAATAGATACTTGACAATGAAAAGAAAGTTAATTACATTATCTCTATTCAAAACTTGTGTACAAGTGTTTCATAAATCAGTAATTTTAGCATAATTGCCTCATATTTTCTTTGTCTAACTATTTTCCCTGAATCTCTCTCTTTCTCTTTTCGCATGAAATAAATGAAAGGAATATTAATCATTTACACTTGAACAGCACACATGACGTTTCAACTCACCCACGTAAGCTAATAATATGGAGAAAAAAGAGAAAGAAAGACAAAGAGATGGCATCCACATATAACTATCCAACACATTATTCAGTATTAGACCAAATGTAAACGACTTCAATTTTTCTTCTTTACTCTGGATTGTTTCAAGGATCAAACGTGTAACTTTTCTATATGAACGTAAGGATCTTAAGTCATTTCTTAAGTCGTAATTTTCATGAATTTTTAGATATTTTTACTGAATTTCGTACAAAAAATCATAAAAGAGCTCAAAAAGCTCGAAATTTTGTTACAAAACGTACGAATTTCAGTAAAAATATCTAAAAATTCATGAAAATTACGACTTAAGATCTTACGTTCATAAGAAAGCTTAAGTTACACGTTTGTCCTGTTAATTTCCTGTGTCTACGAACGTAGAAATAGAAAAAAGCAGAGAAAAAGAATGAGACGGAAACTCATAATAAACAGATACATCTCCCGGATGGGCAATCCTTTTATATGGAAATGCTCCTCGGAAATGCTGATGCCTTTGAATTGCCCCAACGACCTACATATGAAACGAATTTTAATGAAAATGGAAGATTTTGGACATTTGTTCTTGTTAAGTGCTCCATATTCGGTATTTCCATACGTTTTACGGCTAAGCTTTAATATCATTAAAGGATGACGATCAAAGGAATATCTTATGAGCGTTTTAAGAGCATCTCTCTCTCTCTTTTGATGCAATCGATTTCTTCTTGACCTCCAACTTGACCGAGAAGGCATATTGTGTAATTGAAAAATCAGTTCACGTAATAACGACACGATGATGAGTTGATGTTGAAAGGAATATTATTACTTTCTCCGCCTCCTTCGTTTAAGTCGTCATTGTTTGTTGTGCTTTTTTTTTTATTTTCGGCATAATCTTTTGATTATTGTCAGAACAAAGTGGCCTACTGTTGCTTTTTCGACTTGTGTTTACTTTTTTGAGGCACGTTTTCAGCAACTTTTAATATTGAGCAAAAAAGCATGTAATTTCCCTCTTTTACATAAATATTGGAAAAGTTGGACATATATTTCGGGAGAATATAAAGGAAAAGGTGAAGAAACGGAACATCAACATTCTGGTCAACGAAATTTCTTGTAATTTTTATAGAAGGGTTTCGAATTTAATGTGAAGCTCGAGAAAACGAATTTTCTTGAAATTTTATTATTTTACTCAATTCAGTTGAATTATTATTTTTTTTTATTAAAAAAAAATTTATTGAAATTTTCGAAAGTTTTTATTCTATCAAATTTTTAAAAATATTTCTCATTTTAAAAAAAATTAATTTTAAATGGATTTTAGACTATCTTAGATTTTTTTTATAACAAATTTTTAATTTTAAAAATTTTTTTATTTTTTTAATTATTTATTAATTTTTAATAATTAATTTATTAAACATTTATTAATTTATTAAAATAAAAATTTTTCAAATTTAAATTAAAAAAAATATTTTTTTAAATTAAATAAATTTAATAAAAAAAATAATTATTAAATTTTAATAAATTAAAATTAATTTAATTAAATAAATTGTTTTTAAAATTTAAATTAATTTATTTTAAAAATTTCAAAAAATAAATAAATAAAAAATATTTCATAAAATTTTTAAAAATATTAAATTAAATCAATTGATTAATTTTTAATTAACTAATTAATAATTATTTATTTAAATTTTATTAAAATTTTAATTGATTTTATTAAAAATTATTTTTATTAAATAATGATAATTTTTTCGAAATTTAATTAAAATTTTAATTTAATTTAAATTTTATTAAATTATTTTTAATTAATTTTTTAATTAATTAATTAAAAATAGACCAAATTATAAAAAAAAAAATTAAAAAAAAAGTTTTCGAGAATGAAAAAAATAATGATTGGAAACTCTCCTTTGTATAAAATCTACATGGCACGTGTTGTTTGTCTTTTATCCTTTCCTCGTTCAACTCATGTTGAATTTGGCATTAAGACAAGACAAAAACTGTTACTACAACTTTTATTTTCCGAATATCGTAACGCAACATACGGAAAAAAGAAAACAAAATAAAATTAAATGAAAATAACATTGACCAGTTGTGTCTCGTCCTACATTTCTCTCATTCTCTCTCCCCTTCTCGTTAGCAGAGCAAAAAAGCCTCCGAGGCAAGAAATACTCACATCAAATAAATTGAAATCCGTATCGATAAGCCAATCAGTCAATCAGTTTTATTGATGAATGACTGCATTTTTTTGCTTTTTTGCCTTTTTACCGCCCGATGAACTGCATCCATCACGAAAACAATGAAAAATTCAATTTACGTGCATCTTTGGGTTGAATTCGATTTTAAACTCGCCTCATGGTCCTTTTTTCATGATTATTGAAAAAAATAAAAGTCAACAACAGAGAGAAAATAGAAACATTCGAGCAATTGTAAAAATTGAAGCATAATCTAATAAGATAACGTAATGCAATAAAAGTGAAGAAAAATACAAAAAAAAAATCAATTTGATAAACATTGCAAAAAAAAGGACGAGAGATTTACATGGAAATAGTGTCTTGTACTCAAAGGGATCGATATTTAAAGTTACTCGAGGCAGTAAATTTTATAAGAGAGTCAATAAAATATTTAAAATGACGATTCAATTGCATTTTTGAGTCGTCTTTTGCTTTTCGGTTCATGTAAATTTAGTTATTTCAAAAGGATTTCTTTCTTAGAAATTCATTTTTGATGCAAATATATGAATTTTTAGGTCAATTGCACTCTTTCAATATGTCTCGATATTACCTCATCAATTCTTACAGTTGTAATATTTTTCTTCGTAAAGGTCATTTTTAGTTCAATTTTTATTAATTTTATAAATTTTTGTTCATTTTAAGAAAAAGGTCGTGATATAATGGAGACGACTGGTTTTTCGTTTGAATTTTTTTTTCTTAAAATTACAAACGATTAACATTTTTTGTATGAACTTAAGTAGCTTAAGTTAGCTTAAGTTAGCTTAAGTCGTATTAAGTCAATTTAAGATACAAACGAATTTTAGTATGTAATTAGAAAAAGCGTTATAGGCCTCATAACGCTTTTTAGTTTTTATTCGAAAATGCGTTATGAAGCAAATTTTATCAAAAAATTTTGTGAAAAAAGACTTCCAACTATAAAATTTACCAAATTTAGGTTGAAAAATTTATTTTGGATGAAAAAAAAAAATTCGGCCAAAATCCTCTTATTATGAGGGCTCATGTACCCATTTTTGAAAATTGAGTTAGATCACCGTTCTCCGTCTCAAATTGAAGGTTTTGTCTTTAGAAACAACTTTTGTTTTGGACTTTTTCCAAATTTTGCGTTTTCGATGTACAGGAGCTTTTTAAAGATGTTAGCAAAAAAATTGATCAAAAAAAATTTCAGCCAAAATCCTCTTATTATGAGGGCTCATGTACCCATTTTTGAAAATTGAGTTAGATCACCGTTCTCCGTCTCAAATTGAAGGTTTTGTCTTTAGAAACAACTTTTGTTTTGGACTTTTTCCAAATTTTGCGTTTTCGATGTACAGGAGCTTTTTAAAGATGTTAGCAAAAAAATTGATCAAAAAAAATTTTCAGCCAAAATCCTCTTATTATGAGGGCTCATGTACCCATTTTTGAAAATTGAGTTAGATCACCGTTCTCCGTCTCAAATTGAAGGTTTTGTCTTTAGAAACAACTTTTGTTTTGGACTTTTTCCAAATTTTGCGTTTTCGATGTACAGGAGCTTTTTAAAGATGTTAGCAAAAAAATTGATCAAAAAAAATTTCAGCCAAAGTCCTCTTATTATGAGGGCTCATGTACCCATTTTTGAAAATTGAGTTAGATCACCGTTCTCCGTCTCAAATTGAAGGTTTTGTCTTTAGAAACAACTTTTGTTTTGGACTTTTTCCAAATTTTGCGTTTCCGATGTACAGGAGCCTTTTAAAGATGTTAGCAAAAAAATTGATCAAAAAAAATTTCAGCCAAAGTCCTCTTATTATGAGGGCTCATGTACCCATTTTTGAAAATTGAGTTAGATCACCGTTCTCCGTCTCAAATTGAAGGTTTTGTCTTTAGAAACAACTTTTGTTTTGGACTTTTTCCAAATTTTGCGTTTCCGATGTACAGGAGCTTTTTAAAGATGTTAGCAAAAAAATTGATCAAAAAAAATTTCAGCCAAAATCCTCTTATTATGAGGGCTCATGTACCCATTTTTGAAAATTGAGTTAGATCACCGTTCTCCGTCTCAAATTGAAGGTTTTGTCTTTAGAAACAACTTTTGTTTTGGACTTTTTCCAAATTTTGCGTTTCCGATGTACAGGAGCTTTTTAAAGATGTTAGCAAAAAAATTGATCAAAAAAAATTTCAGCCAAAATCCTCTTATTATGAGGGCTCATGTACCCATTTTTGAAAATTGAGTTAGATCACCGTTCTCCGTCTCAAATTGAAGGTTTTGTCTTTAGAAACAACTTTTGTTTTGGACTTTTTCCAAATTTTGCGTTTCCGATGTACAGGAGCTTTTTAAAGATGTTAGCAAAAAAATTGATCAAAAAAAATTTCAGCCAAAGTCCTCTTATTATGAGGGCTCATGTACCCATTTTTGAAAATTGAGTTAGATCACCGTTCTCCGTCTCAAATTGAAGGTTTTGTCTTTAGAAACAACTTTTGTTTTGGACTTTTTCCAAATTTTGCGTTTTCGATGTACAGGAGCTTTTTAAAGATGTTAGCAAAAAAATTGATCAAAAAAAATTTCAGCCAAAGTCCTCTTATTATGAGGGCTCATGTACCCATTTTTGAAAATTGAGTTAGATCACCGTTCTCCGTCTCAAATTGAAGGTTTTGTCTTTAGAAACAACTTTTGTTTTGGACTTTTTCCAAATTTTTTTAAAGATGTTAGCAAAAAAATTGATCAAAAAAAATTTCAGCCAAAATCCTCTTATATTATGAGGGCTCATGTACACATTTTTGAAAATTGAGTTAGATCTTTAGAAACAACTTTTGTTTTGGACTTTTTCCAAATTTTGCGTTTTCGATGTACAGGAGCCTTTTAAAGATGTTAGCAAAAAAATTGATCAAAAAAAATTTCAGCCAAAGTCCTCTTATTTGAAAATTGAGTTAGATCACCGTTCTCCGTCTCAAATTGAAGGTTTTGTCTTTAGAAACAACTTTTGTTTTGGACTTTTTCCAAATTTTGCGTTTTCGATGTACAGGAGCTTTTTAAAGATGTTAGCAAAAAAATTTCAGCCAAAATCCTTTTATTATGAGGGCTCATGTACCCATTTTTGAAAATTGAGTTAGATCACCGTTCAAAATTTAATGATTTTTTAACTTAACACAACTTAAAATGACTTAAGACATTCATACAAAAACCTACACTTTCGTTATCTTAAGACATGAAAAGATCATCTCGAAACACTTTTGCAGTCCAAAAACTTTCCATAACGCCTTCAAATTCAGGTCGAAGTTGTCTCCTTTACTTCCCCATTCGATTTCCATGAGCATCATGGGCATGCAAAATTCTTGAATGTCATCTTTTGTATCCGAAAAATGTCAACCTTTAACGACTTTGTTCATCAAGCGACAACAAAAAAAAAGTTTCGAACACATTTCTCGGTAGTGCCTCAAAAAAAGCAAGAAGAAAAAAAATATAAAGAAGAGAAATATGTCAAAATATAATTTATGAAAACCTTGTCTCGTACCATTTTTCTCTGAATTATGGAAAATATGCTGGCAATTGAAAAAAGTATTTATAGGAAGTTTTTTTTTGCTGTTTTTGCAACCAGACAGCCAGCATCGTTAAGGCAAACATATGTTCGAAGCAAAAAAAAAAAACAAGAAAGGTAAACAACAAACACGCCGCAGCGCAACAAAAAAAGGTTTAAATTTCGTTTTATTGCCTTTTTATACGAAGAGATTCGAGTCGGGGCTCGTAAAATTACCCCTAAATAAGCGAGATAAAAGGAGAAACGAAAAAAAAAGGTTTGGAGATAATAAAATTTAATTCAAGTCCAAACACAGACATTATCCGAACGCACAACAAAAACATGTGTGAGATATGTGCTTGTTGTAAATTACATCGAAATTGAATAAAACGAAGGTTTCAGGTAATCGAATCGATAAATTTTCCCCCGAAAAATAATAAAAGTGCATGTTTTATGGAGTCAAATTGAATATAAATGGATAGTTAATTCGCGATAAAAATACCCGAAAAAATGACTTTAAAAAAATGAAACTCGTAAAAAAAAAGAAAAAAACAATTTCTTTGTAAATAATCTGCTCGAAATGAAACTAATTCCACTCCTAAATCCCATTATTTGTCGAAATATTTTAGTTTCGTTCGTTCACGTTTCCATAGAAAAAAGCAGAAGAAGAAAGGAGAATAAAGAGTCCGTTTGTAATCGAGTAAAGGATGATTTAATAGAGTACGAGAGAATTTAGTTGTGTATTCACTGGAACTTATTGTAATCGGAATGCATGCTGCTGCCTTGCACAACACATTTCTCGGCGTATGGAAAAAAAAAGAGAAAGAAAATAACAATAAAGAAATCTTTAAAAAAAAGAAACGAGAAAAATAGGATGAAAAAGTTTTTTTTTAGTTGAGAAAGGGAATTTTTTACGAAGGCGCATTTTCTCGAATTTTTTCATGAATTTTTTTTTTCACATATTCTTTTGAAATTTTAAAACTTTTTATGAACTTTAAATTTTTTTGATAATAATAATTTTTTTTATAATTTTTCAACTTTCCAAAAATTTCACTAATTTTTGACTTTAACAATTTTTTTAATTTTAATTTTCAAGGAATTTTTTATATACAGAAAAAAATTAAATTTTATTTTCGTAGCTGACAAAATTTAATTTTTAAGTTTTTATTTTCGAGGTATTTTTTTTTTCAGAATTTAATTTAGAAAATTTAATTTTAAAAATTTTTAATTTTTCTAAAAAATTTTCGAATTATTTTTTAATTCTTAAAAATTATTTATTTTAAATAATAATTTCATAATTTTTTTTTTTTAAAAAAATTTGTTTAATTTTTGATTTAAAAAAAAATAAATTTGGTTGTGTTTTATCAATTTTTTTTTAAATTTTAAGTTTTATTTTTTTTAAAATTTTGAAACTCTCAATAAAATTTCTTTTTTTTACTTATCAAAAAATTATTTTTTTTTTAATTTAAATTTTATGAATATTCATAATTTTTGAACTTTCCAAAAATTTCAAAATTTCAATTTCAAAATATTTTTAAAAAAATTAATTTTCAAAGAATTTTTTTTTCACAAAATTTATTTTTTTTTTTTTTAGGTTTTAAAATTTAAAAAATTTCAAAAAATTTTTTTTTTAAATTAGAAAAATATTTTAAAAAAATTTTTTTTTTTAAATTTTAAAATTTTTAATAAATTTTAATTTTTTTCAATATTTTTCTTCAATTTTTTTCACAACCTTGAATTTTTCTTTTCTTCGAACATCTCTAAAGCACATAACCACATTTTTCTCCGAAATGCGGTAAAAAATGATGGAAAAAAAAGAATAGACGAACGAAAGAAAGAAAAGTTGTTGAGAAAAATACATTCTTTAAAATCTCGAACAATTTCAGGGCGTTGAAAAAATGCCACTCCATTGAATTGCTTTTTAAACTTCTTTAAATAATGCTAAATTTTTGGGTCATTCGTCGTTCGTTCGTTTTTTTTCTCCTTCACTAAAATATGCAGACTTTAAATTGAATATTTTCTAAATAAAAAAAATCTTCAAAGCAAAAAAATTTAAAACGACCTTGATTGAATTTTTAAATAAATACTTTCGTTTTATCTTCTCGTTGACGTTGTTTGCTAATAAAATGTTTATTTTTATTTTTCATGCGAAAAAACACAGAGACTCACGTGTTTGAACATTTTATTGGCGGCAAGTGATTTCATTCATAAAAATGCAAGTTCGAAATTGCCGTTGAGGCATGCGCAAAAGCCCGATGGAATGCACGGAATGAACACGTACCAAAGAGTACATCGTCAAACATTAACATGGAACAAATTTTATTATTGTTTGTTTTGTGTAACAGTCGTACTTTTGGCGGAGGATTCGAGTTTAGTTTAGTTTTGGCTGTCGGCTCGCGAGTGTCTAACGGTTTTTCATTGCGAATCAAGTAAAAATTAGTTTTTCACACAGGAAAAAGTTGGAAATATAATTAAAGGATAATTAAAAAATAATTATCAAAACAAAAAAAAAAGTTATTACATATTTTGTCGCTAAACACCCGTAATTAAATTCAAACAAAATAATAATTGTGTACGGAAAATATCAAATTTTAATGACAACTACTGGCTCCTCAATTAAACATGACATGACGATGGCGGTGACAAAATAATGATGATAATGCGATGTGTTTAACATACAATTTTTTATTATTCGGAAGGATAAAATATATAATTTTGCGTACGGCACACAAATTAATGCTGCGAATCGAAAACGAGGAACCACAAATGTAATAGAAGAGTGCGGTTACACATTCAGCAAGTGTTAGATTAGAAAATATTTGTGGCGATGTAACATGGAAAATAAGTGTATGTTATTCATTTAATGAGGTGTCTCTTGAATATTTTACATTTTATATGTTAATATACATGCGAAAGGAGCTTATGCGGAGAAAATTTTAAACCAAGTTGTGTGTTGATTGAAAATTGCAGTAATTTACCATGATTTGAAAGGAATTTAGTGTTGTTTGTTGATAAAATATTATGTTACAATTCGAAATGAGTGATTATTAAATTTTGTTAAATTTTTTTAAAAATATTTTTTTTAATTGGAACAAATAAATATTATTTAAAAATTAATTAAAAATATTAAATAATAATTTTTTTTCATCAAAAATATTTTATGATATATTTTAAAAATTTATTGATATTTAAAACATTTTTTTTAAATTTAAATATTTTCATACATAGTGTAGACAAAAAAAAATGTTGAACGAAATAATAGAGAATTATTTAAAAGTTGATAAAATCAATATTAATATTATCGACATTAATAATGCAACTGTGATTTTAATAGAAAAAAATATTTTATATCGCAGAACATTAGAGAAGAATGCAAATTACATTCTACAAATATTTCTGATTGAAATAAATTCTTTTTCTTTTTTTTAAATAAATTTCTTTTTTTTTCTTAAATTTCTTTTTATTTAGTTGTCAATTTTATTTTTATAAATTGTTTTCAGTAATTTTTTATGAAAAATTTTTTAATGAAAAAATCCATGCTTAAATACAATTTTTAATTTTTTGTTAAAATTTTTATAAAATAATATGAAAATAAAAATTTTAAAAATTGATTGAAAAAAATATAAAATTCTCATAATATTTAATATTTTAAATAATTTTTAATATTTAATTCACTTTTAACAATTTTTTTTCCTTAAATAATATTTTTTTTTATTTTATTTTAATATTTTTAAGTTAAAATTTTATTTTTAAAAATGTTCATTAAAAAAATAAAATAGATTTTAAAATGTCATATTGTAAAAAAAAAAAAATTAATTTTTTTATTAATTTTTTAATGTTTTATAATAGAACATAAATTTTACTTAAAGATATTAAAGTCAATTTTTTGTGTTTTTTATTTCTCACAAAAAAAAAATAAATAAACTAAATAATACAAAGAAAAGTAAAAGAAATTTCCTTAATTGGAAAATCAAAAATATTTTTAATTTTTCACTTTAACAATTAAAAATTCATATTCATTAAAATATTTTTTTAATATGATCATATTTATTAATATGCCCTTATCGCGTATTATATTATGTTTTATTCATAATAAGTAAAAAGAAAAAATATTTTATCAATTAATCTTCCTGTTATCCCCATTAAAATGTCAATTTTATAAATTTTTAATGTCTGAACGTTAATACACTCGCTGAAAACAGATTATGCTATTAAAGATAATTAATCTCACATTTTCGGCAATATAAAAAATTTAATACTAATTCTTAATTATCATCATTATATTCTTTTAATAAAAATTTCAAAACAAAATTTGATAATTATTTTGTATAATTATTTTAATTTAGATAAATTTCATTATTTTTTTGTGCAAATGTTTTTTCAATATATATATCATGTTACACGAAAAAACGAAAGTTAAAGCTAAAAAAGTTGTAAAAAATATAAATTTCAATCGTGCGCGCACAAAAAATACTCTTGGGACAGATATTTCTTCTTTATTCTTAAAACCGAATAAAACTTGTAAATTGTAAAATATTGCCTGATTGTAACAATATTAAACAAAGGATCAGTACATTAATTTTTTTTGCCCATAAAATATTCATGAGACGTCAAAAATCAAATAAAATAATTTTTTTGAATAATTTTTCGAAAATTTATTAATAAGCACTGCATTTCTGCACTTCAAAGTCTCAAGTAGTGCAAAGTTTGTTGTTATTGTCGAGGAAAGTAGCTTGTTGCATGCGGGATGCTTCCTCTGACAAATTGATTTTGACGGTGAACGGAACACACAAAAGGTGTGCAACATGATACTTGCACAAAAAAAATATTTTTTAAAGCGAAAAGAGAGAAAAATAGAGCGAGGGAAACAATACTTTTGAATTTTTCATAAACTTTTGCGAAAACTTTTATAATTATTTTAACTTTTCTCTTGCTCGATATATTTTTCAGACAATTTTTTTCTTTACATCTAATGAAATCGCATCATTTATTCATGTATATTATAGAAAACTAAAACTTTTTTTTCTGTAAAAATAACTTTTAAATGAAATAAATATCATTTGTGTAATTGAACGAGTTCATTTTTCGTTCTCAATTTTTTTTTTCTTTGCACAAAAGAACAATTTTTTTCGTTATTTACTCGCAATTTGCTCGAAACTTGGTCAATTAAACCTTTTAATGGTCTCAATGGCTTTTTTTCGTGCCATTCTCGTGCCTTGTTTTGAATGTATTTTCTGCTCGAGCGAGATAAACTAACACACCTGTTGGCTGTTTATTTTCGCTCCTTTTTGATACAATTTTTTTTTGTGTTGTTGAACGGATGTGCGGTTGTTGATTTTTTCACACATTGAAGCACTTTACAACAAGTTCTTTAAAAATTCAAACGAAAATGCTTGACGTCAAAAGTTTTTTTTTGTCGTAAAAAAGCGAAATAATGCAAAATAATGAAATTTGTTAGACATAAATTTAATAGGAAGTAACTTTGTTCGGAAGGTAATGTAATAAACATTAAAAATATTATGGAAACTTCCTATAAATTCTATTAATATTAACGTTTTATCCAAAATTAAATAACCTGTCCAGTATAAAAGTCCCGTATTATAATTAAGCGAAAAGTCCTGTTGAAATATTAATTGACAGTGACATGGAAGTGAATAAAAAAAAAGAATTTTGCTGATGGGAATTTTTATTTTTTTTAATTAGGAATTTATTAAATAAAATTTTAATTTTTATATTTAAAAAAAAAAATTAAAAAATTAATTTTCAAAAAAAAAAAAATTAAATTTAATTTTTAACAAAAAAAAAATAAATTAAATTTAAAATTAAAAAACTTAATGTAAAATATTTTAAAAAAATTAAATTAAATTTTAACAAAAAAAATTAATTTAAATTAAAAAAAAAATAAAATTTAATTTTTTTTCAAAAAAAAAAAAAATTAAAATTAAATTTTCAGAAAAAAAATAAAAATTAAATTTTCACAAAAAAAAAATAAAATTTAATTTTTACAAGAAAAAATAATTTTTACTTTAATTTTAAAATTAAAAAAAAATAATTTAAATTAAAAAAAAATTAAGTTTCTAAAATTTTTTTCAATGAAATTTAAATTTTTGAATTTTAATAATTTTTTTTTTGACACTTAAAAAAACTATAATTTTTTGGTGAATTTGAAAAAAATTTAAAAGAATTAAAAAATTGCTAAAAAAAATTGAAGAACTTTAAAATTAAAAAAAAATCTGAATTTCAACAAAAATTTTTATTTCAAAAGAATTTTGGCAATATTTTTCTATTAAAAACTTTTTCACTCAAAAAATTAGATTTTTTCAGTTCATAAATAGACATTTAACCCTTTTTCGAAAAATTTCCTTCATTCCACTCCTGATTTATTACTATCGTAAAATTAAACTCAAATTTTTATTATTAAACGAAAAATCCCTTTTTTTTTGCTCGCGCAACGAAAAAAAAATTGCTTGAATAATTCATATTTCCATCCAATTGTGAGAAGTGAGAAGAAGAAGAAACCTTTCGCGCAGTCCAACAATTATAACTCATAAAAACGAGCAATTTTTTTTTACATGAAATTCATGAGTTCATGGTCTGCTCGTTCACTCGACATAAATTGTCGTTTGGCACAGAAGAAGATGTACCTCCATAAATTTTTATTCAAACGAGATGTGTGTTAATGACAATTTTTTTTTATTTTTCCTCCCGCATCTCTTTTGAAAGCGGATCGTTTTTTATGTAACATCTTGATTTTTCTTGTAATGTAATTTTATTGCTGCTCAGATAGAATTCCAATTTCAGCGCACGTCATTTCCGCTTATTGAAAAATAATGAGAAAAATTGAGACATGAATATTAATGAAAGACGATTTTACAAAAAAAAAAAAAAAATCCAGAATTCACTTCCGTAATTAATTCATCTACAGTCGGATGTTGATAGAAAAAACACTTGGTAAGCGTAAAAAAAATAAATAAACAAAAAATTTCAACATGTGCGATGCGAAAGACAAGTTTTAAAGAGCTCTTGCGGGAAATGTTACCTGCATCGACGAAAAATGATGAATAATGAACTCTCGGAGTGTTTTTCGGAATAAAATTTAATAAAACAAAAAAGTGCAATAAAAATATGGCAAATTCCCACAAGTGCAATAGGTTACTTTTGTGTCGCTGTGTCAAGTGTGCGACATGAGAGAGCTTCTACAAGTCTAAATAATAACCACATTACGTTTTTTTTTACTTCATTCGTAATATGTACTTTTGAACGAGGTTAACACAGAACAGAGAGATAAAACGGTTATTATGTTTCCTGTCACACGATTTTTCTCATGAATGTTTTTTTTTCGTCTCACAGTTTGAACAAAAAAAAAACGGGACAGGGAGAAAGCACCTTTTTAATTTATTTAGAAAACCCTTTTGCTGCTGCTGCTGTGTTTTATTAAATTTTCTGGATTCATGAATCAGCATTTCTTTCTTGCGAAAAGAAATTAATATAAAAATGTTTTATTGAGAATGGAGGCGGTTGGTAGTTGAAAAATTAATAAAAAAAATAAAAAAAAAATTTTAAAAAAATATAAAAAAATTAAAAAAAAAAATATTTAAAAAAAATATAAAAAAAATATTTAAAAAAAAATTAAAAAAATATTTAAAAAAAAATTAAAAAAAATATTTAAAAAAAATATATTTAAAAAAACTAAAATTAAAAAAAAATTATTTTATGAAATTTTTAACTTCTAAAAAAATTTATATTGAGCAAAACAATTTTTTTTAATTTTTTTTTTTAAATTTATTTTTAATTTTTTTTTTAATAATTTTTTTTTTTATCTTTTATTAATTTTTTATTATTTTTTTATTTTTTAATAATTTTTTTAAATTTTTTAATATTCTTTTTAATTTTTTTTTTCGCTAACATTGTGCGCTAACTTGAATAGATATTTTTTCTCCATGAAACATATGCTCGGAGACGCATCGTTCTCGAGTTATAAGGTCACAACAGATCTTGTAGAGCAAAGTCAATATAAATTTTATAAAAATACAAAGTAACAAAATTATCTCTGAGAGAGAGAAAAAAAATTATTCAATAAGAATTTATGTAAAAAAAAAGACAAACGGAAATGAGTCAATTTTTATGAGAGATAAAGACAAAAAATTACTAATTGAGTGTATTGAGTTCCTTTTAAGGAAAATAAAAAGCAGAATTGGACCTTTAATTGATGATTTTCGGCAAATAATTTACTTTTTGACCCAAGTTTTTATTTCAAAATACAAGAAAAAAAAATTAAATTTGTACAAAAAATTAAGAAAAAAATTTTTTGTTGAAATTTTATTAAACTTTTATAGAATTTATAACATCAAATCTTCAAAAAATCCATTTTTGTAAGCATCAACAGCCAAAAAAGTCATTGCACAAATGTTCAGTACCAAAATAATTGAAGATACAACCAACCAAGATTGGTATTCGTTATTTTCAGATCTCGAACTTGAAATTTTTGGATTTTCTGTAGTTTTAACTTTCAAATTTTCATTATTTTTAAGACATTTTTGATTTTTATATCTTTCAGACAGTCGTTTTTTCCCTTCGTCACTTATATAACTTGTTGGTTTAAGATATAAGTTTTTTAGTTTTTTCAATTTATTCACATCAGAGCATGAAATTGGATTAAATTCAAAATAAATATGAAAAACATTCTGAAATTTTCGATTTTTTAAGCAAAAATCAACATCAATAACGTTAATTTCTTTGATTTCATTCATAAAAACGACAACATGGTCTAAATATGGCTTACAAATATCATTAAAATTAATTTCTTTGATGAAATTTTCTTGTAAATGCAATTCTCGTAAATTTTCTAAATCCTGAAACCATAGAGGATCAATTTTTGTCAATTGATTTTTGCCAAGTTCCAATTTTTGAATAAAATTAAGACCTTTGAAAATTTTTGATGGTAAATTTTTCAGCGAATTGTCGTAAAAAGAGATTCTTGATAAAGTTTTTGTTGATTGAAAAGTATTTTCGTTAATTTCGGATAAGTTTGCGCCATTAATTTCCAATTCGTCAAAAGTCTCGTCACGAAAAATTTTTTTTGAGAGTTTTTCCATAAATTTTTTTTCTAAATTTTCCAAAGTACAAATTTTATTTTTCAGAAAAATTTTGACCAAGTAAGAATTTTTTTTAAAAGTTTTGTCAAAATTATCAATTCTACATTTTTGAGCTTCAATTGAACCAAACAGGAAATAAGTAAAGATTAATTTTAAATGAATTTTTTTCATTTTTTTTTTTCTATTTTCAAAGAAATAACGCGAGAAACTGAGCTCAAAATAGCTTGTTACTCGTTTTTTATAAGATTCATGAACGGAAATAATTTTTTCTGTCAGATTTTTTTTTTTTTTTATCTAAAATGAAAGTTAAAGGAAAGAGAGTCACTTCCTGAAGTGATAAAAGACATCATACAAGCAAAAACCTTATCTTCTGTTGTTTTTTCATTAAAAAAAAAATGAAAAATTTGTCAAGAAGCGTTTAAAAAGTTGATTTTCATCAAATTTTAATGAAAATTAAACGAAATTTTAATAAAAATTTCCTGAAAATTATACTTTACAAGCCAAAAATTATAAATTTAATCAAACAATCCTCTCATATATGAGTCAACCGCTAAATAAATCAACGCAACAACCGTCAATGATATAACAACCAAACACGTGACGAACATTATCTCCTCCCCTGAACTCATTTTCTTCGTTTCATCTCGTTCCTTTAAGCAAGATTCATTTTTGTAATGATTCACAATGCGTTTTTTTCCTTCCTCGCTGATACCTTTGAACGTTTTGACCTTTACATTCCTCAAATTATCCAATTCGTCAACATTTGAACACAGCATTGGATTAAATTCTACAGAAATTTCCAATTTTTTACATTTTTTCGCTTCGTTAACGAGAATTTCATTGATTTCATTCACCGAGACAATTAAAATTTGCAGTTTTTGGGCTTCGCAAAGGACATTCAACGAAATTTTTTTGATGAAATTCTCTTGAACGAGAAATTCTTGCAAATTTTCCATGTCGCTGAACCATGAAACGTCGATTTTGGTCAAGAAATTCTTGCCCAAGTTTAGTTTACGGAGCATTTTGAGCTCGTTAAATGTTTTGGAAGGAATTTCCTTGAGCGAATTGTTGTAAAAGGAAATATTTTCAAGATCTAACGTTGATTGGAATGCATTTTCATCGATTTCTGAGAGTTGCGCGTGATGAATTACCAAACTTGAGAAGAAATATTCTCGTAAAAGAGCTTTGAGGAGATTTTCTTCGAGTTTTGGTAAGACGCAAATGCCGTCTATTAAAATATATGAACCCATAATATGGGAAAAATCATTGACGTCACAATTTCGGGCTTCAATTGAATGAGTTTTGATGAAAATTCCAATCACAAAGATGATTTCTCGGAAATATTTCATTTTTTTTTTTCAACGTGAATACTGTAACAAAGCGACTTACAGCGTTTTTTATAAGAAAATCCTTCTTATTATCGCCCGGAAATCTCCTTTCCGCTATCGTCTTGACGCATACCCGCATTTTTTTTCCATATTTATATCCCGAACAACCCTCTCTTCCGCTTAAAAACAATAAAAATAAAAGATTTTAAAAGAAAATTAATCTCTCAAGGGTGTTTGGTACCACAAACGGCGGTTTCTCACACAAACAAAAAATTATTAATGTAAACAAGCAGCGAAGAATATGAAAAATGGTTCAAAATTTTTCATTCTCTCTCACGTAAACGCCTCGAATGTGTTATAAATTAACGAGGAAACTTTTTTTTTTAATGAAATGTTAAATAATTCCCGTTCTTCCGCCTTGAAAGTTGGATAATAATGATAATCAAACCTCTTCAATCAGTTCTTCGTTCGTCGTCGCCATAAAATTTAATAATAATAAAGAACGGATTTATTTCACTTTTAAGCTTTTAAACACATTTCTCGACAAGACTCGGGATTATCTCTCTCATGTATGTGAGAATTTTTTTTTTCATATGCTTTACTGTGTTCTTCATCTGTGTTATTAATAATATAAAATATCTCTTTTCTTTTAGTTTTACTTGTTTTTTTTTGTGTCAGACAAGGAATTGTCGTACAAGGAGACAAGACAAGTGAAGAAGATAATAAATTTTCTTCACAGTTGCTTTTTGCATTTTTTTGTGAAATAATTTTTTTGCTCCTTGGAGGTATGCAATTTACATTACATACGAAATTTACAATTTTTTAAAGGATTTCATGTAAATTTTTCAAAAAATTTAATTTATAAACCTTCTTGAAGTTCATTAAAATAAATTACAACAAACCGCACATTAATTCTTCAAACGTAACTTTGAGTTAACGTGTTACAAACCAAAAAGAAAATCTTGAAATTCGTCTTTAGTGAATGAAAGTTCTCCTAAAATTCTATTTTTTTACAATTTTGTTTTATTTTTTTTATTTTAATTATTTATTTTTATATTTTTTTTTCATTTATTTTTATTTTATTTATTTTTTATTTTTTTTTTATTTATTTTATTTATTTTTCATTTTTTTTATTTATTTTTATTTTATTTATTTTTTTATATTGATTTTGCCATGTAAAATTTTTTGATGAGAGATGATCTCGAAAACTATACGTCTCAGAGCATATGTTTCATGGAGAAAAATGTTAGTAATGACGTGCCCGATGTTATTCGCGAAAAAAATTTAAAAGAATTTTAAAACTTAAAAAATGTTTTTTTTTCTATTTTTTTACAATTTTTAATTTTTTTTTTAAATATTCTTTTTTTCAATATTTTTTTTTTTAAATTCATTTATTTTTTTTTAACGAAAGAATTCTTTTGTGACAGAATTTTGATGCAACTTCCATTTCCGGAGTGAAAACAAATAAAAATTGCTCATCAAAGTCGTGTTTTTTTTGCACTAAAATTCCGTCTCGCTGGCTCGCACATCGATAAATATCAATTTTATTTGTGATTTATTGCTTTCCGATTGCTATCCTTGTTTGTGTACCATAATTTATATAGCAATTTTTCGGGAGCTCGGATTATTTTTACAAATTTGTATCATCACGATAGAGAGCAATTTATCAATTATTTAATAAAATTGACAAATTTATCCTTTTTTTGTTTGTTTTTAAGCGTTTCGCTCGTATTTTCAGCCCAATGGGCGATTTCGCCGAAAAAAAATTACAAACATTATTATTTATTGCAGTAAGTTTTGGATGGAATGCTTTAACGGAAAATTTATGGATCGGAATTAAGTGAAAACATCTTTATTTCTTGTCTCGGGTAGAGAGTTATTCAAATGGATAATGCACGTCTGACTAACTTTACAGAAATGTTTGATAATTCCAATCAATAAGGAACGACTTTGCCATGAGAAGAGTGACATTGATGTAACAAAGTCGGCGTTACGAGGGAAGTAAATAAAATTTTTATTATCATACGATTTGTCGGAGAAAAAGGTACGAAGAAAGGGAGGAAAAATGATTGATTTTGTTTTGAATGAAGAAGAAAATTCATGAGATAAGGTCAATTTTTTTCACAAAAGAAGAAATTGAAAGTGAAATTTTGACAGTTTTGTTCATTAAAGTCAAAATATTTTTGTTTTTGGGGGAAAAAATGACATTTGACGTTCTTTAATTCTTTTGAAAAACGTCAAAAAAGTTGAAATTCGGAATGTTTGTCAAAGCAATTTTTGTCACAGCTCCAAATGGATAAAAATTTGTCACTCTAATTTATCATTTTTAATCATTTTATTACTCAAAACTGCCAAAAAAATTGAACTGAAAAAAAATTTTTCTTTGACATAGTTTTGTTTTGAAAACTAAATCAAGAGAAAAACTATGTCAAAAACTGTGTCAAAGTTTTTGTCAAATCTTGCTCCAAATGGATAAAAATTTGTCAGAGGGCTCTAATTTATCATTTTTAATCATTTTATAACTCAAAACTGCCAAAAAATTGAAACTGAAAAAAAATTTTTCTTTGACATAGTTTTGATTTTAAAACTAAATCAAGAGAAAAACTATGTCAAAAACTGTGTCAAAAACTGCAATTTTTGTCAAATCTTGCTATAAATGGATAAAAATTTGTCAGAGGGCTTTAAGTTATCATTTTTAATCATTTTATAACTCAAAACTGCCAAAAAATTGAAACTGAAAAAAAATTTTTTCTTTGACATAGTTTTGTTTTGAAAACTAAATCAAGAGAAAAACTGTGTCAAAGCAATTTTTGTCAAATCTTGCTCCAAATGGATAAAAATTTGTCAGAGGGCTCTAATTTATCATTTTTAATCATTTTATAACTCAAAACTGCCAAAAAATTGAAACTGAAAAAAAATTTTTTCTTTGACATAGTTTTGATTTGAAAACTAAATCAAGAGAAAAACTATGTCAAAAACTGTGTCAAAGCAATTTTTGTCAAATCTTGCTCCAAATGGATAAAAATTTGTCAGAGGGCTCTAATTTATCATTTTTAATCATTTTATAACTCAAAACTGCCAAAAAATTGAAACTGAAAAAAAATTTTTCCTTTGACATAGTTTTGTTTTGAAAACTAAATCAAGAGAAAAACTGTGTCAAAAACTGTGTCAAAGCAATTTTTGTCAAATCTTGCTCCAAATGGATAAAAATTTGTCAAAAGGGCTCTAATTTATCAAGAAGCATATCGATTTTCGCCCGAATTGTTATTCCAAGATGTCAAAATGCTCAAATTTGACCTATTTGTCACTCCCTCATGGTATTTTTGTCCTTCTATAAATATTTTCCACTCTTACACGACATAACAATAAAAATGTCTACCTTTTTATGTTCCATTCTGAGATGTTCTCGTCTTATCGACACTTAACATTTGACGCAGTCATTCACTCTTTTTTTTTAATAGACATTTTTTCGGTTTGAGAATTCGTGTCTTCCTTCCTCGAAGTTGTTGTCGAGCAGATTGGATGCTCATAAGAATTTTTATTTTATTTTGTTGGAAAGGAATTTTTATCTGATCCTGTCATTTTATTCCATCATCATTTTCAATGCCAATCTACCATTTTTCCGCCGTCGTCGCAGAAGAAAAGCAAGAAAAACGGAGGAAGTGAAGAATCATAATAGCGTGACGCGGTTTTTGTTGTTGTTATTCTTGCTAAAGAAGCTGTTGATGGCTACGATAAGTTTTATTATTAAAAATAACACAAAAATGTTATTTTATTATTATTTATTATGAGAGCACGTCTCATATAATTCAATTTATCACTTTATTCTGTGAGAAATATCGATGATTCGGTAATTGGTTACGAAAGTTTTTTTTTTAATGTTTTGCTTTTTACAAAAAATTATCGTTTTTTGGATTTTTGGGTATGTCTGTGAAATGACAGCTGTCAAAATTTTTAATAAAAAAAAATTTCGAACAATTTTCGACTCAAAAATTTTTTTAAAAATAATTCTTAAAAATTTCAATAATTTTAAATAAATTTAATTAAAAAAATTTTTTAATTTATTAATAAAAATAAATTGAATAAAAAATATTTTTTTAGCTTTTTTTTGTATTTTGACTTTTAAGAATTTTTGATAAAAAAAAAATTAAAGAAAATTTTATATTTATTTTTTTTTAATTCTAAAAAATTTAAAAATAATTTTTATTCAAAATTTTTAAAAAAATTTATACAAATATTAAAATTAATGAAATTATTTTTAAAAAAATCTTAAAAAGTTTAAAATTATTAAAAAAAAAAAATGAAAATATTTTGATTTTTTATTAATTTTTTCTCTTCAAATTTTAAATTCGATGAGATAACTTTAATATTTCATTCCAAAAATTTAATTAATCGATTTTTTCAAACAGTAAATAATTCAATTAATCATACTTTTAGTTGTCAAAATTTTCATTTCTTCAATACGGACTTAAAAAACGCTTTCAAAACATTTCTCCGAAATTCTCACACAAACAAAAAATAAATCTAAACAAAAATCATTTGAGATTTATTTCACTCTCAAGCACCCTTGTCACATTTTAAGCTACTTTTGTACGAAATTGTCTCTAATTCATGCCGCGCCATCGTACCTAAATTTAGATGATATCTCGAGCTTTGGGATAAATCTGTGTAATAATGAAATAAACGGACAAAAACGCTCCGTGGGCAAGAGGAAAACAGCATAGAGAAATATTTGTGGCATGTCCAGCAAACGTAATTCAATACACAGACAACGACAAAAAAAAAGGGAAAATGTTCATTCGAGTGAAAATACCTACTCTCTACCTACCTGGATTCCGAAATGTGTCAAAAGAAATTTTGCGGAGTAAATTGGACCAAAATTGGGAAATGTGTGATAGTTATGGAAATTATTGATAAAATTCCTTTTGATATTTTCCAAAAATTTGTTACTTTGGTAAATTGAGGTGACAATTTTGCAACTAAATATCAAAGAAGATATCACACATTCGACAAAGTCTGTAAAAGTTATGAGGTTAAATATCAAAAAGTTAACTCTGGTTAGAGAAACTCGGCTCAAAAGCAATCAAAGGGAAGACATTTCATATTTGCCTTCGTTACAAAGAAGAGGAAAAGTTTACCTTTCCTCCTACTTTTTGCTTCTTATGAATATGAAACGACTTTTTTTTCTCGATTTCTCTATTTCGATATCATCGAGAAAGCCTTGTTCAGTAGAGCTTAGATTATAAATATTGTAGATAAATATCATCATCGTCGTTGATGGTTAAACAAACACTGAACAGGGAAATTGCTTCCTTATTGCTTGACACAACCCACACGACGAAGCGATAAAAATTATTATCCGATATTTTGCAACTTTTACGAGGGAGTAATTTGCTTAACGGAAAATATAAAAGTCATCCTTAAGCCGTATATTGAATTGTTGCGAACGACGACGACGACACATGTTGAAAATTGACCTCTTACCGAAAAAAGAAACATCAAACAAAATTTTAATTTTTCATTTAAGTTTGACCTTTTTTTCAGTCATTGTGAGTTGAGAATTTTCCGCGCGAACGACTTTTTACAATGTGTTGGCTCGAAAAATTGTCGGAAACAGACCGAAAAACTGTCTCAAGTGCCAACATGCGACGATATGAAGAAAAAAATCATAATTGGGTAACAACATTTTGTGACCTTTGAATTTTTTTTAATGAGCACTAATTAGATATGCTTCATTTTCTTTTCTTTTTTGCGTTGTTACAGTTACGGATTTACATTTTTTTGAGGCAAAATTAATTTTTTTTATGAAAAATTTTAACTTTCTTAAGTTTTTGGCTTGGTTTGGATTAATTGGATAAGATTTTTAAATTTATTTAATTAATTTTCATTTTATTTATTTTTTTTTAATTTATTTTAAATTTTTAATTTATTTTTTTTTAATTTTTATTTTATTTAATTATTTTGATAAAGCAAAAATTAAAAAAAAAACTTAAAAAAATTATAATTAAATTTTTTTTAAAATTTTCTCTTTTTTTCTAATATTTATATTGATTTTAAAAATTTTTTTAAAATGATTTTAAAATTAATTTTGAGTAAATTATTTTATGAAAATTTTTAACTTTAAGTTTTTTGTGCTTGGTTTGGATTAATTGGATTTAGATTTAGAAATTTTTTATTTATTTTTTTTGTAAATTAAAAGTTTAATTTTTTCGTCAATATAAGTTTTAAAAAACTTCTTCATATCTTAATATATTAAATAATTATTTTTATTGATTTTGTTTTAATTTTTTTATTAAAATAATTATTTTTATTTATTTTATTTTAATTTTTTTATTTTATTTTTTTTTGAATTATTATTTTTTTTTGTGAATTTATTTATTTTAACAAAAAGCTACTTTTTATCAATGAAAGCCGTCAATCGAATATTTTTCGAAGAATTCGTCAATAATAAAAAAAAATTTTGATTAATATTTATTTCAATTTTTATTGTTAACCGAAAAAATGCGATTTATTTTCGCACTCGCAACAACTGAAAAAAAAAAATGCGAAAAATAATCAAGGAGAGTGGGTTTTAATTTTTATTATTATTTTTCACATTCGTAGTGTTTCGTTCTCATATCACGTTAAATCTGATCCGAAACAACAATCAAAAATATATCGAGAGAAAGCGAAAAAAAAACCTTTTTACGAAATTATTATTACATTTTTGCTACAAACAGACAAAAAATTTCAATCAAAAATATAAAAAAAAAAATGGGAAAATAATCCATACAACCGGCAATAACCCGGAAAATATGACGAAGCAAAATAATTTCGCTTTTTTCGCAGAAACGGAACGAAAGATTGCATCAAAAAGTAATCACCTGTCACACATTCGCTTCGTGTGTGTGAGTGTTTTCGCTTAAAATCGAGCCGCGAGCTTGCTTTAATGACGAAATTTACGATGACGAGAGATCCAATGAATCGTGTCGGACTCATCGTGATGATTTTGCCGTTTTCGGTTTTTCTGTCTGTTGAAATGTAATTATCATCGTCTGTGTTGAATGTCGACGAAAAAAAAAGTTTTTGGGAAATATGTTTGGCTGTGGCAGTAGCATGTTCGTGCCTTTGATTAATGAACCAAAAACTAATTTGATTGACTCTACGCGTTTGTTGCTGCAGAACACGCAGCATAATTGACAAGTTTGTTTGAGAGCTGAAAAAAAAGCGATTTACATGTCGGAGACGCTTCTCACGTGAAAGACGTGCAAAAAAAAAGAAGAAAAGTTCAAGGAACGGAATGTGACGTGATGGAAGGAGAAATTGAAACTTTCGAGGAATTTTGTGACTTTTACTTTTAATTTTTTTTGTTGTGAAAAAAATTACTTTCAAAGTCATTTCAAATGAAATAATTGATCGAACTTGAGACGAAATATCAACAAATTTAAAAAATTTTCAACTTTTCATTCAAAAAAGTTGCTTTTATATATGATTTAACAATAAAATTCGCATTGGGTCAAAAATTTATATTTCGCATTGGAGCAAAAATTTAAAATTCACATGGGGGCAAAAATTCACATTGGGTCAAAAAATTTGATACTCGCATTGAGCCAAAATTTTAAATTTCGCATTGGGTCAAAAACTTAAAACTCGCATTGGGGAAAAAAATTAAAATTCGCATTGGGGCTTAAACTGAAAATTTGTGTTGGGACAAAAATTTCAAACGTAAATTGGGTTAATTTACATTAAGACAACAGCTTAAAATGTGCATTGGGGTAAAAATTTGTATTTCATATTATTTCAAAAAATTAAAATTTGTATTGGGGTGATAATTCAAATTTGTCAGATGTTACATGAATCTAAAAAGCATAAAAAATCACAAAAATCTACCAATTTGAAAATTAAATAGTTTCTCAAAAAACAACAAACTGACCAAATATCAACAAAATCGTCAAATTTCCCTTTCTACGTTAATTTTTATAATCATGTGACAACCTTCCCGCCCCAAAATCCATTAAGTAAATCCAAAATGTTGACAAAGCAGGTGAAATGCGTGGCAACTACAGATAAAACATCAAGTGCATAGTTGTTTTTGTGACAAATATTCCGAAAATTACACCATTCCCATCAACCTCAATAATTAACGTCAACTGTTTGGTTATCTGGTTTTGTTTGAGTTAATTGAATCTGTGAGCACGACATGCCAAATGCAACGACACCGAACGACTGTCGAGCAAGAAAGAACGATTATCATTTTAATCGGCTGTTATTTATGGCAAGAAAGTGCAACTACTCCGCTTTTGCTACAATTTCTTGTTGGTTACGAGTGTTTTTGCATTTAAATCCATTTCCATACTATTTCCGTTCGTACTCTCGTTTGCTCTCATTTTTTTTTTGCTTGCATTAAAGAATTTGCGGTTTGAGATTTCAAACGTAGACGACATCAATTCTTTAATTTTGTTAAAATGTTTGCTCATTCAGACAATTTTCAAGAGAATTGATGGACAAAAGATTCGTTCGAGACAGAGATTCTTTGTGCGAAAATTATGAAATAGGAAGTTGCCTTGATTGAAACACAAAGAGAGCGCAGAAAAAGGCTAACAACAAAAGATTGTGCACTAATTTATGAAATTGCCATTAACTTTTTTTTTCAAGAGACGCCGCCGACGACAATTTAAGATGAAATTATTTCCGTTCATAATTCGTTGGGAAAAGTTTCTCCATCAAAAGTTGTTGTTTTGTCTTTAAAATCTGTAGTAAATGATGTTGAATGAAGTCGATTTCGCCGATGGCTTCGAAAGTTTTATCTGTGGGAAAAGTTGTTTTCATTTATTTTATAATATTTGTTCTACTTTTTCAACATCTTTTCTTCATATTGATCGATTTCTTGCGATTTCTTGTCTTTTTTTTACCTCAAAAGTAAGAAAATTATTAAAAATGCATTTTTAGCACAATTCTATTAAAGTTTTTATTTTAATTTTATTTTAATTAAAGATTAATTTTAATATTTCGAAAAAAATTCAATTATATAATTTAATATTTTCGTTTTTTTTTGTTTAATGAAGACTTTGACACATGATAAAATAATTAATAAAAAAAATTATTTTTTTATTTTGTAATTTTAAATCAAAAATGGAAAATTTTGGAAAAAAATCTCCCAAAATAAAAAAATTTGAAAAAAAAAATTTTTTTTTTGTAATTTTAAATTTTTACTCAAATTTTACGAGAACAATAAAGAAAATCTTCCAAAATAGAAAATTTTGAAAAAAAAATTTTTTTTTGTAATTTTGAATTTTTATTCAAAAAATGGAGATTAATAAAAAAAAATCTCCCAAAATAGAAAAATTTTGAAAAAAAAAAAATTTTTTTGTTAAATTAAAATTTTAACTCAAAAATGGAGAATAATAAAAAAATCTCCCAAAAAAGAAAAATTTTGAAAAAAATATTTTTTTTTTGTAATTTTTAATTTATTAAAAAATAAAAAATTTTTGAAAATAAAAAATATAAAGACATTCAACGAAAAATCGCTTAAAAAGCTTTTTTTATAACCATAACATCATTCTCTGCCAAAGTAATGCTCCCATAACGAATACGAGACACGATAGTAATGCTCATAATTGGAGAATGCCTATTACTGCTCTAATGCACTTTTTCCATTATCATCATATTTTTCTTGCTGATGTAAAAATCTCCTTTAAAAACGTACGGTTACCTTGAAATTGCATTAAGTAGCAACAAAAACTTGCAAGAAACTGTTGTTACTGCGTGTGAAATCGTGTCATCAGGAAGCAATTAAGGGCACACGTGCCACATCCGGAGAGACGAACGACACGAGACAAACAAGAGAGACAAAAGTTTTAAAATTTATTACCATTATTCGAGTCTCCTTGTGAATATTTATTAGAACCTAATACGATGACTCGAAGCGGATCGATAACATTCTCAATTAATGTTATTTGAAACGTAATTAAATTCCCTGTAATAGCTTTGAGATGCAATATCTTCATAGAAATAGAGCTCCGAGAGCTGTGATAATTGCCGTATATCCTTCGAAAGATACATGCAGTGACGGAATTTTTTTATGAGTTTTCATGAAAATCGATTTTTTTGTAATTTTGCTTGGTTTGAATTAATTAGTAACATCTTTCAGAATTATTTTTTTTATTTTTTTGAATTTTTTTTTTAAGAATTTTTTTGTACAGCACTGCATATGCTCCATTTGTCGATAATAAATAATAATTTTGCAATGCATAACAAATCATAAGTCTTTTGTAATCCTGTTTTCGAGTGATATACGGAATATTGTGCCTTCGTCGTCATCGTCGTTTGTTGGCAGAGCAAGAAATATATGTGTTTGTGGCAGTGCCTTAAATGGTGTGCGGTACGAGCCTTTGTAATCCTTTATTATTTGTTATGGTTTGATGGATGGAAATACTAATGGCTTTTGAAAATAGATTTTGAAATTCTCTGCACGAGAACGAACGATGGAAAAACGGAGAAGAAAGTCGTTTCTTTGTGCACAATTTAAAAGCGAATCAATGTTACGTACTTATTTGTTTGTTGTTGATAAAAGGTTCACATGAAATTGGTCTCTTTTTCCGAATTCGAGTTGCTCAATTACGTTACGACCCCCCATGAAACGAAACTCACACCTTTCGCATTGTTGTATCAACTAATTACAAAAAAAGGTTTACAATGTGTATCAATTTCATTCCGTCTCGAGGAACGAAATTGATTGTCTACAACAAAAAGTGAGCGGCAGATAGACAATACAATTAAGGATCAGATCAACCGATAATTTGCAATCAAAAAAGAGATAGAGCGAAAGAAACGTTGTTTTGTGATTGTTGATTTTGGTGCGGTTTGGACTTCCTTCCCACGCTTCGGATCTTTCGTTTGTGTATCTCGAGTGTTTTTGCATGCGAACCAAAATTGAATTAGATAACAAGAGAGAGTAACGGCAATCAATACAATTGAATTTCGACTTTTCCCTCGATATTTCTTGATGATTTATTGGTTCAAAGTCAATTGATGGTCGAAAACAGATTTTTAAGAAGTCAATTTGAAATGCGATATTAGATTTATATCGAAATTTATCTGATTTTGAATTGATTTGTAACTGAAATTAATTATTATTGAATTCATTTGATTCGCAAATATCTATTTAAATGAAATATTTTTAAAAATCTTGAAAAAAAAAATAAATAATTTTTTTCATTTTCGGGAAAAATTAAAAAAATAAATTACAGGTTTTAATTTTTTCAGTAAAAACTTCTTTTAGATAACAATTTGTTAAAGTTTATTAATTTTTTTGAAAAATAAAACTTTTTATTTTTGGAAAAAAAATTTTTTTTGATAAAAAATCTTTTTATTTTTGAAAAAAAATTTTTTTTTTTATTAAATTTTGTCAAACGAATTCTTTGAATTATACAAAAACAAATTTAGTCAAATTTATTAAAAATTTTAACTTTCTTTAGAAGAAATGTTGTTCAAAAATTTTAATTTTTTGAAAAATTTGGTTTAAAAATAAAAATATTTTTAGTTTGTTAAAAGTAATATTAAAGTTATATTAAAAAATTTTTAATGAAAATTATTAAAAAATTTAATTTTTAATTTTTTTTTTAAATTTTATTGAAAAAGATAAATATTTTTTTTTTAACGAGAAAAGGACAATTTGGTTGAAAAACCAATAAAATTAATTCATGAAAAAGTGTTTGAATTATTCAAATAAATTCAAAATTGAACTAAAATAAATTAAAAGTGTAAATTACGACACGTTTCTGTTTTAAAATTTTCTCGCAACAATAAAACTCGATGTTCATTAGAAAAAAATAACCTCTAATTTACCATTTCATTTCAGGATTTCGAACCATTGAACACAATTTGATGATAAATATGAGAATTAAATTAAAATCTACCCACTGGATAGAAATAATTATGGCAAATTGTTCGCATATCAGGCAATTTGTTGTAAAAACAACATAATAATTTACTTCAAACAAAACAAAAATAAAACTAGATAGTTAAATTACGCGGTAACACACAAACACACAGAAAATTGCCGCAGGCATCATAGATAATTTTTTTTTTATAAATGCAAACACACGATAAATTAAACAATGAGTAGTAGTAGCAAAAATTATCAAACGCTCTTCGTGAATAATAATCCAAATGGTGCCGAACAATCACGCATTTCCCTTGCAACGGCGGCTTTCGCCAACCATCTGTACGATCCGTTGCTGGCTTATGACTACGTCAACGATGGCATTGTTACCACAAATAATTACAGCATGGACTACTATAACACGACAACGGAACAAATTGATGTTACCACACAAAATAGCAGGTAAGAGAGGTTAATCAATTTTTCTGTGTGTGATTTGCGAGTTTTCATGTCATTACAAATCGCGTCAAAAAATCTCAAACGAAAAAAATTTGACGATTTGTAAGCGATTCAATCTGTCGAACGAGAATTTATTAACATTTTTTCCCTTTTTTCTCGTTTTTTATGTCGTAATGCTTTTTTTTCTCGCAACATAATGATATGACGATAGTGAACTTAACAACATTTCCTTTGTATTGCCAATATGGCGCCAAATTTTATGGAGTATCCTCTTCACTGGCATGGTAGTTGTCGCAACTGTCGGAAATCTTGTCGTAATATGGATTGTTTTAGCGCATAAGCGAATGCGGACTGTCACAAATTATTTTATAGGTATGTAAATTTCCTTTCTTCTTCATTTTATTTCTTTTTCTCAAGCAGTTACTGTCAAAATACTGATAAGAAATGCTTTTTGTGTAACGTTAGCGTGTTTCCCTCAAATTCAAGAAAATGGAAAAGTAACGAAAAGTAACTTTTAACGAAATTATGTCAATATTAGGGGATATTTCTCCAAATATTAACTTTTTTTATGAGAGAATTGATCTTTCTTCGAAAGAACCTTACTTGATCTGAGCTAAAACGCACTTTTCATTCCCTCACAACTTTTCTAACCAAAAAAAATTGTGCTCTATAGCAGAATCCCTTACAAACTATTGAGGATCACAAATCCCGTTACAGAAAAAATTGAAGCTTTCCCTAAAATTTAATTTTTGAGGTTATGTCAAAACAAAAATCTTTCCCTGTTGAGCGACAATTGCTCAAAAAACTTAATTTTAGCTGAAAAAAACTTAAAACTAACCTAAAATACGAAAAGTGCGGGAAATTTTTCTCTTATGAACTAAAGATTTAAGAACTTACGGAAATCCTGACGTCGCTGCTTCAGCTACTTCTGCATTCCTTGTCAACCTTGGGGAGAAACGAAGCTCTCGACAACCCACAAAAAGTCGTAAAGAGCTTCAAATTAGTAAGTTTCTTTGATTTTTGGGTACTTACCTCGGTAATTCTGCATCAAAAACTTAATTTTCTTCTCATCTTGCATTTTTCGTGCACTTCCTTCTTTGTAAAACTTTATTTGCTTCAGATTTTCCATTAAACGTGCTTTTCTCATCAAATCTTGATTATTTCCTGAATACGATGCTTATCTAAAATCCTTTTTAAACAAAAAAAATAATTAAAAATCACATTTAAAGCTTAAATTTAAGCAATTTCTTACCTTCCATGTGCTTTTGAACAAAACAAACTTCTCATTAAATATGGCGGGAAAGATCAGCTGACATTTCAATAGTTCCAAATTTTTCCGATAGGGGATCAATTTGACACGTAATTCGATCAAAAATGCTTTTAAAAAATAAAATTTTTCAATAAATGGACATCAAAATCAGAAAAAATCGCATTTTTGTGGGTAACACACGCAGCGTTACGATAAAAAGCAGCCAACCATGAAAATTAATCAGCATTTGTTTTGAATTGAACCTGCTGGCGAAAATCTCCATTTACACTTTTTTTTCGCCATCTTCGTTATTTAATGCGATGATGACCATTCACACATACAGGAATAAACACAAATTGGCTCGAATTTCCATTGAAACGGAAAAAACGCATGTAAGCATTCACACGTTGATAATGGTCATCATGGCATGGCAGGGATTGTAATTCGCACCAACTGTGTGTGTATTTGTAAAAAAGAGGATATGACTTTTTATTTGCATTCCTTTGGTTTCATTCGCAGAAAGTCCTTTAACAGTTTTTTGTGTTGCTCTTTTTTTTTGCAGTTAATCTGTCGATAGCGGATGCCATGGTATCCACACTCAACGTAACTTTCAATTACGTGTACATGTTAAACTCCGACTGGCCCTTTGGAACACTTTACTGTAAAATATCACAATTTGTAGCGATACTTAGCATAGCAGCAAGTGTATTTACCTTAATGGCAATCAGTATAGATCGGTGAGTACCTTTTTTTTCATTATTTTTTTTTTAATTTAAAAAAAAATATAAAAAAATAAAATAAAATGTGCAGGCAGGTTACATATGTCAACGATAATTGGCATTAATTGCTGTAATAAATGGTTGTCCGTTTTATAATTGGGTTCACTTAACGGCATTTCCGTGAAAATCCAGGCAAAATATATTCAACAACGTCGTAAATCAACCCTTTTTTGTGTGCGATTCAATCACTCTTTCAATCAGTTGTCAGAATTCATTTTGAATCCGATCAGTTCAGTGATTTATATTCTTGTTACAACTTTTTTTTTACGTGTTTCGAGTTTATTTTTGTTCCTATATTGATTGTCGAGCACAAAGGAGAGAGTAGCGAACATGAAAAAGATCAAATTTTTTTATCATCAGATTTTATTTGCAGACAACTTGACAAGTTTTGCGATGACAAAAGGCTGCAATTGAACATAAATCGTTGTGTTTCTCTTTGTGACAGACGATCCGTGCACTCGACCATTGTCTCTCGTTTTCCATTGTGTAATACCTTTTTTTACTGCATTTTTATCATTTGGAATAAAAAAGAACTTTTTATCTGAAAAAAAAATAAAATAAAATAAAAATTTTATGAAAATTATGAAAAATAAAAAAAAATGAAATGGTTTTAAGAATTTTTTTATTCGAATATGATAAATCAAAAAAAAAATCGACTCTTAAATTTTTTTGATTAAAAAAATTTATTAAAAAAATTTATTTATTAATTATAAATTACTTTTAAATTAAAATTAATTAATTCATTAAAATTTTAATGATTTTTTTTCAAATTAATTCTCAAACAACATCGAAAATTAATAAAAAATTTTTTTTTTTGAAATATAAACTTTTAAAAAGTATTATTTTATTGAAAATAAAAAAAGTATTTTTTTTAAACTTAAATTTTCAAAAAATCTTAAAATGATTTTTAAATAAAAAATTAATTGATTAAAAAATTTTTTGATTTTTTTTTTTAATATTTTTTAAACCAATTTTTAAACAACTTTTATACTCAAAAATTAATCAAAAACAAAAAATTAAAAATATTTTTTTAACTTAAATTTTAAAGAAAGTTTTTAAATAAAAATTTAATTGATTAAAAAATTTAAATATTTTTTTTTAAAAAATTGTCAAACAACTTTTTTAGTCGAAAATTAATAAATAAATTTATTAAAATATATAAATTAATTACCTAATTTAATTAAAAACATTATTTTTGAAAATTGAATTTAAAAAAATTAAAAATATAAAAAATAACAAAAAAATAAAATTTTTAAATATTTATTTATGAACTAAATTTAAAATTTCAAAAAAAAATTAACAAAAAAATTCAGAAATAGAAAAAATTATTTTTTTTTGAATAAAAGCTTAAATTTTTTTTAAATCTATAAAAAATTTTTTAAAAAATAAACTTTTGTAAAATTTTTAAATATGTATTTAGCTACAAGAACTTTAAATTTTAAAAGTTCAAAAAATATATGAAAAAAAAAATAAAAATTTCAGGAATAGAAAAAAAAATTGGAAAATGCGCCTCAATTACACAACTTCGATTCTCAACACTTCATAAATTCCCGTTTCAGTTCATCAACTGCACTTCAATAAAAAATTTATTAGATTTTTCATCTTCCATTAATCATAAAAAATGTCTTTAATTGCCTTTAAAATAGCGGCGAACGTAACAAAGCATAATTACCGACACTCGAAAAAACAACAAGAAAAGAAAATCACTCGAGAAAATTCGAAGATAATGAAGATGATTCGATACCATAATAAAATTTCGGTCGTTTTTTTGACGTCATCTCGAGCTGTACACTTGAAGTAATAAAAAGAAAAGGTACCAACAAACTAATAAAAAGCAGTCACCCTCGTCAGCGTACTGTAAATGGGACAATTAATCAAATCACGATACTACCTGCTATTCGAGATATTTCTGTCATGCCGTGAAGAATATCCGTTTATTAAGCCAGAAAAAAAAATAACAGTAAAAAAGTCGCTTCACTGACCTGTCAAACATTGGGGGATAACGATAAATTTATCAAAATTTAATAAATTTTTTGATTCGACTTTTTTCCGATTTTTTTTTTTTTTTGTTTGAAGGGTGAGAAGTTTCACGATCATTTGTCAAAAAACGACAAAAAAGAAGATATTTAAAAGCAAGTCCGCTACTTTTTTTTTGTTTCAATTTGTTTATCTAACGAATCTTATGCTAAAATATTGTCAGCTAAGTGCTTGGCGTGTTGCTATCGTCTCTCGGTTTATTTGCGGAACCAAAGTCGAGGGATTCGAAATGTTGTGAAAATTGAATTTACATAATCCATCATCACATCGCTTCGGTTTCTTTCTATTTTTTATGTTTTTTTTTTCGCTTTAAAGAAGTGCTTCACTAATACGTTTGTAGTCAATTTTTGATTAGATCTGTTGGGAGTTTGGGGGGAATTTGAGCGGCTCGTAAGCAAATATCTCGGTAACAACGCAGATTTTCTTTACTTAATTTCCAACGTAAACAGCAACGATTGGAATTTGAGATTTGCGCGGAAGTTGCGAAAGAAGTTACGGAAGAAAATTGAAAAACACTCTCACTCACAAATTATTTAAATTTCTTTTCTCTTTTTTTGTGTGCTTTCGTCATTATTTATGATATTATTATAACGCTCATGATTCAATTCACTTACTGTCTTTTTTTTTATTGTTCGTTGTTGCTTTTTTTGACGGATTTTGTGAAAAAATAAAAGTTTTTTGTGAAAATGTTGTCTGTGAAAAAATTAAAAAAATATAAAAAAAAAATATTAAAAATTTAGAAAAAATTATAAAAATTTTCAGAACAAAAAAAAATTAATTTTTGGTTAGAAAAAAAAAATTAAAAAAAAATTCTTAAAAATTCGAAAAATGAATAAATAATTAATTAAAATATTTTTTTGAAAATTTGAAAAATAATAAAATTTTTTTTTTAAATTTTTTCAAATTAAATTATTAAAATTTAAAAAAAATAGTTATACAATTTAAGAAAAAAAAGCTCGAAAATTATTCAAAATTTCAAATCAAGAAAAAATATTGAAAACTTACAAAAGAGTTAAAAAAATTAAAAATTTTAAATTTGAAAAAAAAAACATTTTTTTCAAAATATTTTTAAAAAATAAAATATAAAAAAATCGTAAAATTAAAAAAATTAAAATATTTAAAAATTTTGTAAAAAAAAACAAAAAATACAAAATTCTCATAATTTGAAGTTTTAATAAAAAATTTGAGAAAAAATTGAAACATCTCAAAAATAAAATTTTAAAAAATTGCTATAATATTTAATATTAAAATTTAGAAAAATTTTCAGAACAAAAAATTAATTAATTAATTAATAATAAAATAATTGAATATTTCATTTGAAATTTGAAAAAAAAATTATTTGAAATTTTGAAAAAAAAAATTTAATTTAAAAAAAATCTAAAAATTGAGAAACAATTAAATATACCTATTTTGAAAATTTGTAAAATAAGAAAAAATGTAAATATTTTTAGTAAATTAGTGATTTGAAAAAGAAATTGAAATTTTGAAAATTTAATTTAATTTAGATTTGAAAACATTTCACAATATCAACAATTTTAAATTTTATTTTTTTTTTATTTTAAAAATAATTATTTCAAAATTTTTAAATAATTATTTTTTTTAATTTTAATTTTTAAAAATAAGAAAAAAAAATAAAATTTTTAATATTGTTAAATGTTTTCAAATCTTAATTAATTGAATAAAATTTAAAAAAAAATTAATTTTTTTGAGAGAAAAAAAAATTAAAAGAAAAATAATTTAAAAAATATTTAGAATTAAATAATTTTGAAATTTTTAACTTACAAAAAAATTGATGAAAATTTTAAAAAGTGAAAAATCATGAAATTTGTTCAAAATGCGCTAATTTCAAAAAATCCTCGTATCACGAAATTTCTTTTCAATCTCTTTTTTATTCCGTTTCAAGTCATCCAACGTGTAGTAAAGTAATGATTATTTGATGAAGTACAAAAGAAGAGCTACGGTAATTCCGTTTGTGGTTGAAATTTAATTATTATTGCATATCTTTGACGTGCCGTCTAATTTTTCATGACTCTGCTGATGAAATTTTAATGAGTGTTTTCTTCTTTTCCTCCGTTTTTACGTCGCCGTCGTTGTTGATTCCGTTCCTGTTGGCGCATCTGTGGGCACTTCTGCTTCGTCTCCCGGATCATTGTTACTTATCCCAATATTTTGATTCACATGAAACGCGGGACTCCCTTCGCTCGAACCTCCCTGTCCGCCGCCGACATTTTGCTGCCCGAGGATGTTGATTTGAATGCCATGAGCGCGTCGCAGCGACGGATTTCCCGCAACGGAATTTTGCTCGGTGAACAGTAACGGATGTGCCGCCTTAATTTGCGACTGAAGAGCTTTCACGGAAGCGACGTAATGGGATCGCGTTCTCATAATGCACTCTTCTACCATTTGGCGATGCGTTAATTTGATGGCATCCAGTTTCGCGTGCAACCAAATCATGAATTTAATTTTGTATTCGCGTAATTTCTCCGAGACTTCGGCGCATTTGTTCGGGCAAGTTGGGTTCGTTTGACATCTTCCGGTGCACATTGCGTCACATGGCTCGTAACAAATGCTCGGGCATGTTGGTTGAAGCGGCAAAACCGTGCAATGATTGAGATAACAGCAACGCATCGTGTTGAAAATTACTTGCGGCGGCGGTTGAACGCGAACGGGAGGCGCTTCGTTGACTTGAACTGCAGGAGGAGCAATCGTTGTCGTTGTTGTTGTTGGAATTTCAATCAATTCGGGCTTTTTTATCATGACAGGTCTTTTGCAACGCGCACATTGCTCCGAATAGGGATAACGCAAACACATCAATTGACAATAAGTGATCGGGACAACTTGAGGCAACTTCGTTGGTTGAATTTGCAAAACAGGCGTCGGAAGTTTCAGAGCTCTAACGGGAGGAGCTTCAGGCGGAGGAGGCTCGACAATGGGCGGCAAAGGTTTTTCCGTGACAGGATCTTGCGGAGGCGGAGGTTTGGCAATTGGATAACATTTTTGCACACATTGATAATGAACGCCGTCGTCTTCCAAATAAAGCAATCTCTCGATAGGGCGTGATCCAGCTTGAATTATCGCAGGTTCCTTTTGATACAAATTCGTTTGTCCATTGCTTAACTGAAAAAAAAAAATTTAATAATTAGTTGAGTTAAAAATTTATTTATTAAATTAAAAAAAAAATCATTTGTTTTTAATTATTTTTTTAATAATTAAAAAAATTTAAAATAATTTTTTTTTAAATATATTTTTTAATTTTTTTTAATAATTTTATTTAAATTTTTTTTTTTTTTTTTTAATTAAAATCATTTTTAAATTGAATTTTAATTTAAAAAATTGAAAAATAAATAATTTTATTTTTTTTTTAAAATTAAATTAATTTAAATTAAAATTATTTTTTTTAAAATTAAAAAATAGATAAAAAATTATTTAAAAAAATTTTCTGAAATAGAAAAATTAATAAAAAATTGAAAAAAAAAATATTTTTATAATGAAAACGCAAAATCATTCAGATAAAAAAATTAATTTTTACTCAACCGTGAAAATAAAGAAAAATTATTTTAATTAATTTCACGATCCAACTGGGAATCAACAAAAAAAATCTTTCCACGCGAAAAATTCCGATTATCATTAAACATTTTTCGACTTTTGTTTGTCTTTTTTCTGAATTTTTCGCTATTTTGCACTGCCCCGAAGGTACAAATTCTTAATATTCATCCTCATATAAATACAAATTAATGACTTGCAGTGATAATCTCTCTTCGTACTATTTTTTTTTTTCGCTTCACCTTCAGAGATAATATCTGGTAATCATCTTAAAGAAGTTTGTGTGTCGACATGAAATTTCGTTCCGGAGAGACATTAATGGAGATAATGACACTTTTTTTTTTGTAGTTTTGTTTAACTTTGATACTGACGACGAGAGACGTTTTCTTTGTTGCCCGCATAAAAATTGTAAAAATGACACTTGAATGGATTGAAATGGATTTTTTTCGTGTAAAATGGTTCATAAAAAATGTAAATTTTTTTAAAGAAGTAAAAAAATTGTCTTTTAAGCGCATTTTTTGAAAAAAAATTACAAAAATCCTCAATTTTTAAAATTTTGAAAAAAAATTAAATTTTTTGAAAGAAAAAATTAATTTTTATAAAAGTTTTAACTAAAAAATTTAAATTTTAAAAAAATTACAAATAAAAATTTAAAATAAAAAAATTAAAATTTAATTTAAAAAATAAAAAAAAAATTACAAAAATCTTAAATATTTAATTTTTTTTAAATTTTAAATTTTTTAAAAGAAAAAAATAATTTTTTATAAAAGTTATAACTTAAAAATTTTAATTTTTTAGATAAATTTTAAAAAATTAATTAATTTTTTTATTATAAAAAAAATTAATTATTTTTTTATTATAAAAAATTTAAATAAATTCTTCGAAAATTAACGCTCGAAGAGTATTTTCATCACGAAATGCATTTTTTTTCAAAAGTTATGCTTAATTACAAAAGTTTTTGTACTTTTAAACTTTATTCACTCGGTCTATGTTTTTCCGTGAAACGATAATTTCCTTAAATTTCACAAAAAATTAAAACTTTTCCTCATGAAATATTTGATTTAATTGCCGAACTATACGGCAAACTATGAAAAACACAATATTTAGTCAGATTTTCAAAGTTTTCCTTTCGCTTTGTTGTTTTTTTTCGTTTTGTGTTTGCAAAACAATGGTAATTAACGAAAAATACGAAGAAATTTCGCAGAAAAAGAAATAATAAAAGGAACAACCTTTGATTGTGCGGCAAAAACTACCAATAAAAGCACTAAATATTCCGCAATCTTTATCATCGCACCATTTAGCAAAAACGCAGGTTTTCTTGTTATCACGAAAAGCGTTTATTTTCTTTCTTCGCTCGTGTTACGATGCACGACAAATGGTAAATAAAGGAAAACTAAAAGCAGATTTTTCATCGTGTTGCCACTTATATAGCTTCTACACGAATTTTTACGACTGCACAAATTAATCATGCTTAGTTGGGTGTTATGATACAGGTAATAAATTAAATTTTCCGTGAACGCGTCGTCATCGTAGTCGTCTGCGAAACGTGCGGAATATTATTCTAATAATTCTACAGTCGATCCACACAAAGAGGCGAGGAATGTTATGCAATATTAACGTCAAAAAGTGTTCATTTGTGATAAAGTGCGTCAAATTTGGGAATGATTAACGGCAATGTTGTTATTTTATTGTGACCTTCAGTGATTTGTCATTCCGGGCTTTTTATTACTCAATTATGGTCCTTTTTTGACGGAATTATCTATAAAAATAGAAAAGAAAAAAATTAATTTAAAAAAAATTGTTTTCGAAAATTTAAAAATTTTAAAATGTAAAAAAATTCTTTAAATTTTTGTTTTTTTGAAAATTAAAAATTTTTCTTTTTTAATTTAATATTTTCAGAAAAGAATTTATTTTTTAAAAAATTTTTAAATTTTTAAAACGAAAAAAATTTAAATAAAATTTTTTTTTACTTTTTTCAAATTTTCGAAAGATTTGAAAAACTTTTTTTCGAAGTTTGAAATTTTTCGAAGTTATATTCGAAAATTTGAAGAATTGTTTTTTCGAAATTATAATTTTTTTTTCGAAATTAATTTTTTTTTTCGAAATCAATTTTTTTTTCGAAATCGAAAAAAATTGAATGAATGCATAAATTGAAGATAAAATTCGAACTTTAACAAAAAGCATCTAAAAAAGGGACGACAATTTTTCTTATTTTTTTGTTTTATCTTTTTAACAAGGCGCCAACTAACACAAAATGACAATCAAAAATTCCGAGAAAAGGGAAGAAAATTTTATTTTTGTTTTTATCGTATCAACAATTGCCTGTTGCCAGCTTTATTTTTCTATATTTTTCAATTTTATATTAAAAACATTTTGCTGTGCATCCAACCAACAAATTGATTTATGGTATGATGGACATTGGCTGTTATTGCTTTTCATGATCTTGCGATGCGGAAGACTTTTTTCAATCGACAAAACAAATAACGAAAAAAAAAAAATTCGGTTGATCACCTGGAGACAATATTTTTCTGTTTGGTTTGTCGTGTTATTGTAACGAGGCGATCAATATTTGACTAATATGGATTTTTTTCGGAATTTAATTTGTCAATATTTTACACGCGCTTCCTCATTAAGCCTCGAATTCTATAAAAAAAAATAAATTTTTAACAAAATTGAATTTTTTTAATAAAAAAATGCACATTTAGAGCTTCAAAATGAACATTTTACATCAACATTCTTAAAATGTCATTCAACTGTGTCACAAAAAATTATTTTTTAAAAAATTAATTGACGCATGGGGAAAAACGCGTTATTTAAAATGTTGATCCAAGTGTTCATGAGTCATCGACGATCGAATTCTTTTTGCATTAAAATGCAAACATATCCAGAAAATCCAATGATTCACTTTAAAAAGTCTCATTTAGATCGAAATTCTCACATCTGCTGACAAAAGTTCGTTTATTTGCCTACAAATCGTATAAATTTCGTTCAATACCTCGATTTATTGTCAGTAACAATTGAGTTTTAAACAAAAAAGCATTTTTTATCCAAATGAAAATTATCATTTGTGTATTTTTGATCTGCGTCACTGTTGCAATGAGCGAGTTTACGGAAGAGCAAAACGAAATTTGGAACAATTGGAAGGCAAAATATGACAAAGTTTACGAGTCTCCGGAAGAAGAGAAGCAACGCAAACAAAATTTCTTGGAGAATTATCGAGAAATTCAGGAACACAATGCAAAATACGAAAAAGGCGAATTTTCGTATCAAAAAAGTCTGTCTCCGTACTCAGATTTGACACGAGAGGAGTTCATGAAGCAATTTACGGGCGTGAAAATGCCCGAAAATGAAAATGAACTTTAATTATTGATAAAATTTTGTCGATAAAAAAAAATAAAATAAAAAATAAAATAAAATAAAAAATATAAAAAATTAAATATTTTCAATAAAAAAATTAAAAATAAATAAAAAAAATTTTTTTTAAATTTAATCAATTCAAAAATTAAACGTTTTTAATTTTAAATTTGCTTTAATAAAAAAATACAATAAAATTTAAAAATTATTTTTTTTTCAATTTTTAATTTACTTTTTGATTTTTTTTTTTATTAAATTTAAATATTTAGATTTTAACAAAAAAAAATAATTAAATAAAAATAATAAAAATTAATTAAAAAAAAATTTTGCTTTTAAAACTTTTAAAAAATTTTGTTTTTATGTTTTTTAAAATTTAATTTAAAAAAAATATTTTTGTAAAAAATGAAATAATTTTTAATTCATTTTGTTTTTATGTTTTAAGCTTGAAAAATTAAATAAATAATTTTTTTTTTCATTTTCTTTGAATTAAAAATTTTTCGCTTTCTTTCAATTTGTTCTACTTTTTCACTTACCTCTAAAAAAAATATCAAAAGTCTCGAAACTTCATATTGACTCAAGTGTTCAGTTTTTTGCGAGTTTAACGTTGACGTGTTCTTGTCTAAAATATTCTAGAATATTCGATCGTATGTTAGTATCGAATGAAACGACAGATGAGATGCTTCGTTCCATGTTTTTTTTTCTTCCAAAAATTTCTCAAGTTTCCTTTTTTTCAAAATTAACAAATTTTTCACTCAAAATTTTTACATTTTTAAATTTTTTTTTTCTTATTTTTGTTTTAAAAAATTACATCTAGATGTTTTTTTCAAGGAATTCCCAAAAACTTCTCACCAAAAATGGGTTTTTCCTTCGCTGACTTCATTTATTGTTGACACAATTGTCGTTGTCTTTAATGAGAAAAAACTCGAAAAAAATATCGTCGACTTCAATTCGTATAAAAGACGCGCAAATTGCTCCTCTCATCAGCAGTAACATTTGAAACACACACAAAAGAAGAAGAAGAAAACGTTATTTTTTTTTTGTTTTTAACAAAAAACAAGATCAAGATGAAATTTCTCATCATTTTCTTGACTCTCGTAGCTGTCGCTTCGTGCTACACCGATGAGGAAGAGGAAGAATGGTTGAATTTCAAACTGAAACACAACAAGCTCTTCTTGTCTCCCGGCAAAGAGGAGAAACGTAAAGCCAACTTTATGGAAAATGTTCGCAATATCAAGGAGCACAACAAGGCTTATGAACGCGGCGAAAACCATTTCAGAAAATCCATTGGCCCGTATTCGGATTTGTCGAACAAGGAGTTCATGAAACGATTTACGGGAGTTCGTTTGCCAGAAAATTTCCACAAAAAAGATTAGAAATGCATTTTTTTTGAATTGATGTAAATGTTTAATAATTAAAGTAAAATAAAAAAAAAGAACAAACCAAAAAAAAAGTTTAATTGGTTTGAATTTTTTTGCTTTCTACTGTAAAATTGAATTATTCGTCTAATGAGAAAAAACTAACCGAGAGCGGAATAATGAAGTTTTAATTAACTGTAAATATGATTTTTGCGATTTCATAGAATTTTTTTTCTTTTTTTTTTACGAAATAAGCTTTAATTCATGAAATCCAAATGACTTTTTGCTTTTGATTACTTTCAAGCTTAAAAATTTCAAATGGGCTTTCAAAATAAAATTTTTTTACGTAAAATTTTTTATTTTTCAATTTTTAATGAAATGACTTTTGATTACTTTCAAGCTTAAAAATCATCAAATGGGCTTCAAAATAAAAATTCTCACATTATGACTTTTGCTTGCATTTGAAACACACACAAATGGGCTCTCAAATTTTTTTGATGACTTCAGAAAGGCATCCAAAGCACTTTTGTATGACTTTTGATTACTTTAAAGCTTAAAAATAATAAAATGGGCTCTCAAAATAAAATTTACGTATTTTTTACGTATTTTTTATTTTTCATTTTTGTATGACTTTTGATTACTTTCAAGCTTAAAAATCATTTTCTCAAAATAAAAATTACGTTTTTATTTTTCAATTTTTAAGCTTATGAACCTTCAGAAAGGCATCCAAAGCACTTTTGTATGACTTTTGATTACTTTCAAGCTTAAAAATCATCAAATGGGCTCTCAAAATAAAATTTACGTATTTTTTACGTATTTTTTATTTTTCAATTTTTAAGCTTATGAACCTTCAGAAAGGCATCCAAAGCACTTTTGTATGACTTTTGATTACTTTCAAGAATTACGTTTTTTTATTTTTCAATTTCAGAGCATCCAAAAATTTTGTATGACAAAAAAATCATGGGCTTTCAAAATAAAAATTTTTACGTTTTTTACGTATACGTATTTTTTATTTTTCAATTTTTAAGTTTGAGTACCATCAGAAAGGCATCCAAAGCACTTTTGTATGATTTTTTATTAATATCAAGCCTAAAAATTATCAAATGGGCTCTCTAGATGAAAATTACGTATTTTTTATTTTTCAATTTTTAAGCTTATGAACCTTCAGAAAGGCATCCAAAGCACTTTTGTATGACTTTTGATTACTTTCAAGCTTAAAAATCATCAAATGGGCTCTCAAAATAAAAATTACGTATTTTTTATTTTTCAATTTTTAATTTTTTTTTTTAACTTTTGAATAGAAGTTTCACAAAAAAAAATTAAAAATTATTCAATTTTTGATATCTTCATATTTAAAATATTGAGCTTTGTGCCAGTTTTATGAGTTGCGTCAATAAAAAAAATTGCGCGTGAAGATTAATTGACGTTCTAATTTTTTTCACCTTTGTAAACATTTGCTTAATTTTTTCATCTAAAACGTCAAAAACGTGATGAAATGTTTTTGCGTGGCAACAATTTTTTGTTTTAACTCGATTTTTTATGATTTTTTTATAAATTTTCCATCAAAATTTTGATTTTTGAATGATTTTTTATACGAAAATTAATTAAAAATTTTCTTATGAAATGAAAATTTCAAAATTAAGAAAAATTGTCATTATTAATTTTAATTATTATTACTTACATAAGACTTGTTTCTCTCCTATTTACATTGTTGAAACAGATGCTTTGTAATATTTTCGGCTGTTTTGTAAATATTTTTGTCAATTTCCGTGTTCGCGTGTAATTTTATTTGTATAAAAACAAGACGAAATGGGAACAATTGTCACTTCAAGTCTCAAGTTCTTCCTCATAGAACGAGAAATCAACAAAAATGAAGCTATTCGTTACTTTATTAGCTCTTACGGGAATCGCCGCTGCTGTCGCCGACTATACCAAAGAGCAAGAAGAAGTTTGGTTAAACTTCAAACTCGACTACGGCAAACTCTTTTTGTCGCCCGGCAAAGAAAAGCAACGCAAAGACAACTTCTTAAAGAATTACGACGAAATCAAAGCGCACAATGAGGCGTACGAAAAAGGAGAATCGCTGTACGAAATGGATGTCAACCAATACACAGATCTGTCAAAAGAGACGTTTATGAAGCGCTTCACAGGCGTCGTTGTGCCCGAACACAACAAAGGAAAAGGCAAAGATCGCGAACATGAAGTGTCTTTACGTCAAACTCCGCCTCAGAAAATGGATTTGCGAACACATGCCGGCGTTGGTCCCATCAAAGATCAAAATCCATGCGGTTCATGTTGGGCATTTTCGACTTGCGCTTCTTTAGAATACGCTTATTGGCGAAAGACGGGAAAAGTTGTCGACTTGTCGGAACAACATCTCGTCGATTGCGTGTACAAACGTGATGGATGTCAAGGCGGATGGATGGCAGATGCGATGAATTTCGTTCAAACCAACTCAATTGCGACGGAAGATGAGTATCCTTATCAAAAACGTTTCGGACAATGTAATAGACAATGCGCTCGTAAACGTCCCGTTGCCATGAAAAAAGACAAAAGTAACTTTAAGATTGCCGATGATGATATTGCGATTAAAAATGCTTTGAACACTTATGGCGTTCTTGCGATTTGCGTCGATGCTGGAGGTTGGTCAGGTTATAAACAGGGAATTTACACGATGAATAATTACAATAGCGCGAAATGCACACATGCGGTCAACTTGGTAGGTTATGACATGGAATACGATCAAAGACAACAACGTTGGATTCCTTATTGGATTGTCAGAAATTCATGGAATACGTGGTTCGGCGAAAAAGGTTACATTCGCATGTTGATGGATCGTGATCCTGTAACGAAGAAAAATAAGGCAGGATTCAAAACTGACTACATTTGGGCAGCTAACATTGAATAAAATGTAAAAAAAAGTGAGAAATATTTAAATATTTACTTACTTTTTTCGCAAATTTGCTTGGATAATATTGACTTAAGTGTTTTAGTTACAAAAAATACTTTTTTTTAATCCAACAATGAATAAAAATCTATCTTTTAACAATTTTTTTTTAATTGGACAAAACAAAATGGGGGATGATATGGATGCCACACTGGATCCAAGATGGCCTGATAACAAAAATTAATGTTTTAATTGATGATTCTCAAAGTCACAAATGATTCTCTTTCTTAAATTTTACCTAGAAGAATAAAATTACATGTTTCTTCGTTCGCTTATTCTTTCAGAGTGAGGTTTTTCTTAATTTTTGTGACGTTTAGCGTAAAAATCTAAGTCAAATTGATCATAGGGCAATTTTTTTTTTAAATCATCAGTTCATTAATTTTCAATGTTTCAGTTCAGAGTAGAAATTTTGAAAGCATTTTCACCCTCAGCATTAATTTAAGCCTTCATTTGCTAAGTTTTGACATTCGCAACCAAAATTACAACTGAATCGAGCGAAATTTTGGATTTTGTATGATTTTCATATTTTATGAGTTTTTTCAAAAAATTTACTTTTTCATGTCATATCAACATTATTTTTCTGAAGAAGTTTCGAGAAGCTTTCATTTGTTTTGAACGTTCGAAGAATATTGACTCAAGTGTGTCAATGGATGAAAAATATTGATCATCGACTCAACTTAAGCAAATATTTTCGTCAAAATCTTCATGACAACAACAATTTTTGACATAAACGATCGCCAATTGTTTAAACATCAACTTGTTTTTACCTCTGTTCTCTCGAAGGTTGTTGCGAAAAAATCACCTTTGACATGTTTTTTCAAATAGACGATTTAGCGAATGTTAGTTCAAGTGTAATGTCAATCAAGTTTTTTGATCTTTTGGTCAATATTTTTGCAAAATTGTTATGCAAGATTTTCAATAAGAGCAGAAATCAGTTTTGTTATTTCATCATTTTCAATTCTCTCTTCAGCGTAAGAAGAAGAAGAAGAAACGATGAAGGTCTTTGTCGCTCTTTTGTTATTGGCTGCTTTTGCTGCTGCTGAATTCACGAAGGAGCATGAACAAGCATGGATCGACTTCAAAGTTGAACATGGAAAGATGTTTTTGTCTCCGGGCAAGGAAAAGAAGCGTAAAGAAGCATTTGTCAACAACTATGATCGGATTCACGAACATAACAAGGCATTTGAACGAGGAGAAGCTAAATACAAACTTTCCATAACTCGTCATGCTGATTTGACATTTGATTCGTTCAAGAAACGTTTCACGGGAGTTATGCGTCCTGAAGTGAACGAAAACACGCCTCGTGTAACATTGCGTGGATTTCCTCCAAGAACACTCGATTTGCGCCCAAATAAAGGCAATGCTCCAATTAAAGATCAGAATCCATGCGGTTCATGTTGGGCTTTCTCGACTCTCGCTGCTGTTGAATACGCTTATTGGCAATTGAATGGAGATACTGTCGATTTGTCGGAACAACATTTAGTTGACTGCGCATACGGGCGAGATGGTTGTGCAGGCGGATGGATGTCAGAAGTTATGGATTGGATGGCACAAGTGAACGTTGCACTTGAAGGAGAGTATCCGTATACAAGGAAATTCAGAGGATGCCCATATGATCCCATACGTACAAATAGTCCCGTGCAAATGGATGCAAATGTTTATGGAAAAGCGCACGAATACATCGCAGATGATGACGAAGAGATCAAGAAAGCTCTTGCTACTTATGGTATTCTCGCAGTTTGCGTTGATGTTCAAGATTGGAACTTCCTCGAAGATGGATTCAGTCAAATTTTGACGAAACGCGATACATACAATTTGAAATGTGAACATGCTGTCAACTTGGTTGGATATGACATTGGTAGAGATCCTTCGGGTAACGAAGTTCCTTATTGGATTGTCAAGAATCAATGGGGCACAAACTTCGGGCATAACGGATACATTTACCTTGATGGAAGACGTGATTCGCGCGGAAAGAACCGCGGAGGACTTTTTACTGATACCGTCATTAGAGCACGTGTTAAACGCAATGGCGGAAGAGGAAAACATCCCAAAAAACATGGAAATCATTGGTAAACTTGTTTGAAAATAAAGTTTTGATTTCATCATTTCACGAAAAAAAAATTTTTTTTTGTTATCAACATATTTAGTGAGTTTGAATCTTTTAATAATATTTTAACATCTTTCTCTTTGAAATCTTTAAAATTAATTTTTTCCTTTTTTTTATAATTGAATTTCATGCGGTTCAACGATTTCATGAAACCTTAATTTTAAAACATATTTCGAATACACGCGCTAAAACTTTTCAATATTGACAAACTTTGGTATTGACGTCAATTAAAAAAAATACCCTTTTTTCTAAAAATATTTGTAAATTTGAACTTACATGTCAATACAATTGTGTAAACATATTACATCGAATTTTCTTCTACTTCCGTGAATATTTTTGTATAAAAGCGACGATTTTTACATCAATCTTCACTCATAAGTTGTTGTCGAAGTAATTGACAATAAAACATGAAGTTCTTTATCGTCTTTTTGACACTCGCTGCTCTCGCCGCTGCATCTGAGGTAGATGATGAAATCGAAGATGCATGGGTTGACTTCAAAGTAGAGCATGGAAAACTTTTCTTGTCGCCCGGCAAGGAAAAGGAACGCAAGGAAGCTTTTGCTCACAACTTCAAAAGCTACAAGAAGCACAACGAAGCCTTCGAACGTGGAGAGATCAGTTACAAAAAACAAATTGGTCCATATTCTGATTTGAAGCCTCAAGAATTCCAAAAACGCTTCACAGGTGTTCGTTTTGACAATGTCAAAGCTGTGCATGATCATGAACGTGTCACAATGCGTCAACGTGCTCCTGTTTCAGTTGATCTTCGCACACACAAATGCGTTGGACCTATCAAGAATCAAAATCCATGCGGATCATGTTGGGCTTTCTCTACTCTTGCTGCTGTTGAATACACAGATTGTGTCAAATCTAATCAAGTCTTGACTGATTTGTCTGAACAACATTTGGTCGATTGCGTATACGATCGTGATGGATGCGAAGGAGGATGGATGTCAACTGCCATGGAATGGATTCGTGATAATGAAGTTGCTACTGAAGAAGAATATCCATACAACAAGAAGTATGGGCGTTGCAATAACAATTACGTCAAGAAGCCCAAGCACAAGCACATCAAGATGAAGGGGCGTGGAAACAAGGGACGTTGCGCTATCTACATTGCTGATGATGATGAATCTATCAAGAACGCCGTGAACACTTATGGAGTTCTCGCTATTTGCGTTGATGCCGGAGATTGGGATGGTCTTCAAGGTTTCTCAGGAATCTTCACAATGAGAGATTACAATAACGCTAAATGCACTCACGCTGTTAACTTGGTTGGTTACAATTGGTCAGATCCCGCTAAGCCTTATTGGATCGTCAGAAACTCATGGGATACATGGTTCGCTGAAAAAGGTTACATCAAGATCGATGCCCGCCGTGATTCTAGAACCAAGAAGAATATGGGAGGTTTCTTCACTGACAAAGTTATCCGCCCAGATCTTGAATAATTTCTTGTAAAGTTGTTTGTAAAAACAAAACAACAGCAAAAACTAATAAAAAGATTTAGTTGTTTTCATTGTAAATTATAAATTGTTTAAATTTTCCTTAAATTGGAGGGAAAAAAGATGACGTTTGATTTAAAATACTATTTGGACAAATGTTTTTGAAAGTGCATTAAGATTGTTCAAAAGTCAAAAATTACAAGATTTTGTAGAGTTATCTAAAAATCAAAAAGCCCTATATTATGCAATAAAAATTAGTTAACCTAAAAAAAGAACAACAACAAATTCGAAACGTGTGTTTGTTTTATGTTAGTTTTAATGACAAGTTGACATATTTGAACAATTGTTTCTGTTTTTCGCAAAATTTCATCAAAAAATGAGGTATAAATAACTTACTTTTCCGAGAATTCTTCACATCAGGTCTCAACTTCGCCTAACAATGAAGTTCATCATCTTATTTTTTGCCTTCGCTGCTCTCGCCGCCGCTTCTGAAGTAGATCCGGAAATCGAAGACGCATGGGTTGACTTCAAGGTTCAACATGGAAAACTCTTCTTGTCACCCGGCAAAGAAAAGAAGCGCAAGGAAGCTTTTGCTGACAACTACAAGAGCTACAAGGTTCACAACGCGGCTTTTGAACGCGGAGAGATTGCATACCCCAAGCAAATTGGCCCATATTCGGATTTGAGACCTCAAGAGTTCATGAAACGCTTCACAGGTGTACGTTTTGATGACGTCAAGGAACATCATCATCATAAACGCGAACACGTCGCTATGCGTACCCACACTCCTGCCGTTGTTGATCTTCGTACAGACATTTGCGTTGGACCCATCAAGAATCAAAATCCTTGCGGATCATGCTGGGCTTTCTCTACACTCGCTGCTGTTGAGTACACAGATTGTAAAAAATCTGGCAACGTTTTGACCGATTTGTCTGAACAACATTTGGTCGATTGCGTATACGATCGTGATGGATGCGAAGGAGGATGGATGTCAACTGCCATGGAATGGATTCGTGATAATGAAGTTGCTATTGAAGAAGAATATCCGTACAACAAGAAGTATGGTAAATGCAATAAGAACTACGTTAAGAAGCCCAAGCACAAGCACATCAAGATGAAGGGACATAAAGATAAGAAGGGACGTTGCGCAGTCTATATCTCGGATCATGACGATGATATCAGAGCCGCCGTGAACACTTATGGAGTTCTCGCTATTTGCGTTGATGCCGGAGATTGGGATGGTCTTCAAGGTTTCACAGGAATCTTGACAAAGAACAATTACAATAACGCCGAATGCACACACGCTGTCAACTTGGTTGGTTACAACTTCTCTGATCCCTCGAAGCCTTATTGGATCGTCCGTAACTCATGGGATACATGGTTTGGCGAAAAAGGTTACATCAAGATCGATGCCCGTCGTGATCCTCATACCAAGAAGAATATGGGAGGTTTCTTCACTAACAGGGTTATTCGCCCAGATCTTGAATAATTTCTTGTGAAGTTGCATGAACTTTCAAAAATAAACGATATATTAGCAAAAGCTAATAAATAAATTTTGACTCGAATTTTCATTTTAACTTTAAACAACTTTATTACAACTGTAATGATTTATATGATAAATAAGTTTTGCTTTCAATTAGATTTTTATAGTTATTTAAAAAAAAAACTTTAAAATAATTTGCCTTTATTTTTTAATTTAAGGCAAAATTTTTAAAATTTTTCAATAAAGTTATTATTGGAAAGTAAATGTGACTTTGGATCGTTTAGAAGATAAATTTTAACTTTCATGAATATTTTTAAGAAAAAATGAGTTAAGGAAAGAAATATGATAAATTTGAACTTGAGCTTTATAAAATTTTATCAAAAAGTTTCAAAAAATGAAATTTCTTAAAAAAGTCAAAAAAATCATTTGAATGTAAGATATCGTATGTAAAATAACAAAAAAATTGAAATATGAAATTTTTTTTTTAAATTTCAAAAAAAACTTTGATTGCTGAAATATTTTTTTTTTTAGCATTCTGAAGAAGTCTTAAGAAAATATTAAAAAATGTATACTTATTTATTGTAAAAAGTTTCAATTCTGTGTTTCAAGGTTTCAATTAGATTTTATATCAAAATTTAAAAAATTAAAAAAAAAATTCAAAAATTAAAAAGCCCTATATTATGCATTGAAAACTCTTTTTGAATTGACGTCAATGAAACGAACATCATATTCGAAAGTGTGTTTGATGCAAAATTGACATATTTAGACAAATGTTTCTTATTTTTTCAATAAAACTTCATGAAAAATGAGATATAAATAGCTTACTTTTCCAACAAACGTTCACTTTAGTCTCAACTTCGCCTAAATATGAAGTTCATCATCTTATTTGTGGCAATTGTCAGCACTGCTGCGGCATTCTCTGAACGTGAAGAAGAAGCATGGGTCAAATTTAAGCTCGATCATGGCAAACTTTTCTTGTCACCCGGCAAAGAAAAGAAACGCAAGGAAGCATTTGTGCAGAATTTCAACGAATTCGAAGAGCATAACAAAGCTTATGAACGAGGAGATGTTCATTACAGAAAGGAAATTGGTCCATTCTCGGATTTGACTAAAGAAAAGTTCATGGAACGTTTCACGGGTTTGGTTGTTTCGGATGATGTTAAGAAGATCAAGGATGAAGATCGCATTACTTTGCGTCAAACTCCCCCTCAAAGTCTCAATTTGACAGTATACGATGGCGTTGGTCCCATCAGAGATCAAAACCCATGCGGATCGTGTTGGGCTTTCGCTGCTATTGCTGCTGTCGAATGGGCTGAATGGCATAGATACGGAAAACAAGTCGACTTATCGGAGCAACATTTAGTCGATTGTGTATACAAACGCAGTGGTTGTAATGGAGGAACAGCTGAAATTGCCATGAATTGGATTCGTGATAATGATGTTGCTACTGAAGAAGAATATCCATACACAGGAAGATACGGAGGATGCAATAACCATTATCCACGCAAGCATAATCACAAACTTATCAAGATGAAAGGGCGTGACAACAAAGGTCCATGCAATCATTACATCGCTAACGATGACGAATCAATTAAGAATGCTTTGAACATTTACGGAGTTCTTGCTGTTGCTGTTGATGCAAGCGAATGGAGTGGTTTGTATGGTTTCAAGGGAGTTTTGACAATCCAATATCCAAATCACGCAATCCCAAATCACGCTGTTAACTTGGTTGGCTATGGCATGCAATATGAAGAAAATCGCAGAGAATGGATTCCATATTGGCTCGTTCGTAACTCATGGGATACATGGTTTGGCGATTTGGGATACATTAAAATCGATATGAGACGTGATCCGAATACCCATAGAAATTTGGGAGGACTCTTCACAAACCATGTTTTGAGACCCGATCTTGAATAATTTTTTGTTCAGTTGGTTAAACTTGCAAAAATACAAGATACGAAAAACGAAACAAATTTTTTTTATTGTTTTAAGACTTTTTTCTGACTTTTCAACTAAATTGATAAGAAACACAAAAGTTTTTTTTTTATATATTTTTTTAATAAGAACTTGTTGAAGTTGAATTATATTTTATGAATTGGAGGGAAACAGTATGACGTTTATTTAAAATTTTCTCATTGGGTTAATTTGTAAGTGAATGTGCATTGGGATCGTAATAAAATCAGCTTCTTAAGTTTATTTACTTTTACTTAAGTAAAAGTTTAAGTCAACATTAAAAACTTTATTTTTCCAATAAATCCAAATTTTTTTGAATTTCAAACATTTTTTTATTCAAAAATTGAAACTTTTTGAATAATAAAGTTTTACATGTTGACTTAAACTTTTACTTAAGAAAAAGTAAATTAGCTTAATTGGCTTTTACTTTCGACTTTAAAGTCAAAAGTCAACTTAATTAAGTTAAAATTAATTTTTAATTTTTTATAAATTATAAGAAAAATCTTAAAAATTCTAAAACCCAATAGAAAAATTTTGCGAAAATCTAAAATAGTTTTATAATTTGAAAATCCTCTAAAAAATTCATTAATTTATTTTTATTTGTTTTTCTTAATTTAATATAATTTTTTTAAATTAAATTTTTCGAAAAATGAATCAAAAAATTTTCTAAAAGTAAAAAAACGCCTTAAATTATGCAATAAAAACAAATTTCGATTTGCGTCAATGAAAAAAACAACATCTTCAAAACGTGTATTTACTTAAGCTTTGATGAAAACCTGACATATTTAGACAAATGTTCTTGTTTTGCGCAAAAACTATTATCCAAAAATTGAAGTATAAATAGCTTACTTTTTCGACAACTCTTCACTTCAGTCTCAACTTCGCCTAAAAATGAAGTTCATCATCTTGCTTTTGGCAATCAGCTGCTGCGCAGCCGAATTCTCGGAACACGATGAAGAAGCATGGGTCAACTTCAAGCTTCAGCATGGCAAACTTTTCTTGTCGCCCGGCAAAGAAAAGAAACGCAAGGAAGCCTTCGTAACGAATTTGCACGAATTCGAAGAGCACAACAAAGCTTACGAACGCGGAGATGTTCATTACAGAAAGGAAATTGGTCCATTTTCGGATTTGACCAAAGAGAAGTTCATGGAACGTTTCACCGGTATCATCGTTCCCGAGGATGCGAAGAAGGTCAAGGATGAAGAGCGTGTAACTTTGCGTCAACGTGCTCCCCAATCTCTCGATCTTCGTACAAGCGGATGCATTGGACCCATTAAAGATCAAAATCCATGCGGATCGTGTTGGGCTTTCTCGACTCTTGCTGCCGTTGAATACGCAGATTGTATGAAGTCTCCCCAAAGAACTGTTTACGATTTGTCGGAGCAACATTTGGTCGATTGCGTATACGATCGCGATGGTTGTCAAGGAGGATGGATGGCAACTGCCATGGATTGGATTCGAGACAATGATGTTGCCAGCGAAGATGAATATCCGTACAACAAGAAGTATGGAAGATGCAACAACAGATATCCTCGCAAGTCACATCACAGACAAATCAAGATGAAGGGACGCGGAAACAAGGGCAAGTGCAATCATTACATTGCCGACGATGATGAGTCAATTAAGAATGCTTTGAACGTTTATGGCGTTCTTGCGATCTGCGTTGATGCCGGAGAATGGCACGGTTTGAATGGATTCAAGGGAGTTTTGACAGTCTCGAATCCAAACAATGCTAAATGTACGCACGCTGTTAACTTGATCGGTTATGGAATGCAATACGAAGAGAATCGCAGACAATGGATTCCCTATTGGCTCGTTCGTAACTCATGGAATACGTGGTTTGGCGATCAAGGTCATATCAAACTTGATATGAGACGTGATCCACGAACCAACAAGAACATGGGAGGTTTCTTCACAAACATGGTTATCAGACCTGATCTTGAATAATTGTTTCCAAAAATAAATTTAATAATTTTTTAATATTCATTAAATATTAAAAAAATGATATTTAATAAATATTAATTAATTATTCATCAAAAAAATAATTTATTTAATTTTTTTTAATTTTAAAATTTTTGCAAATAAGTTCTTTTTTTATCAAAAAAATAATTTATTTTATTTTTTTTTTTTTCATTTTGAAATTTCTCATTTAATTATTTTATTTTTTTTTTATTTTAACATTTTTTGAAATTTTAATTTTTTCTTTAATTTTAAAATTTTCTGAAATTTTAATTTTTTTTTTTAATTTTAAATTTTTTTAAAATAAGTTCTTTGAACTTTTAATTTTGATGAAAATTTTTAATTTCATTGCATCATTTTGTTTTGATAAAAAAAAATATTTGAACAAGTGTTAAATGTTCTAAAAAAATATTATTCAAAAATTAAAGTAAATATTTTCGATAAAACGTTAAGTTGTTCGTTAACAACGCTCAACGACACTCAAGACGACACGAGATTTTATTGTTTTGCATTTTATTACACGAAAAATTACATCTCAATAAATTATGTAAAGAAATTCGCCACTCGTGGGAAGCTTAAAAATTTATTGCGGCGTGTAGCGAACAACATTACGTAGGCTTGTCAATCACATTATTTATAAACGAATAACTGTGTAAACAATTCGCTTATGTTTTTATATGTAAGCCGATCAACATGGAGACGCCTCGTTAATTTTTCATCATTTTATCTTTTTATTTTTTTTCTCCTTTTGAAAGAAAAAAAAATATTTATTTTCAAAAAAATAACAAAAAAAAAAATTATTTTAAAGGAACAAAAAAACTTCGCCTCACTTTAAAGAACAATCATTTCTTCTTGATTGCATTTAAATCGATGTCGAATAAAAAAATAAGCAGGCACGAACGAGCAACAAATAAATAATAAATAAAATAAGTGAGAGAGAGACTCTGAATTATAGTCATAACAGTTTTTTTATCGGTCTCGAGTGAAAAAGTGTGATTGTGTCAATATTTTCTATAATATTAATTTAATCCTCCTTCCCATCAAAATACGCGAGAAAAAACGAAGAAAAAAAAACTTTTAATTGATAGTTAGTTGAAGATAAATGTACTTTTATTTTTTTTCTGCTGTTCCATCAATCGTGCAAAAGCAAACAAAAAAAAAGACGGAAAACAAGATTCAATTGATAGAAGTGTCATTGTGTCGAAATCAATTAAACTTGTCCTTCATTTACTTTTTTTTTGTTTGGAAAATTCGTGATAAAGTGAAGGAAAGAAAAGTTACGAGTGGCAAATTAAGAGAAGTTTATGGGCAAACAAAAAATTAAAATGTCTCAAGTTTATGAATTTTAAGAGGATTGTGAGGTATGTAAATTTTTAAAAAATTATAAAACTTACGCAAAAAAAAAATAATATAAATTTTTTTTTCGATTTCAATGATTTTTTTTTAATTTTCATTACATCAAATCAAAAAGTTTTCAAAAAATTTAAAAAAAAATATTTTTGAAAAAAATAAATTTAAAGTTCACTTATGAAATTTTTTTTTTTAAATTTTATAAAAAAAATAGAAAAAAAATAAAATTAAAAAAGTATTAAAAATTTAATTATTTTTTTTTAATTTTTTATATTTAAAAAAAAATTTTACAGAAAAAGTACTTTTTTAAAAATTAAATTAAAGTAAATTTTAAATACGTACAATTAAGATAAATATTTTTTAAAATATAAATATTTTCAAAAAATTAATTTTTTAGGAGTAAAATTTGAAAAAAAATGAAAAAAAAAATAAAAATCGAAAAAAGCTTAAAAACGATAATTTCTTCATTTTATGACAATAAGTATAAAATTTTAGTTAAAAAAATAATTTAATTTTTCGATTTTAATAATTTTTTAAGTTTTTTAATCAAAAAATCGAAGATATTTTGTAATTTTTTTTAAATATAAAAAATTATTTAAAAAATAAAAAAAATTAAAAAAAAATAGAAAAAAATTAAATTAAATTTATTTAAAATTTAAAAAAAAAAATAATAATTTTTTAATAAAAAAATTTTGAAACAAAACTAAAAATTATATAAAATAATAAAAAATCTTGGAAATTAGTCTTAAAAATTTTTAGAATATTTTCAAAAAAAAAAAATCAAAATGAAATTTCAAAGAGCAAAAATTGAGAAAAAAAATCAAAAAATCACAAAAATCGAAAGCCAGTTAAAATACGATAAATTTCTTCATTTTACGACATTTCTCATATCTCTTTTATTAATTTCATCATTAAAAAAATCACGAAATTGTCGTCGTCATTACTTCCGTTGTCGTTTCATCAGTTGTTGTACAATTATATTCCTCTTCCTCCGTCGTCGTCTCCAAATCCGTTTCATAAATCGAGCTTCGACGAATTGTCAATTCCTGCGTTGTTGGCATCGTCGATGAGGTTGTCGTAGTTGTTGGCTTGGGAGTTGTCGTCGTTGTTGTTTTCTTCCGCGCCTTTTTGCATGGACAAGGTTTCTCCGTCGTTGTCGTCGAAGTTGTCGATGTCGTCGTTGAAGTTGTGGATTTTTTCTTCGCTTTCAAACAGGGACACGGAGCTTTTGTCGTCGATTGTTGGTTCATCTTCCGCAAATTGGATTGTTCCGTCGAATTTGGCACTTCTGTGCTATAATTAATTGGGTCATTCGATTTATTGGCTGAAAATCCAATTAAAATTTTTTTCTTCGTGATTTAAAACTTAAAAAAAAAACACTCACGAAAATTGGCATCCGAAAAAGTAAAATTAAGAGCTTCACACGAAAAAGTACAGAAAAAATCGTTTCCACACTCGTCGGATATTTTGTAACGTTTTGCTGATGTTCGCCAATCCTCGTTGCTGCAAGACTTGAAGAAAAAAAGAAAAAAAAATTAAATTAGTGCGGAAAATGTTTTAATGAACTCTTAATTCGATTTTCCTTCTTCGGGAATTGCAATTTGCAACAAATTAAAATAAAAAAATCTTAATTACTTGTAATTGATAAAAAGAAATTCAACTACCTCCAACTTTGTTTCGCCCACAAATAATCCGCTAATTATTATTACGAGCAGCGAAGTGAACGTAAATTTCGTCATTGCAACTCTTTAGTTTATTTTTTCTGTATTTTTTTCACGAACTGAGCGCGAATTCCGCTAATTTTTTCGAATATCGAGACATAATGGCAAAAAATGCTCGGCAGGTAGATTTTTTTCAGCACTCAACTCTTAATTCACTTGAAATGCACACAGAAACGCAATGCAGGTCAAGTGAGAGAGAGCGCGGCATGACTTGAATGGAAAATGAAATTTACGACCTTAGGCTTTAATTCAATTACTTTTATTTTAATAAATACATGTGTCGAGTAGTCGTTCTCTCTCGCATTCTTGTTTCGCGGATGCTACATGAATGCAAAATTTTAATGGAGAAAAAAAATGCGAGACGATGATTGAAATTGTTGATGGGCAGGTTTTTCACTGTATTTTTTTTTTGCTGACAGTTTGCTAACAAAAGTGAGTGAAATAAAAAAAAAAGCCTGCATGTCAACCTCAATCTGGTCCAAAAATTGTTACAAACTCGATTGTGTTTCTCTCTAAAAAAAAGGAAATGAAGTGTCATTTTGACATATTTTTATTGAAAAGTTTTTAATTTACGCCCATCAAAAAGAGAAAAAAATGTGTGGGCAAACAAAAATTTTATAAATTGTTTAAATTTTCAATTTTTTTTTTTTCATTCAACAAAAGAGTTTTTGAAAAATAAGCTAAAATTTACCTTTTTTGCTGTTTGTCCTTCATGAGATAACAGTTGAAATCTGAAAATGAAACAAAAAATTAAAAAAAAATAAAAACAATAATTATAAAAAAATAATTTAAAAAACATTTTAAAAAATTATCAAAAAATAAAATTAAAAATCATTAAAAAAAATCTAAAATAAAAAAAAACTTTTTTCGAGTTCAATATTATTTAAAAAAAAAAATAAAAATTTATAAAAAATCAAACTGAAAATAAAATCAAAAAAAAAAATAAAAAATGGTAATAAATAAAGTTAAAAAAAAATTGAAAAAACGAAAGAAAAATTTAAAAAAAAATTAGAATTTTTTTTTCAGTTTCAATTTTTTGGCAGTTTTGAGTTGCAAAATGATTAAAAATGATAAATTAGAGCCCTCTGACAAATTTTTATCCATTTGGAGCAAGATTTGACAAAAATGGCTTTGACACAGTTTTTGACACAGTTTTTGAAAGTTTTTCTCTTGATTTAGTTTTCAAATCAAAACTATGTCAAAGAAAAAAAATTTTTTCAGTTTCAATTTTTTTGCAGTTTTGAGTTATAAAATGATTAAAAATGATAAATTAGAGCCCTCTGACAAATTTTTATCCATTTGGAGCAAGATTTGACAAAAATTGCTTTGACACAGTTGACACAGTTTTTGACATAGTTTTTCTCTTGATTTAGTTTTCAAAACAAAACTATGTCAAAGAAAAAAAATTTTTTTTCAGTTTCAATTTTTTGGCAGTTTTGAGTTATAAAATGATTAAAAATGATAAATTAGAGCCCTCTGACAAATTTTTATCCATTTGGAGCAAGATTTGACAAAAATTGCTTTGACACAGTTTTTGACATAGTTTTTCTCTTGATTTAGTTTTCAAAACAAAACTATGTCAAAGAAAAAAAAATTTTTTAGTTTCAATTTTTTGGCAGTTTTAAGTTAAAAAATGATTAAAAATGATAAATTAGAGCCCTCTGACAAATTTTTATCCATTTGGAGCAAGATTTGACAAAAATTGCTTTGACACAGTTTTTGACACATTTTTTGACATAGTTTTTTTGCTCTTGATTTAGTTTTCAAAACAAAATTATGTCAAAGAAAATTTTTTTTTTTCAGTTTCAATTTTTTGGCAGTTTTGAGTTAGAAAATGATTAAAAATGATAAATTAGAGCCCTCTGACAAATTTTTATCCATTTGGAGCAAGATTTGACAAAAATTGCTCTTGACACAGTTTTTGACATAGTTTTTCTCTTGATTTAGTTTTCAAAACAAAACTATGTCAAAGAAAATTTTTTTTTCAGTTTCAATTTTTTGGCAGTTTTGAGTTAGAAAATGATTAAAAATGATAAATTAGAGCCCTCTGATAAATTTTTATCCATTTGGAGCAAGATTTGACAAAAATTGCTTTGACACAGTTTTTGACATAGTTTTTCTCTTGATTTAGTTTTCAAAACCAAAACTATGTCAAAGAAAATTTTTTTTTTCAGTTTCAATTTTTTAGCAGTTTTAGATTTCTTTTAAGAAATTTTTTTTATACCTAAAAAAAATTATATTGGAAGATAATAATTAAATTTATTTTTTTTTTGCAAAAACATAAAAAAATTAAATTAAAAAAAATTAAATTAAACTAAAAAGATTTTTTTAATAAAAAAAATAAAAATTAAATTATTTATAAAAAATTTTCAAATATTTAAGAGAAGTTGTCTACTTTTTATATAATTTTTTAATTTTTTTTTTTAAATTATCAAAATTTAAAAGAAAATAAATTAAATTTGCATGAAAAAATAAAAAAAAAAAAAAAATCCATAGAAAAATTAAAATTTAAAGAAAAAGTTAAAAATTTTGTAAAAAAAAATAACTCGAAATATTTAAAAAAAATGAAAACTACTCACAAAATATATAAAATACAAAAAATTGTTCATTTCACGACAACTCTTGAAATCCTCATTCTATTTCCCGAAGCTTTTGCACCGACAAGAATCTCCTTTATTTTATTACCGCTAACATACATTACTCGTCATCATTGCGTGTTGTTGTTGTTGTTGTCATCGCCGCGCTATTCAAAAAACTCCCAATTGCATCGTAAATCGCACTTAGCATTCTCGCACATAATTGAGTTGTGACAGTTGATGTGTGTTGTCGCGCGCGCTTCGTTCTCGTCTGCTTGTCGTTTCAAGAACAAGCAAATTACTCATTTAGTGCTGCGTGCCATGATGATGATGATGATGGTTAATGTGCCATTTTTCGTCATTCGTCGCCTCGCGCGATGTGTGATAATTCACGAAAAAACTTTATCATTTGGAATTCGAGAGAAAACGTATGGTGTCGATTAAATTTCGATTCCGTGTTTTTCTTTCAAAATGACGTCTCTCGTGTTAAGTAACATCAAGCACAAATAAAGAGCTGAGCTTAATCCGTTAAAAACACATTTATTCAATTTACATAAGAACACACTTTTTGGCAGAAAGTTTTCTCTTTTTTTTTTTTTTTGCTGCAAAGTTTTTCAAAAAACATTTCTTGATCATGTGTCTCGCAGCATTTTCCCATTTGAATGAATGTCGACGACGACAACGAATGAATGTGTATTCATAAACTTTTACATCTCTCCTTTCGTCTATTATGCTTTGAAATGCGAACAAAACACACAAGAAACTAAGAATTTTATAAGATATTACTTTTACACTTATGATATGTTAATTTGAAAACTTCATAAAAGAAGTGTGGGACTTGGCGTCGATGGGAATGGGAGACCTTTGAGCGCATAATTTACGAATTCATGAAGATTTACAGTGCTTTTTGCCTCATTTAACACAGAATTTGTGTGATTTTCGTCTTAAAATGAATTTTCACGTAAAATATTAACGAGACCAACTCAGATTTGGTTGAGATTTTTATCTAAAAAGAAACAGAAAAGTTAAAAATTAATAAAAAAAAAAATAAAAAAAACATTTTAGATTTTTTTTAAATCGTAAATTTACTTTTTAAAGAAAAAAGTTTAAATATTTCTTTAATTTTTATTTTTATGTGTACCTAATTAATAAAATAAAATAAAAATTTATAAAAAAATTTTTGTTAATAAATATAATTAATTTTTAAATAAAAAAAATAATTTTTAATAAAAACATAAATTTTTAATTAATGAAATTTCTTAATGAAAATAAAAACTTAATTAATTTGTAAATTTTAATTTAATTTTTGATTAATAATTTTTTTTTTAATTAAAATAATTTATTATTTAAAAAACATATTTTTGATAAAAATAAAAAAATAATAAATAAAAATTTAAAAATATTAATTAATTAGAATTAATATTTTTTTCATAAAAATAAATTTTTTTTTTAATGAAATTTTTTTCTAAAAATAATTATTTTAATTAATAAATTTTTTTTTATTAAAAATATTTTTTTAATTAATAAAAATAATTTTTATTCTATTAAAAAAAATAAATAAATAATTATTTTTTATTAAAAATTAAAATTTGTAATTAATAGTGTTTTTTAATTAATAAATTTTTAAAATGAAAATAATTTTTTTTATTAACTTGTAAATTTTAATTTAATTTATAATTAATATTATTTAAATAAAAATAAAAATCTTTAATTAATAAAAATAATTATTTTTTTAAATAAAAATAAATATTTTTGATTAAAATAAAAATTATTACAGACAGACTTTTACTTTTTCAAAATTCTTCGAAAAACTAAACTTTAAAATTTTATGAACAGTATGTCAAGTTTCATGTAAAACACTAATATAAAAAGGAGAAATTGTGAGGAAAAAGTAGTTTACTCTTATTCATTCACTCACTTACTCTTAAACAAAAATTTCTTTTCTCTTCATTTTCAAGGAAATTCTGTTGTTGAATTCTTGTCACATTCACTTGTAAAAATTCTGTCAACCAAAAATTTGCGTATGAAATATGTCACTTTTTGTGTTTAAACTTTTCAATTTACGGGAAAAATATTTTTTTGACACCTCATGGTTTGAATTTCTTCGCATTTCTATCCGCCAAAGAACGACAAATGACCTTCATTATGGGTCAATTAACATACAAACTGCCTGCACAGGTTCTTAATAGTTATTTTATGCTTTCATGCCAATTTTTTTTTGCTTTCAGGTATATTGCGATAATAAATCCTTTGCGACCTCGCATGGGGAAACGTACGACGTTGTGCATCGCAGCAGGAATTTGGATTGTTGGCATTATTTTGTCGTGCCCGATGTTGCTGTTCTTCACGACGTACGATCACATGCTGGATGACGGCGAAGTGCGTGTCATTTGTTACGCCGAATGGCCTGATGGACCAACGAATCACTCGATGATGGAATATGCGTGAGTATTTTTCTCCATTTTCTGCTTTTACAGGCAAAAATTTGCTTCTTACGACGAAAATTCCTAAAAATCATAAAATTCGTTAGTTTATCGCATCGCACAGACTAAACGCTCAATAAATTTCTGAATTTCATTTAAGAATTTTTGCGAAAAAAGTACTTACCGACAGGAAAATTGCCTTATCGTGTTTCAACTTCGCAGAAAAACGTGATGATGTTGAGACGCGTTATCGTCAAGCTGATTGTTGTTGATGTGAAAGGTGATCCAAATGATAACAAAAACTCAAATTTCGTCGTAATTCGATACCAATTTTCTCTCACATAAGCTTCGTTTGTGTTTTCCATGAAGGAAATTTTTTTTCGAAACGTCACTCAATTTTTAACACATGTCCAGTCAAACAACATTTCGAGCATTTCCAACCCATGTCTTATCTTGTTCGTTCATGTTTCTCCTTCTGCTTGTCTTAAAATGTCGAGAAAATATGAAAATTTCTCCCGAATAAGCCGATGATGACGTGAAAGTGTAAAAAGGTTTCCTGCAAGAGAGAAAAAATATAAATAAATTTTGATACAAAATTATTATTAAAATATTGATAGAATATAAAAGGCTTGTTAAAAAAGATTATGGAATGACATTAGGAGTTAATAACATCACAAAAATATGGCATGAAATTCACAATTTTACAAGAGTTCATATTTTTATTAAAAGTTTTTTATTGTGTTCGCCTCAAAATTTTGACGCCATCGCTTTTTTGGCGAAAATATACGTTTCCGAGCATATGTTTCATGGAGAAATATGTTAGTTTTGACGTCCCCGATGTTATAGGCGAAAAAAAAAATTTTCAAAAATTCTCGCTCAAATCCTCTTATTACAAAATTTATATTGTATTTGCTCTAAAATTAAAAAAAAATTTAATTAATTTTTTTATTTGTTTTTTTTAAATATTTTTTTTTGTATATTTTTCTTCTTTTTTTTTTTATTTAAAAAAATTAATTTTTTCGAGCTTTTATTTTTAAATTTTTTTAAAATTTTCGACCCAAAATTTTATTTAATTATTTTTTTTAATTTTTTAAAACTATTTTTTTTTTTTTTTTTATTTTTTTTTTTTTTATTTATTTTTTTATATTTTTTTTAAATATTTTTTTTTATTTTTTTCGAGCTTCATTTTTTTTTTGCCTATATTTAAATAGAAAGTAGCGATTTTTTCGGCAATATTGAACAACGTTGTTATGGCTTGAGGCGCATTTTCTGTCTTGAATAAGAGGAAAAAAAGTGAGTTGAATAAAAATAATAATAATGATTACTTTTATGAGGCGATCAAAATGAAAGGAGAGAAAAAAAAGTTGATGTATATTACCATCTATCCGCCTCCGTTCATACTTTTTATCTTCTCTTGAGGTAACATTTATTCACGTTCTTTAGTTAACGCGAGAAATTGCGCTAAAAACAATGGGAAAAAAAGTACACGAAGGGGATAAATGTTGGTTTGAATCGCAAAAATGCAATTACTTTTGATTGTTTTTTGATCGTTTGGAGCGAAAATGTTTGCATTAACTCTAATTTTTTTCTCATTTTTTGTTACAGATACAACGTCGTCTTTATGTTTCTTACGTATTTCCTGCCAATCGGATCGATGACATTCACATATGCGCGTGTTGGCATCGAGCTTTGGGGCTCTCAGAGTATCGGCGAGTGCACGCAACGGCAATTGGAGAATATCAAGAGTAAGCGACGTGTGAGTATCTTGAAAAAAATATTTTTTAAACTTAAATTTGTGTGAATTGGATGAAAAAAAAATTTTTTACAATAATTTTTTTTTCGATAAAATTGAAAAAAGTTATTTGAATTAGCAAAAAGGCGATTCTCAAATTTTTATATTTTTTCAATTTTGGACTTTTAAAATAAAATTTTAAAATTATGAAAAAAAAAATTGAATTTAAAATTTTTTTTTTTTGAAAAAAAATTTGAATTTGTATGAAATGGATAAAAAAATAAAAGCAAACCTCAAAAGAAAAAAAAAATTGAAAAATTTAAAATTTTGAAACCTCGTTATTTAAATTTTTTATGCTTGGTTTGAATTAATTAGAATAGATTTGAAGCTTAATTCCGCAGTTTTGAACTGAAAAGTAATAAAAACTAAAAAAAAAAAATGTATAAAAAATTCAAAAATTTACTCACCATGATCCGTTGACATCCTGAATTGCCTCAATTTCCCCAGAGTTGGAAAAAAATATGAATTTTTCATATATATGGCGGATAGTAATTAAAGGAAGTGCATGTTGTACTCTTTGTTGTTTGCAAAAAAATATGAAAGAAACCATTGTTCGTCGTTGCTGCGATAGTTTTAAATTAACTTTTGTTTGTGCTTAACCAAGCTTCAACACGTCATTCTCATTGTCATTCCAAACAAAGGCTTAAAAAAGTCACTCGTGAGCACAAAGTTGCCTCCAAATTATTTCTGACAACTTTTCCGCTTGACTTATCGACTTTTAATAGATATCCATTGTCATCCAAACACGATTGACTTTTTGTCCTTCATCGCGCGCGCCTTGCTTATGTCACAATTTATTGTGTTTGTTCATCTTTCTTGCGTTGTTGGTGTCATACGTGACGACGGTTTCTGTCGTCGTCGTCATTATCACAGACTTTTGTTCAGACAAAGGACGAAATCAGGAAACTTTTCTACGTGATATTTTTTTTTTCGGAATAATTTCGGGCATGGCTCCATATCAGCAACATGTCAAAAAAGTTTTGTTTTCGGCTTATTTTGGTAGAAAAAAAAAGTTTCTCTTAATGAAATTTAAAGTCATGTCAAAGCATGACCCGGGGAGAAAACGATTAGCAAACGGGAGTTGCAACTGCTTTGACATTCAGATTTTTTTCTACTTTTTTAATTAAGTTGAAGAATAAACACGGAGATGAGGAGACAGAGAAGGAAAAGTTTTGATTGTTTTCATAACTCGAGTCAACTCGTAAAATTTACAAACAAAGAGGATAAACAATTTGTCACAAAAAAAAAATTGTGTCAAGTAAGGAATGTGCAATGTCGAAAAATTTTTTTTTTCTATATAAAAAAAAAATATGTTTTTTTTTATTTTTAGCTAAGTTATGAAAATTTTATGAATGTCATGAATTTATGAATTTTTTCAAAAAGATTGAAAATGTTTAAAAATTTTTTTTTTTTTAATCTAATTTTTCATAATTTTAAATTTTATTTTAAGCCCGAAATTGAAACAAAATATAAAAATTTGAGAATCGCCTTTTTGCTAATTCAATTTTTTTTTAAGAAAATTTAACGAAAAGTTTTAATTTTTGAATCTAATTTTTTTCATAATTTTAAAATTTTTATTTTTAGCCCAAAATTGAAAAAAATATAAAAATTTGAGAATCGCCTTTTTGCTAATTCAAATATTTTTTAAATTTAAATTTAACGAAAATTTCTAAATATGACTCTAAAATACCTTAAAAGTTAAAAAAATCATTTAAAATCATTTTTTCGGTAAAATTAAAGCTTTAAACATTTTTCCTAATTGTTTCATCCCATTTAAATTTGTTGTTTCGTTTTGTTGGCACAAACTTCGTTATTTCGTTTTTTAACATTTAATTGCATCACAATAAGTCGCTTTTTCCATGAAAATTTTAAACTATCTTAATTAAGTCAATTATTTCATAGACAGATTCGCCAAAAGCGACGTTAATCGTGCATTTATGCAATAAAACTTTTAAATGTGACTCGAAAAGTTATTTGTTGTTCTGACAGATGATGTGAAACCAGAAAAACATTCAAGTGCATACGAAAACTCACAAAGATCCATGAAATTTATTTTAAATAATTATTCACGTTCTTTTTTTTTCGTCGAGCGTTGTTGCATATGATGCCTGAAATTCCCATCCAAATATTTGTTCAAGACAGAAATTATTATTATTTGTGTATGTGTGTATCATTTGTTGCCTGTCGACAGGCAGACAAAAAAAATGGAAACAACAACATAATTTACAGTAAATCCATATTTCCACATTTTTTCCTTTTAATGAATGGGAAGCGCGTAGCTCGTCTTATCGCGTGTCGTGTTGTTGGTATTTTTGTTTGTTTTTTTCGTTGTTATTTGTTTTTATTATTACATTTTTACTATTCTTTTTGTTTTTATTGTTATTTCATGATGCTGGAGAATATTTTTGTTTTTTAATTATTTCGAGAGAGACAAGGAAAATATGAAAAATGGGAGAAAATTAAAATATAAAGTACATCACATTAAAATATTACAATTGAATTGGCAGCAAAAAATGAAACAAAAATTTAATGAGGCATATTTAGAATTTCATAAACTTTTAAAGGGAACTTCAGATGTAAAAATTTAAGATTTAATTTTTTTTTTAAATTTTCTTAAATAATTCTTTAAATGAAATTTTATGATTATTTTTTACGAATATGAAAATAAACTTACTTGAAAAGTGACATCTATCGTTGAAAATATCAATATTTGATTATAAAGCGCCATCTATTGATAATTTTTTAAAAATCAAACTTTTTAAAATTTAAATAAAGTTAAATTTAATTTTTTTTTTTATAATTTTTTATATTTGTAAAAAAAATAATTTAAAGCTATTTTTTAAGTAAATAATTTCACAGAAAGCAAAGTAAATTTTCTCAAATTAAATCTTTAATTAAAATTCAATTATTAATTTTTACAAATTAAAAGAAAATTAATTGAAGAGTGACATCTATCGATGCAAATATCAATATTTGACATAAAGCGCCATCTTTCGACCATTTCTTTAACCAAATTTTTTTTAAATAAAAATGAAAATATTGAAAAATTAAATTAAATTATTAAAATTATATTTAAATGAAAAAAAAAAATAATTTTAGTCATTTTTCTATAAAATTCAATAACTTTAGAAAGTATGAAATAAACATTTATGAAATTTTATGATTAATTTTAACATATTTGACATAAAAACTTACCTTTAAAGTGACATCTATCGTTGAAAATATCAATATTTAATCATACAGCGCCATCTATTGACAATTTCTTCAAATCAAACTATAAAAATTGCCTATATTAAAATTTTATACAAAAAAAAAATTAAAATATAGAAAAATTATTTAAATTAAAATTTAAATAGATAAAATTTATTTTGAATGAAAAAAATTTAATTAAAGTAATTTTTCTACGAAATTAAATAAAAATTATGTCAAAACTCTAATTAAATTAAATTTTACGAAAAAAAATCTTACCTCCTATGTGCAGATTTTTCATCATGTCAAAAAATTTCCCACTTTTACAAAGTCGCTAAATATATAATCATAATAATTAAATCCATACAATGCGACACACCTTTCTCGTTTCGTTTGTTGCGGCCTGAAAAATAAACAATTTAATTTTTATCCTTTGTTTTTTCGTTCTCTCTCCCTTTTTTTTGTTGCTGTTCGTGTGTCGTCTCTTGTGCCGCTTGTTTTCACATGACGACAAAAGTTGAACACACTTAAAATAATTAAATACCGTCACATTGCACCCCATACATCGACTTTAGCATATGAGAAATTTTTTTTCAAAAAAAAAAAAAAAGTTTCCACTTTTTGGAATGTTTTCGTTGTAGACACTCTCGTAAACACCTCTAATAGTTCGGTAATGGCTTAAGAGTGCCATGTAACTAAAAACAACATAAAATGGTATAATAATCTATAATAAAATTCCATCATAAAGTTTTTGTGTGTGTGAGATGTAAAAGTTTCTCCTAATAATTAGGTATCTCGTTAAATGAAATGAGCGAAAGTTGTGCCTTTTGCGGTGCAATCTCGGATGTTTTTCGAGCAGAATCAAAACGTTAATTAGCACTTTAATGATTTTCTGCTTGCAGGTCGTCAAAATGATGATGGTTGTCGTCGCTATTTTCGGGGTTTGTTGGTAAGTACTTTGCTTGATTGATAACTACTCTAATTTCATTAATCAAATTAATGAAAAAAAAATCATCAAATGACTAAACAATCATTTTTTTTGTAGGTTACCGTTCCAAATTTACTTCATTGTGACTTCATACTATCCGGATATCACGAATTCCGACTACATACAGGAAATTTACTTAGCGATTTATTGGCTTGCGATGAGCAATTCGATGTACAATCCCATTATTTATTGTTGGATGAATTCAAGGTGAGTTCTTTCGAAATATCTCCATCCGCTTTCTCTCTCGTGACATTTGGACAAATAAATTTCAGTAAGTGGCATTATTAGCTTAATTGCTGCGTGTTTGTTTGACTTGTGTGTCGATGATTGAGTGAAAACAACATAAAAGGTCCTTTTGTCAATTGGTAACAAGGCGTCTCCATTCACATATATTGACATATCTGTCTTTCTCATTCGTCAAATATTTGTTTTGCGTATTCGAGGAACGTATCAATCTCTTATGTTTAATAAGATTTAAATTAATTAGACAAAGTTTCTCGCTCGATTTCAATTGTCTTTTTGAGTTAAGTAATTGCAAATTGTGTTAAGGTCGTATTTATTCATTAATTTAACTTTGAATGGGTGTCTTTTTGAATGATTTTCTCACAAAGTTTTAGTTTGTAACGAAAAGTTTTAATTTAATGAACTTTTCTAATCAGTTAAAATTTTGTCGTATTAATTTAACATTTATAAAAAAAAATAAAATAAAATAATTAAAAATAAAATAAAAATAAATAAAAAAGAATTAAAAAAAATAAAAATACATTTATTTTTAACATTTATAAAAATACAATTTTAAAATAATTTTTATATTAATTAAATAATTAAATTAAATTAATTTTTTAATTTTTAAAAATCTAAAAAAAAATAATTAAAAATAAAATAAAAAAAAATAAAAACAAATAAAAAAGAATTAAAAAAATATAAAAACTAAAAAAAATAGAAAAATTTTAAATAGGAAATTTTTTAAAATTATTTTTAAATTAATTAAATTAAATTATTTATTTAATTTTTAAAAGTGAAAATTTTCATTAAAATTATTAAAATAAATTAAAATTTAATTTCTCGACAAATATCTAAAATATTTAAGTTTTCCTCAAAATTCAATATCTTACCTTCCAATAAACGAAAGTTTGCCGGTCCTTCACAAAGTTCAACTTCCATCCAATGATATTATTAGCATTGACTGATAATTAAATTAATGCCATTGTTTCTTCTTCTTCTACGAAAATTGCACTTCTATGAGAATGTTAGCAGGAAATAATTGTTTATGTTCTCATTTGTGTAATCAGTTAATAACCAGAAGAGATATTTCTGTGAATTTAGCTATGTAAATGGATTTTGTTGATTTTGCGATGAGATAAGTTATTTACCAAGACATTCACTCGTAAATGATTCAATAGAAATGATGCTTATTTCAGGAAATTAGCGTTAAATAACAATTAGCAGATTTATTTACGGAATTTCAGTCATGGAAGTTTTTGGGGGTTATCCTTTAATTCTGTGAAGAAAAAATAATAAAAAATAAATGATAAAAATTAATTTTAAAAAATATAAAATTAAAAAAAAATACAAAAAAATAATATTTAAAAAAAAAATAAAAATTAAAAAAATAATAAATTTAAAAAAATAAATAAATTAAAGTAAATTTAATAAATAAATTTAAAAAAAATTAAATTTAAAAAAAAAATAAATTTAAAAAAAAAATTAAATTTAAAAAAAAAATTAAATTTAAAAAATAAATTAAATTTAAAAAAAACTTAAAATCAAAAATTAATTTTTACAGACCAAAAGATGAGCAAACTATAAAAAATTTTCAAATAAATCAATTTTGAAACGCCCAATATTGATCAAATATTTTTAAAAAACTGCATTCGAGTCCTGAAAATAATAAATCATTTACAAGAAAAAATAAATTTTCACACGCTAAAAAAAGTATTTTCAAGATAAACTTTTTCTAATATTTCGTTTCATTCATTCCTTCAACGAATGAAGAAGTAAGAGTTATAAATTACATGCCCAACTTGCTGCCTACTCTGGAAGTAAATAATTGTATCCTATTTTGTTATTTATTAAAAATAAACATTTTCCTGATTTTCCCTCCAGATACAAAGCCATATCTATTGTGTTGCATGTGGCAAAAGAACAAATAAAGACTAAACTATCGTAATAAATTTTGCTTGAGCAAAACACGGATAGTTGTTCGAACAAATCCACAAACCGAGCAAAAGTACCTCAGAAACATTAGTAGACAGCAAACAAATAATATCCTCAATAATAATAAAAATCGACTCGATATCTGGAAGTTTTAGCAAAAGGTTGCGAGCGTCAAGGAAAATGTTGTACAAAGCATCATCGGGTTGAAAGGGTGTTATTGTTTGCCTTTTAATAAATAAAATGTGCATGGTATTTGATTTTCCCTTCGCCTTGTGAATACCATAGCTCATGCAACAACGCCATTTATCTTTCTTTTTTTTGCCATAAACTCGGCTTTGTTTAAAAAAACAAACAAGCACAAGAGTATAAGACAAACAACTCGAGCTCGTGTTTACCGCAATTTAACTGAAATAGACAAGGAAAACAATTTATTTTATTAAATTCTGACTCCTTTGTTTATGTTTTCTCTCCCTATGTAACTGATCACACTTTTCTCCCTCCTTGACGCGCGTTTCCGTTACGACGGCAACTCTTAAAAACTAATTAAAATCGTCTCAAAAGCGGGATTAATAAGGCTTTGTCCAAAAACACTCGAAATTATATCAAGCCAAAAACTCGAAAAAAAAACCAATCAATTTTTCCCTTGACATTTAATACAAATTAATAATAAAATATTTCGCGAGCACGAGTCGACCAATAAATGGTCCATCAGTAAAAATTTTTCATTATCAAAGTTTAATTTTCCATTTCAATGAAAGCTGTAACGTAGTGCCTACTTGTAACAAATTCCCGAGAGCTTCGTCGATTTTATTATTAAAAAAAAATAGTATATTGTACTTCTCGTAAATAGAAGGGAATCGTATTTCAGCATTTTTCACGAACCAATAACTAAATATAATGATGGTAATTGCTCCATTTTTCGTTAGTTTGGCGATCGTTATCGATGTAATGATTTCACAAAACTATCAATGCATCGAAATGGAATGAGCTTGAATTTTATGTGAAGGATAAAATGCTTAAAATGATACTTAAAATTTTAAAAAAAAATTTTAATAATTTTTAATTTTTTTTTTACCTAATTTATAAATTTTTTAAAATAAGTTTTTTATAAAATTTTAAAAATATTTTAATAAATTTTCAATAAACTGAAAATTTTTTTAATAAGTTTTAATTTTTTTTAAATATGTTTTTAATTTTTTTGTAATATGTAAATTTGAAAAAATTGTTTAATGAATTTTAAAAATATTTTTTTTTATAATTTTTTAATTATTTATTTTAATTTTATTTTTAATTATTATTTAAAAAAAATTATTAAAAAAAAAATTATTTAATTTTAATGAATAAAAAATAAATAAATTTTTTAAATAATTTTTAAAATTTTTTAATTTAAATTTATTTCAAGAGCCTAAATGTTTAATTTAAAAAGTAAAAAAAATGTATTTCAAAAATTAAAATGTTCATTTCAAGAGTTGAAATTCATCAAACTTTAAAACCATAGAGAATTCTATGAAATAAAAACAAGATTTAATGTAAAATAAAAAGTGACGTTTCCTTGTTTGTTTTATGTTAAGAGAATAATAGTAAAAAAAAAATAAAAGAAAGAGGAAATGAGTGAGGATTTTAAAATATTTATATCCGCAATGCACTGCACTACATTTTTCATTATAAAAATATATATTTTGTTTTAAATGAATGAGAAAGTCGAAAAAAAAGCAGCTCAGCTTAGCTTTATAATGATAATAAATCATGAGGGAAGTTTTTTTTCGAGATAAATAACCAAGGACAAGAAAGGATTATCGTCAGACAAGATTTTTTATTTTATAAAATGAATCGTTCTGTCAATTGTGACCGAACAACATTAATTTTAAAGAAATGTTTTCGTCAAAATCTCGGCACAATAAAAAACGAATGTTTGTCTTTAGAGGAAATCTACGACAAAAAAGAAGCTGTTTCTTTTCACTAAAATGCCCAATGGAATTAACACGAGTTTTATTTCTTCTCATTTCAACTTGACAACAGATTTCGACGTGGATTCAAGCAGTTTTTCTTTTGGTGTCCCTTCATACATATCCCGCACGAGACATTGACGCGACGCGAAGTTGTCACATCGAGATACTCGTGCAGCGGTTCGCCGGATCATCGGATCATACGAAACGGTAAGATTTATCTTTTTTTTTGTCGTGTTTTGGTAGAGTATTTTTATTTTTTGACGTGACGACAAAAAAAAATATGACAAAAGAAAATAAAAATACAATTTGTCATCACACGCAGATACAGAACGTTCCTTTTTGTATACTTGTTCAGGCTCACCGAAGGGCTCGGCGAGAAAGTCTCATGGTAAGTCAAACTTTTTTTGTTTTTTTTTTTTCTTAATTTTATCAGATTTCAAAAAGTTTTTTTTTTGTGTTGAGAAAAAGTTGCGAAAACAACTCTGTGAGACTTCTTCCTCCGGTAATTTAATGAAAAAGTAACACAATATTTTATGTAAAATAATATTTTATGATTATGACGAAGAAGCGTCAGATACGATGTTTAATTACTAATGTAGCTCAGTTTACATTGAATTAACATGCTGACTCAGTTACACTTTTCCCGTTACATAAGCAACGCTCGAGCCGGAGGGAGGAACAGACAGAGTTTACAAACATTAATAAATAATAAAGTTAATAGTTGTTGTCTCTGCTCAAATAATAATAAAATAAATGTGTTGAAACGGAGATGTTATCACATGCATTCCATTTTTAAACACAAACCAGACGTCTCCATGTTTGTCCAAATAAACGTCTCGTCTTCGACATGCATGATAAATTATTTATACGAGAACAAGTCATCATCATGTCCCTTTTATGTCATTATCTTTACTTCGTCTTTAAATGCAAAAAAAAAACTGACAAATGAATGCTTTAAAATAATGAACTTTTTTCAGGCAGTTGTAAAAAAAATGAAGTAATTAAAATTTTTCATGTATTTTTTTAGTTAAAAATGTTAACCGAGTTAAATTAAAGTTAGTGAGCGGAAGTATCTCCTTGGGAACTGTAGTATTCAAATTGCATTCGGAATTGCATTTGACTTCCCTTTAAACAAAATATTTTAAAAAAATGTAAATAAACGGAAAAATTTAAGGATAAAAATGTAACAGGAAAATGTGTTTGTATGAAAAATAGAAGTGTTGTTTTTAAAATAGAATGTTGGAACGATACCAAACAACAAAATTTGTGACATATTTTTCAAAAATTATGATAATTAGATGGAAAATGTCTTCTTTTTGGGAAAACATGTTTGACTTTGTGAAATGTTTCCATTTAAAGAAACATGTTGAATTAGAAGTAAATGTCATGTAAAAATTTATCATAACACTGAATTTTTTTTTTGTCATTTTTGTGTTGATAATTTAGTTTAGAAGATGTTCTGTGACGGTATTTAGTTCCGAAAGCAGGAACAGCAGGAATTTTTAATAAAGCATGAACAAGGTAGAAAAATTTAAAAAAGAAATTCTGAAAAGAAAAGAAAAGAAAAAAAAATAATAAAAATACTGAAGATAATAGCATTTGAACGATACTTACTTGCAATTTGAAGCGAGACAAAGCCAATAAACCAAAATTTTCACTTGAAATTCGGATTTTCTCAATATTCTCATCATGGGCTCAATAAAACTTACCTATAAAAAATAAATTAGATATTAGAGTTGAAAACTTACCTGAATTTTCCTATTCATGAATTCCTAAAAAAAAAAGAAAAAAAAAATATATTAAAAAAAAATTTTAAACTCTTACCTGATATTTTAACATAACCACATATAAATGCAAAATTTTGCTACCCACACAATTTTGAAGCACTCTTGACTAAATTCTCCTAAATACGAATAAAAACGATACTTTTTTACGCCTAAAATCAACAAATATCAAAAAACTTTTTGGCATCTACGTGCTTTGTTGATGTTCTAATGTATCAACAATCAACTGTATCTCTTGCTTTTTGTTTCTGTGAAATATTCAAATGATACGTGATTAATTTTGATTGGGATCAAAAATCAATAAAAGCATCACTTATCGCCGAGCAAAATGATAAACTTTATAAGCACGTGTCAAAACAAACAAAACTTTTAACAAATGATTACGAACAATTGATTGAAAAAGCAAACTTTTTTGTGTGTTTTTTTTTTCGTTGTTGTTGTTTTCTAACCCTCTCTTCTTCATATTCTTTTTCTTCATGTACCGCACAATGACAATTATTTATGCAACAAATCGAACGAAGCCTGTTTGTCATCAACTTGTGACAATAACAACTCATGTGAGTGTGTATGAAAAAGAGATTTAAAAGTTTTACCGAAAAAAAAAATAAATAAATAGAACTCCATTGGGAACTGCAAAAAAAAATGACAATGGAATAAATTGAAAAAAATCTTGTTTGCAAATTTCTTTGGTTTCGCAGCAAAAAGAAAAATAACTTTTGTTGCCTTGTCGCCAAAAAAATTTGTAAAAACAAGATTTTTTTTTCATCGAGGGAATTTTTGCTCAAGGTTTTCGAAATCCCTCGGATTTTTTGGTCACTCAACTCCTTGACGATTGCCATCAATCATGGCTGAACTTGAACTTTGCGCAAAAAGTATTAGATTACCCGAGCTATGACATCAATTGTAAATGACATCATAAAATTTATCTTCTCTCGTTTTTCGTTTTAAAGTCTTGTTCGTGCAACAGCTACAAAAAAGGGATATCTGATATTAATGAGATCGGACTAAATGTAATTGGATTTGCTTTGGACGTTTATTTTCAAATAAACAGTATATCAAATAACTTTATCTGTGTCGACTTATCAATATCACGTATAGCTATAGCGATTTGTTTTATCTTAAAAAGCTTGGAAAATAAATGAAATACGTGGGAAGCAAAGAATAAACGAAACAAAGGACAGATTTTCTCTCATTTTGTTTCAAGGGACATTGAAAAGTTTTTTTTTGTGTCTGTATTTATCTTTAAATTTATAAAATTTAACGATTGTCTGGATTTGGAGACACAAAAGCAAACAGATTTCGATTCATTATCGGACATTAATTGGTTGTCTTTTGTCGTTCGATAAAGCAATTGTTGCGCACAATGGGCGAAAATTTCATTTTTTCGACCAAAAAATAAAATTTTGTTTTTATAAAATGAAAAATTTTACAATTTTTTTAGGTTTTTCAAAAAATGTTTAAAATTTCAAGTTCAAAAAAAATTTGAAAAAAATTTCAAAATTTTTTTTTCTTTTGTCATTCGATAAAATAATTGTTACGCACAATGGGCGAAAATTTTCTTTTTTGATCAAAAAATTGAATTTTTTTTTTATTAATTAAAAAATTTTAAAATTTTTTAGCTTTTTCAAAAATTTTTTAAATTTCAAGTCAAAAAAAAATTTGAGAAAAATAAAAAATTTTTTTTTTGTCGTTCGGTAAAGCAATTGTTGCGCACAATGGGCAAAGTTTCATTTTTTCGACCAAAAAATAAAATTTTGTTTTTATAAAATGAAAAATTTTACAATTTTTTTAGGTTTTTCAAAAAATGTTTAAAATTTCAAGTTCAAAAAAAAAAAATTGAGAAAAATTTAAAAATTCAAAAACTTACCTGAAAAATGTATTTTTCGCCCACTGTGTCATTTTTTTTAAACTTCAAATCCCCCTTTTCCATCACAATACTCTCGTCATTGAATGATTAATGTTTTTTTCGACCGCATTTTCAACATAGCTTTGCTCCTGCATCTGTTCTGCATCATGTTTCATTTATTTTGCCATGAAATTTTTCAAGTTTTATGAGCAGGTGATAAAACATTTTGCTCATCATCGTCGTCTAATCTCTTATGCATGCATTTTTTCTGAATATTAGTTGGAAGCATGTCTCACAAATGGATTTCATGCTGTTGTTATGACGTCATTTTTCGCATCGATTGCAAGCAAAATCGATGTGAAATTGACATTGATATGAAAAAAATTTTTTTTTCCTTTGCCATAACGAACCAAATGATGATGAAATGTCATCAAAAAGGAAAAAAAGTTTATTTTCCTTTGTTTTCTTTATCTTTATGGATTGAAACGGAATGGATCGATATCTCGTTATGTTATGATAGGCAGTGAAAGAGTTGTTTGCAAAAAATATGACTCAAAAGTTTTTCAATCAAATTTCGAAAGTCCCCTAAGACTTTCTTTCTCTTACTAAATAATATTTAATGCTCACAGCAAGCTTTACAGAAATTCAATTATTTTAATTCAATTCACGAGAAATTAAATTCATTTCTGATTTGCATAAATGCAGCTAAAATTCGTCCTTTGTTCAACTTTTCGCCCGAATTCTCACCTGTTTCGACACACAAAAGAAAAACAAAAACGTCGTTTGATCGTAAATTTATGTGTACTTACTCCGAAAGTTGCTCTTCTACGGCAAACAAGACTGACTGAAAATTAATTCCTAAACAAAACAACATTTTACCACATGAAAAGAGCTGCTTAAGTTCGTTACGTTGCGTTTTTCCCCAAAAATGTTGCATTCTCTTGAAATTTAGTTTTTGCTGAATAAATACGACGAGACAAATTTTTGCATAAATTCATGTTTTAATGCGAAAAACATGAAAAATGCATTCGAGCTCGCAATTTTATCATGCTCGAGACAATTGTTTCGGAAATTATTTAGCGGATTGCAAAAGCTTACATTTTTTCATTTGTTGTAATTACTGCTGCACATGTTTGCTGTTGGCAGTAATGCAAGGTTTCAATTTTGATGTAAATACACAAAAATTTATTATTATAAAATTATATTTTAATGGTTTCTTTTTGTAATTTGATAATTAATGAAAATTGTTTGTGAATTCTGACGTTTTATTGTAATATAATATTTAAATTACCGTAATTTATATGATTTTGAGAGAATTTTAAAATTTTTTATCCTTACGAAAATAGAAGTTAAAACTTGTTTTGTTAACATTTTTTTTTAAAAATTTTAATTTTGAAAATTTTTAACTAAAAATTTTATTGAACATTATTTAAACATTTTCTTATATTTTTTTTTTCTTAAACAAAATAAAATTATTAAAAAAGGAAAATAAAATAAAATAAAAATAAATTTGGTAATAAAAAAAAAAATGAAAAAAAATATTTTTTTTTTGTCTTAAACGTTTAATAAAGTAAAATATTAAAAAAAACGATTTAAAAAAATTTCAATAAAAAATTTATAAATAAATTCTGAATTTTTATGTTAAAATTATCATTCGAGTATTGAAAAAAATTAAAAATTTTATAAAAATTGTAAAAAAATAATATTAAAAATTTAATTTATCTTTTTAAAAATTTTTGAAAAATAAAAAATTATTTTCTGTTCCATTTGAATTTAAATTTTTTCCTTTTAAAATTATCTACTTTACGGTACTTTAGTTTTTTTTATTCAAAACCCTTGAATTTTCATAGTTTTTCAAATAACTCTAATTTAGATTGAAAATTTTAACTTTTTGGTCAATAAACCCCTTATTTAGTAGCAAAGTTAAAATTCATTTCCGTAATTTTCTCCTGTAAATCCTTTAATTTGGTCAAATTATCACTTTAAATGCGTGAAATAAATTTTATGTAGTTCACAGCATACCACAAAAGTTATGTTCGCATTCGCCTAATAAATTTGGTTTTATGTCTCATTGACACAAAGCACACACAGAAGCATGCAAGCCCACACACACATAATTTAGAAATTATTTTCCGAGCAGTTTGTCGGGGAAAGTGTGTGGAAACTAGTTGAAAAAGTACACAGAGCGAGAGTTGAAAAGGCAAACGGCAACAACCCTCAAAACAAAAAAAGCACAAAATAATAATATAATTTCTGCATTTGACCTAAACATAAACAATAAACACCCGAAAACTTTTCCATTGTAATAAACATCACGGGGTGGCTTTTTGTGCCAACACACTTTAATTTAATTCATGAAAATTAAGGGAGTTTAACTATGATTACGAGACAAAAATTGGTGTGTGTCTCTCATTAACTTGTCGGTCGTTTTCTCGCTACTTTTTGACATTCGAATCGACCATTTTATTTATTTATTTAGGATAAATTTTGTCGGATGTTCCTTGGCATGTTAGACAAACTTTCCGTATTATTTTCCTCTCTTTGTCTGTTTGTTCAGTGTCGATTTTAATTTTTTTCCCTTTTTGAAGAAAAAAATCGATTCTTTTAAAATGCTTGGTTTGAATTAATTGGAATAATTTTTAAGCTTAAACAGCTGTTTTGGGATCCATTTTTTGCTTTAAATTTCCTCCTTCACACGTTTCTTGATGAAAAATTCTAAAATAAACATAAAAAAAAATCTTATTAAATAAATCGGATTACGCAACGACAATGCGTCTCAATGTCATTTTCGAGTGCAAGCAAGTGAATGATTTGAGGAAAAAACATCTAATCCTCCCATTATTTTGCTTCGTCTCGAGATGGGGTTGCCTGAGTCGCTTGGGGTTCATTATTCAAAGTCACACATGTTGACACATAAATTACGATTTAATTTTTTTTCTGTTTCCGAGCTGTTTCCGTTTCCACAATTTTTAAAGAGAATTTTTCGCTGTAAAAAAAGAGAAAAAAAATTAAAATTTATCTTTGTCAGAATTATGATTTTAATCATTTTCATATATGTAGAATAAAAGACAAGAAATGTGTTTGTGTGAGGCGCAAACTTAATTAATATTTCTTTTTGAATGAAAATAAACAGATTAAAGTTCATTTCTGTGGAAATTTTATCCCAAGGATCAGCCAACTTGGCAATTTTTATGACAAATTGGAAAGAGAAATGAATAAATGTAGAAAAAATGTGAATTACTTTTCATATATTTTATAGAAAAAAATTTGGAAAATGAAGCGATTTTGAGAGGAATTTATGTCTTAATATTAATATTAATTTTAATTTTAATAATTTTAATAATTTTAATAATTTTAATAATTTTTATAATTTTTGTAATTTTAATTTTTTTATAATTTTTAAATTTAATTTTAATAATTTTAAATTTTAATTTTAATTTTAAATTTTAATTTTAATAATTTTAATAATTTTTTTTATTAAATTTTAATTTTAATAATTTTAATAATTTTAATAATAATTTTTAAATTTTTGTAATTTTAAATTTTAAATTTTAAATAATTTAAATAATTTTATAATTTTAAAAAACTTTTTTTAATTTTTAATAATTTTAATTTTAATTTTTAATAATTTTTTTAATTTTAAAATTTTAATAATTTTAAAAAACTTTAATAATTTTAATAATTTTCTTAATTTTATTAATTTTAAAAAAATTTAATTTTAATAATTTTAAAAAATTTTAATAATTTTAATTATTTTAATTATTTTAATAATTTTAATTTAATTTTGACAAAAAATGCGCTCAAGTATCATAAAAATGAAAAATTTCTTACCCAAGATTCATTTTTTTATTTACATAAATTGCTCGGATTTCTTTCAATTCCATCTCTTACAAGTACACGTTTTAAATAATGAGCAAGAACGATTCTCGTTGTAAAAATGACAAAAATGCACTCAGCTTCTTCGACATTTTTCTCTGTCGTCTTTTGCAAATGCTTCTCCCTAAAACGAGAGAACGAGTGAAAAATTGCACAATGGCATTTTTATCATCTAAAGAACATCAAAGCTCACCTTATTGCCCGTTTTATACGTTTTTCCATCATAATTTCGAGTTTCGACGCAAGACAAAAAGTCGTGACTCTCTCTTTTTCTCTTTCTGCATCTCACGTTGTTTTTGTTGCTGCTCTCGTGTTATTATTATTATTTTTTTTTTGTCTGAAACAAAAGAAAAATAAAACAATATAATTTTTTTTCGCTGACTCGTCAAAAGGTTGAATATGCGGCGCAGATAAGGCACGACTCATAAACTTTTGTTAGTCGTCCCGAATACAAAAATCGAATGTAATTTAAAAGTTTTCTTCTCTCTCCGAGATTTCCATTTTTCTATTGATAAACAAATAAATTAGACACGTTCGTCATTGCCAACTTCTGCTAAAAATTTCGACCTGTGGGAGACAAAAAACACAAAATAATAATGAAATTTACAAATATCAGTAGATATTTCACCTGGAAACTTTTTAACTCAATTATCAAACTATCATCAACTCAATTTGTCTCATTCATTGCACGAAATTAATTTATGTTTGGAGATGGAGGAGAGAAAGGGAAAAACAGGGAATTTATTGTGTGGCGTGTTAAAAAGTTTCTCAACAGACGACAAATTTATTGATAAAGCCACAATTGATTGCAATTTATTATTGAAAGATGTTTTTTTCTTCGTGGTAGCTTTTTGTTTGGAGGACTTTTGAAGAGGATTTGTGAAGATTTGTACTTGTTAAAACAAATTTAAATTGATTTCTCATTGAAATTTTGATGAAACAGATACTCTTAATTGAATTCGAAAATTTTTCGAGATCGAAATTAATGAAAAAATAACAAAATTTTATTTTTGATTAAAAAATTCCTTTGAGATCGAGTTAAAAATTAATTAAAGTCTTTTTTACAATCAAAAATTTCTTTGAAATTAAAATTTTTGTCAAAAATAAAATTTAAAAATTTTTCATCGAGATCGAAATTTTTTGAGATAATTGTCAAAAGCCTTAATTACAGCAGAAATTTAAAAAAAGATCGAATTTAAAAAAAAAAAACAAAAAAAATTATTTAAGATCGAAGTTTTTTTTAAAAAATAAATAAATTTTTAAGCTTCATTTAAAAAGCTTCATTAACCCTAAAATTATTTTTCTCTTCAAAGTTTTAAGAAAATCAACTTTAACTGAACTTTTTAAGGAAATTGTTAAAAAAAATTTTTTTCGAGATCGAAATTTTTAAGAAAATTGAAAAAGTCTTCATTAAGGCTAAAATCTTAAAATTTTCAATATCAAAATTTTAAGAAAATTAACTTCAACTTCATTAAAATTAAATTTTAAAATTTTCTGCTAAAAAAATTTAAAAATTGACATAAAAATTTTTTTTCGAGATCGAATAAAAAAATTTCATAAAAATCAAAAATTTTGAAAATTTCAACATATTTCTTACTCTTTTCCTTCAATTCAGGTCTCTTTAAGTGACTTTAATTCCAAAAATCTTCTTAATGGTTTCTTTTCCAAGCCACGTACGACGCGTCGCTCGCGGTTTCAATTCCCTTCGTTCATTGCTCCTTTTGTTCTTTGCCTCAACCGAACTCCATATCACGTCTTTTTCCATTCTTTCAACTTTTTTTTTGTTTTTGCTTTTCGTACGATAACGACACCATTTTTCTCACATTTTCAACTTTTTAAAAGGTTTTGCCACAAATGCGGTCTCATGCATCGTGCTTCGTTCTTCCATTATTATTACTCAAGTTCACTCCTCCTTTGCCGTCACTTTTTTTTTGCAATAAACTCCGTAAATAATGTAAAAACCGGCGGATTTTGGGGCGAAAATAATTCGATGGCAAACACGATTCTGCTCGTGATTTTATATTTGCACTTATTAAACTCATAATCCTACAGTTCATTTATTTTATTTTTGCGGAGTGCACACGAGCATCGATAAATGTCGATCGAAATGAATATAAATGAAATTACGCATTTTTACAAAATTTATATTGAGTTTGCTGTACAAGATCTGTTGTGACTTTATAACTCGAGAACGATGCGTCTCCGGGCATATGTTTCATGGAGAAAAATTATCTTAAAATATTTTTTTTTAAATTTTTTTTTAAAATTTTTTTTTTAATTTTTTTAATATTTTTTTTAATTTTTTTTTATTTTTTTTTTTTTTTTTTTATTTTTTTTTTTTTATTTTTTTAAATTTTATTTTTTTTTATTTTTTTAACATTTTTTATTTTTTTTTATTTTTGTAAATTTTTTTTTAATATTTTTAAACATGTATTTTTGATTTTTTTTTATTCATTTTTTTTTACATTTTTTATAATAATTTTTTAAATAATTTTTAAATTTAAATAATTTTAAATAATTTTTTTAAATATTTTTATTATTTTTTATTTTAAATATTTTTTAAATTTTTTTTTTTCATATTTTTTTAATATTTTTTTTTTAGTTTTTTTAATATTTTTTTTACCTATTTTTTTTTAATATTTTTTTAAATATTTTTTTTTTTTAATTTTTTTTTTAATATTTTTTTAAATATTTTTTTTAATATTTTTTTTTTGTGTTGTTAATGGAGTGAGCAGCAGATGAAACTGATATTTCGCGTTGTGAAAATCAATTTCTCGACCATTTAAACAAATTGTTTTTCAATTTTTCATTTATTTTTCTCTCATTTCAGGTTCTGTGCGAATCCCGATGCATTTAACGACGTCAGCATGTCATACGGCGCAACATAGTCCCGCGACAAATTCCTCGTATTTGTCGTCGCAACAAAACATGCATTCGCTGAATTCCTTCAATAGTGACAGAAATGCGACGAATGTCGGCGCAAATGTCGCCAATGTGGGTGCGGGCAACGAGATAATTGACAGTCGAAGCGGGAACGTGACACAACGATGGACAACGACATCGCGACAACAGGCGCCGCGTGCTCTCTCCTGACATGGGAACACCGAAGCACCAACGTATTGTGATTGCGCGAAGAAGGCACGACGTTACAGCAGCTTAAATGCCGCCGCCGGAACGAAAAATTCGCAACTTTCGCACATGAACAAAAGTCATAGTTATAAGTCATCGACGGGATCAAATCACTTCACGGATGACCGGAAATTCCTCTCGGCATCGCTAAATAACGGCAACGACGCGACAAATGATGCTGAGACGTTTCTCGGCTCCGATGGAGACACAAAAAAATTTCTGAGAACGTGGCTTTAAGTTGAAAATTTTTGAATTTTGTGACGATAGAAGGCGCCTTTCTTGCTGGGCGAGCAAGAAAATCGCTTTCTACCACAGATTTTGAAGTCAATTCCGTTCGTACATTCATCAAGCAGTGTTGATCTCTTGTTTTGCTATCGAGATTTCGAGGCATGAAGAAATATGTTTTCATCTTGTTCAAAACTTTTATTCGCAAGTACTTGCATCTAATAGAGAAAGATAAACTTTTCTTGTACTTTGTGCCAAGTATGAGTTGTTTAGAAAAAAAAAACTATTTTCTCTCCTTTAAAGTTTTCAAATAACCAAAAAACAACATTTTTATGTCATTCCATCCTTCTGTTACCTAAAAAAAATAAAAATAAAGAAAATTTCTGTAAATAAAGAAGAGAAGAATTTAAAAAGAAGTTAATTCTAAGCATAGAAAAAAAATTAAATAAAAATAAGGAGAAAAAAAAATTAAGAAGAAAAATAGTCACGTAAGATAAATGATGACTTTTAATGATTTATTTAAGCGATAAGAAGAAGTAAAATAAAATATATCAGAAATATTTTTGTGCAAAATTGATGGAATTTCATTTGTTTTAACGAAAAGTGTCTCTTTTTTGAAGGTAAGTGATTTTTTTCTTTTTTTTTCAATTAATTTTTTTTCTTTAAATTAATGTTTAAATACTTGGTTTGAGTTAATTGGATTAGAATTTATTTATTTTATTATTTTATTTTCTTTGCTAAATATAATTTTTATAGAATAAGAAAATTTCATGAAATTTGTTTTTTAATTTTTTTTTATGTTTTTTATTTTTAATTTTTTTATATTTCAGAATTTTTACATAATTTTTATATTTTTAATCATTTGACATATTTTTTTCTATTTTTTTTAGGTATAATTTTTTATATTTTTTTATTTTTTTTAATATTTTTAATTTTTTTATTTTAATATTTTTCATATTTTTTTACATTTTATATTATTTTTTAATTTTTTTTTCTATTTTTTTTTTTTTATATTAATTCTTTTTATTATATTTTTATTATATTTTTTAATTTTTTTTATTTTTTTAAAATTTTTTATATTATTTTTTATTTTTTTTTTTTATATTATTTTTTTTATTTTTATATTTTTTTTTATTTTTTAATATTTTTGCTTTTATTTAATTTACATTTCATTTTATTTAATTTTTCAGTTCTTTCGACATTTTTAAATTAATTATCAGGTAAAGTTTGTGAATATTTTCCATAATTTCATGTTTTTTTTGTAGGTCAAAAAGGCTTCAAGCAACAAACGAGCCACTTGATGTGAAAATGTTGTCTGCTTTGAGAAGTTGAAGGATTTAAAATACATTTGCATAGCTCATTTTTTTCAAACATGAAATTTTTTTTATGAAACTCGAATTCAGAAGAGCTCTTGTTATAATTTCTATATGTCTCAAAACGGAATTTCATGAAATCTGCTTTTTAATTAAGATTTTTTTTTTCAAGAACTGCAAATGAGTCTCCTTCTCATGAAAGCACAAAAGAGCGACACTAACATTGTAACTTGAAAATCTCTCAACTGACTAATTAAAGGACAAACACATTCATTTAGCTGCCATTCACTTTCCTCAAACCGCCGAATACGTGTGAAAATTTTTTCTCGGAGGCGTGACATTTTGCTCTTCATCAAACCTCCTGTGTTCCTGTGAAAATGTGCAAAAACGTCATTATAATTTAATTAGAAATGCGAAATGCATTTCATTCTAAAGTGTTGTACATTTTTCCATAAATGCTTGAAAAAAAATTTAAAACATGAACTTGTAAGTATTTCATCATTTCTCAAGTCGGGCAGAGAGAAATTGCGAGAAAAGCTGTTAATTTTGTGGAATTTTGTTGTAAAATATCCCCCCATAGTTGCGCATTGAATCGTGTAATGGCATTTTACGAGAACGAGAAGGCATTTTGCTAAGGTAGGAAATGCTTTCCTTGTGAGTTGGAAAAAGTACATCGAAGATGATGAAGATGCGAGATATTATCATGTTCGGATTTTAATTAAAATGCACAGCAACAACGCATCATTATTCATTCCATTCTCTTTTTTTAGTGCATTTCGAAAGATTTTGAAGAAAATGAATTTTTATCCGTTTTGATGTCTATCTGTGAATTTAAAAAAAAATAAAATTAATTAAACATAATTTTAAAAAAATATTAAAAATAAATTAAAATTTTTTTAAAATTTAAAAAAAATCATTTTAAAAAAATTAAAAAAATAATTTTTGTCCATGAACTTAAACAAAATTTTAAAGAAATTTTAATTTTAAAAAAATTTAAAAATTATAATTTAAAAAAATTTTAATTTCAAAATAGCAAAATATGAATTTAAAGTTTGAAAAATTAAAAATAAAGTTTAAAAAACTAATTTAAAAAAAATTGAGTACCTAAAATAAAAATTTATAAAGAATATCTTTTTAAATAAAAAAATTAAAAATTTTTAATAATGAAATATAAAATAATTTTTAAAAAATAAAATTTAGAAGAAAAAAAATTATAACTAAAATTGATTCAAAAAAATTAAAAAAAAAGTAAAATTTAAAGTTTATTTAAATTATTTTTTAAAAAATTAAAATTTTTCAAAAATAAAAATAAATTTTTGGAAAAAATTAAAATTTTTATTAAAATGCGATGAAGCAAAAAAAAATTTTTTCATCAAAGATGACTTTCACATTTCGTTTTTTCGTATCTGCGGGTGAAACATGACTCAAAAGACATGACAATTTATTGCAATTGCGCACGTCATTTAAATAAATAAATAGTTGGGCGCTTGTCAAATATTAATTAATATCGGTTTGTCTCATCGTCGAATTTCTCTCGCTGCATTTCAAACTCAAAGCAACTCCTCCTCCGCTTTCGTGGAAACATATTCTGCATCATCGAAGCAACTAAAGCGTGTAATCAAAATAGTTTTATTCTAAATTAAATTTCCTGTTTAACGTGAAAATAATTTTTGCTGCCTTTGAAGCAACGATGCAACAACGAAAAAAAAACATCTGTGAGTAAATAAAATTCAGCACGAGGAGCAACTTTATCATTAATAATGTTTGTTTGCTCGCCTATTCTTTGATAGCTTGATAGATAGCAGCCGTGTGTGTGTGTAACGTCCCCAAGCACAAGAGAAGCACCTTTAAATTGAATTTTTCATTTTATTTTCTAATCAAAGTTTATTTTCTACTTTGCTAACTAACTTCTTTTATCTTCCGTTTCCTCATATTGCATTTTTACTGCTATTTATTACCAAGTTACTCGGAACTTTTTATTATTATTACAATGATGATGATGATCATAAGTTCATAAAAACGTTTTTTTTTGCAAGAGAAAAAGCTTTTTTTAGAGAAAAAAAAAGAAACAAAGACGCTCAAGTCGATAAAAAAATTTAAACAAGGATCGAAGGTATCATCCCATCAACCATGTAGGAGCAAAAAACGATTTTTAATTGAAAAATATGCCATTCATGAAGAGAAATTTCAAACTTTTTCCATATTTCTTCTTTTAAAATGTTCTTTTACGCGAAGTCTCGGTTGCATTTTTGATGGATTGTTCAAGAAATGCGGAAATTATTTTCTTTGGTTTTATTTTTCCCACGTTTTTCAGTAAAAAAATGTATTCTGCGTACTTTGAAATATAATTTTTTCGAAAATTATGAACCAAATAATGCCCATTAAAGGCTATTAAAGAAAAATTATGACTAATTTTGATATAAATGGTGTCATAAAAACCGAAAGATAAATTTGAAAGCATTTTATTCTGAGTGCACGATGCAATTTGTGCAATTCATGGTAATAAATTATGGTCGATGTGTCAAGTTCAAACACATTTCACGCGATATTCAATCGATTTTAGGCAATTTAATTGTAATTTTTCATATTTTTGTTTAAAAAAATTTTTTAAAGATTTTTTTTTATTTTTTAACTCAAAAATTCAATTTTTAAGAATTTTTTTCACATTTTGCCATTTTAACAAAAAATTTTTTTTTGTAATTTTAAAAAATTTTTACAAAAAAAAAACTTCAAGAAAATTTTCAAAATATTTTTCAATGAAAACCAACAAAGTTCATCAAATTTTTTTACATTTTTGTCAAAAAATTCAATCTTCAATTTTTAAAGAAATTTTTAAAAATTTTAAACTTAAAAGTTCATTTTTTGTAATTTTTTTGTCCAAAAGTGAAAATTTTGAAATTTTTTTTTTTTTTTTTTTTTTTTTTTTTTGTTAAATTCTAAAGTTAAATCTTTTTAGAGAAAATTATGTATTAACATTTCTGTTTAAAAATTAAATTTTCAAAGAAAATTTTCATACTTTTGAAGAATATTTTAAAATATTTTCAAAATTTAAAAGTGAAATTTTAACAAATTTATCAAAAATTTTTAACTTATAGAATTTTTTCCATCGAAAATCTTTAATTTTCATACTTTTTTTAAATTTTTAAGAAAAAAATTCAAAATTTTTGTGTTAAAAATTCAATTTTAAAGAAAATTTTCAAAAATTTAGACTCAAAACTTCAACTTTTCAATAAATTTCTCATAAACTTTTATTCTCATTTCGCATAAAAAGGCATTTCAATCCTCCCCCGTTTCTCGTTCACCGTTTGCCATAACGTACAACTGAAAGTTTTCGGGTCCATCCGATCTGTAAATGGAATTCCATTCAAATGATCGATCTCGTGTTGCGCAATTCTCGCATTCCATCCCTCAAAATCCCATTTTTTTGCATCGCCATGTTCATCATAACCTTCGACGGAAACTGCTTTATGTCTCACAACTTCAGCTGAATATCCTCGAACGGACAAACAAGACTCGACATCTTTGATTTTGTCGTAATTCGTGACATTAAGAACGGGATTGACGATTACCGTAAGAGGCAAAATTTTCATTTCGCGTCTCTTGAAGACTTCGGGTTTGAATTTTTTCGCATGGGCTTCTGTGAATTCCATCGTGAAAATTTGGTATGGCATCCCGATTTGATTGCAGGCGAGACCAACGGCGTTAAATTGACGCATTACGGAAATCATGTGCTTGATAAGTGTTTGAACTTCGGGCGTTTTTATCGTTTCGGGAGGGATTTTTTCACATTTTGTGCGAACAATTGGATCTCCTACAATGAAAAAAATTGCGAAATAAAAAAAAATCACGTTGAAAAATAAAAATTTACCAATTTGTACTGCATGTGAATACGGAGGGAGGATCGTTCGTGGCTGAAATGCTTGCTTTATTTTGTTTGTCAAGCCACGAAAAGGCATTTTTGGAAGAAAAATTAAAATTTTCCGGCGAAAATGTTGATGATGTAAACAGAGACAGCTGTTAAAGCAATTTTCCTTCACGCTAATTCAATTATTGAGTTGGTTGAAAGTGATAAATTGTTGTTTTCATCTTCTCATGCTTCGATCGGAGACTAAATTTCAAAGATTTTCATCAAATTCGAGGACTTTTGGTTGAAATTCGACTTGAAAACCTGAAAATTCATCAAAATTAGGTAAGAATTTTAAATTAAATTTAATAATTTACTTTTTTTTGTAGATTTTTGACATGTTTCGACCTTCAATGCTTCTACAAGACTCCTCGAGGCACGATTTTCATCAATTTTGTTCCTGTTTCTTCTTTAAAAGACTTCAATCTGCAAAAATTCATCATTTTCATCAAATTTTGTTAAGAAAATTTCACCAATCGAAGTAATCCATGTCAAATTTTCATCATTTCAACAAATTTTCTCATGCCAAATTTCAAAATTCTCGTATTTGAATCAAATTCTGAAGTCATCATCGTAATAATGCCCCAAAATGCGAAGAATTCCGTTCGTTGCGGTGCGCAGCAAAGAATTAATCTGCAAGAAATGCTCGGAAAATCGAATGAAGTTGTCATCAACGTCGATAGCGTTACCGAAATTCTCGTGTCCCTCGAGAAAAACAAGAGCAAAGTTTGTACAGTTGTGAAAAAAGCGGCAAGTTCCTGTCCCTTATCTGAATCCGTGTCAGAAGCAAGTCTCGATTTCTCGAAAAAACATCGAAAAACGCGTCGCATGGAGTCGTGCATGGATAATTCGATGTTTGGATCGCGAGAAAAGCCACAAAAAACGAAAAAATCGGGACCAAAAGACATGTATCCATGCACGGAAATGAGCATGAGACAACAAAATAAGTCAAATATGTCAAAGGGAACGCGATACGACGAACGATGTGAATGCCCAAAGTCAAATCGAGACAAATCACGTGAAATGTACGAAGATTCGGGGACTTTTAAAGCAGATTGGTTGAAAAAATATCCGTTTTTGGAGAAGAAACCACGTGATCCGTGTGCAGGAAGTTCGTGCAAGTAAAAAACGAGAGTTTTGAGGATCCTTGTCGAAGAAAACCGAAAGTTATGAGATCAAGAAATGATGATTTTGAAGATTCGTGTGGAAAAAATGCGAAAAATATGAAGTCGAGAGATGAAATGTACGAAAATCCATGCGGAAGAAGAGATAAAAATGAAAGTTACGAAGATCCGTGTGGAAGAAAGATGAAAAAAATTAAAAATTATGAAGATCCATGTTCGAGAAATGTGAAAAAGGAAGCTTTTGAAGACCCATGCGGAAGAAAAATGAAAACCAAGAAGTCAAAAGATGATTTTTATGACGATCCTTGCGGAAAAAAGCCAAAAAATGAACCTTCAGAGGACCCGTGTGGAAGAAAATTAAGAAATAAAAAGTCAAAAGATGATTTTTATGAAGATCCATGCGGAAGAAAGTCAAAAAATGAACCTTTTGAAGACCCATGCGGAAGAAAAATGAAAACTAAGAAGTCAAAAGATGATTTTAATGAAGATCCTTGCGGAAGAAAGCCAAAGAAAGAAATTTCTGACGATCTTCGTTCACGAAAACCCAAAATTTCAAAGTCAAGAGACGATTTATACCCCATGAAGTACGAAGATTCATCGAAAAAACCTCGAAATATGCCTTCTTGTGAGAAACAACCACGTTCTCGCATCCCAAAAATGGACCCATGTGCAATGAAAAGCAAAAAATCCTCCGAAAAACTCCGTTCAAAGCCTTCCAAAGGAGATAATTCCTCTCGCAGCATGAAATCCGACCCATGCAAAAGTCAAAAATCATCAGAAAAACTCAAAAAAGGCGCAAATTGCAGCTCAAAAGATCAAAAATCATCAGAAACATCCCAATTGGGCATTCGTGGATCCCAAATTCATCCGATAAAATCCAAAAGACGCCCTTTACCATCAATTGCGCCTGCTGATATTGCCCGTTACGAGTCTTCATGTCCCCCATCTCCATGTATCCCGCAAACGACATCTTGCATTTCCGTCGAAACATGTCAAAATCCATGCGTTGATCCCTGTTCGGGTATAAAAAATATCAAAAAATTAAATTTTAATTTTTTTAAAAAATTTTTATACCTAAAAAATAGTTCTTTCATATCATTACAGACGTTGTTAACTCGAATTGTGCCTGAAATCATCATAAAAATGGAAGATCTCAACTTGGAAAAAGCTAAACTGAAGCGTTGTAACATTCAAATTGACGACAATGAGGAAGTTTGGATCGTTCAATGTCCCAAAAGTGTCGATTTACGGGATTTAGTTGGAAGTAAAATCAAACTCGGCAGTTATTGTAAGACAAGTTTCAAAGTTGAAGACGAAAATATTGATTGTGTAGCTCAGGAATACCCAAAAAAGCGAAAAATTTCTCTCGCAACTGGAAATGGAAAGTTACGACAATTCGAAACTCTCGGATCAATCAAGATCAAAAAACGAAATTTGTCGAGCGTTAAGAGAGAAGCTCCAAAAATTAGTCTCGAAAGTCCAAAACGAGTAAAAACCGAACGTTAATAAATTCATCTCTTTTTATATATTAAACATTTTCGTTCGAATCGATTCACAAATCGATAAATTGCCCCTTTCAAAGTTTTTTTGTCTCCTTGTCAGATTTTTTGGTTGTTTCTGATTTTTTCGTCGCGTCTGAGGTTTCTGTTTCTCCTTCGGGAATTGTCGGAGGTTGCGGATTTGAAACTGTGCCGACAGTTTTCATGCTGTCTCGAAAGTCTTCTTTGAATGTTTCGAGTTCTTCTTTCATAGCATCGCGTTTTACCATGAGTTCTTCCTTCATTGCGTCACGTTTTTCGATTAACTCTTCTTTTAATGCGTCTCGTTTCTCGATGAGTTCTTGTTGTTTTTCGGCAACGCGCGTTTGAACACTTTCCTTCTTGTCCTGATAAATTTGGTACATTTCGGCGCGTGATGGGACAGGTTTGATGTATCCGAGACGTACGAGATGCTTGATAGCGACTGTTGTTGCTCCTAAAAATGGAAGAAAAAATTTATGAAAAAATTGTTTTTTTTTAAATTTTATTTTTTTTTAATTTTCTAAAAAAAAAAAATTTTAAAAATTAAAAAAATTTAAATTAATAATTACAAAAAATATTTTTTTTTTATTAATTTTTCGTGAATTTTTGAATTTTTATGATTTTTCAAGAAATTTTTAAATTTTTCAAACGCGATATGATAGAAAAAATTCTTTAAAAATTAAAAAAAAAAAATTAATTTTGAAAGAAAAAATTTTGAAATTTTTTTTTAAATGCGGTTAAAATTAAAAATTTCTTAAAAAATGATAAAAAATGAAAAATTTCTTGAAATGCGATAAGAATTAAAAATGATAAAAAATGAAAAAATTTTTAAAATGCGGTATGAATAAAATAAATTATTTAAAAATTGAAAAAAAAAATTTTTTTTGAAAAATAATTTTTTTTAAAAATTCAAAATTTCATGAAATACGGTAAGAATTTTTTTTTAAATGATTAAAATTGAAAATTTCATGAAATGCGGTAAGAATTAAAAATTTTTTGAAATGCGGTAAGAATTTTTTTTTTTTTTGAAAAATGCGGTAAGAATTAAAAATTTCATGAAATACGGTAAGAATTTTTTTTTTTTTTGAAAAATGATAAAAATTGAAAATTTCATGAAATGCGATAAGAATTAAAAATTTTTTGAAAATTTTAATTTTTTTTTAATTTCTTTTCAATCAAAAATGAAAATTCCTTTAAAAATCTTTACCTAAAGTAACGGTATATCTGGCTGGAGTAGCAATTTTGTACAACAAATAAGCAACAGCAACATGTCCCATACTCGAATCTCGAAACGGCTTAATGAGCGTGTCACTGAAATTCCAACTTTGCATGATAGCGACGATATCCATCCCGCTAAAAAGTAAACAAAACGCACCTTCAGTACATCCCACGTACACAAAAAACGCAGCAAAAGAGAAAGTTTTTACCTTTTCGATACGTAATAGAAGGTTCCGAGCCAAACTGCGGATGTCGCGAGATGAACAGGCACCAAAACATACCAATACTCCTTGTACATCTTTTTAAATCGCGCAATTAATCCCAAATTCTCGAATTCATCTCCCGGCTTGACTTTTTCCTCATCTTTCTGTGAAGTTGGAGTATTGGATGATGAGTTCGAAGATGCTGACCTACTTGATGATAAGCACAAAAGTTGCCGGAAATGCGTCTCCGGCACGCTTGACAAGCATTTGTTTGGCTTCAGGGCATCATAAAATCGTAATCTCGTCGAAAGTGTGCCGCAAAATCGCTGAGGAAGATGATTGTGTCGAAATTTGGAGGCATTACTGACTAACTTTAACATTTGACGACATTTTGAGCTTAAATTCATAATGTTTGTTTGTGTGAAATGTGCGATTATTACTACTAACACGCGTAGCGAAGCACTTTTGGTTACTTTGTATTTGATTTGCAGCACTAATAAATAAAAATTATGCAATTTTTGGGACTCATGTTATATGACAAACACGTATCAGCTGTGCGGATGACATTCAAAATATTCATTTAGGACGATACAATTGCCAAAAATGTTTAAAATTTCATAAATTTTGAAAAAAAGTCAATTTTGTTAAGATTTTGAACATTTTGAAAAACTAAATTAATTTAATTTTTATTTAAAGCAAATCTAATAAAAAATTATAAATTTAATAATAAAAAAATTTTTCAAATCAAAATTAAATTTTTTGAAAAATTTTTTATAAAAATTTAAATTTTGAATTTTGTTACTCAATTTGAATTTCAAAAAAATTAAATTTGAATTTTTTTTTTAAATTAATTTTTTTACTCAATTTGAAAATTTCTCTCAAAAAAATTATTTTCAAAAAAAAAAATTCAAAAAAATTAAATTTAAAAAATTTTTTTTAATTAATTTTTCTTTCTCAATTTAAAAATTTCTATCAAGGAATTAAAATTAAAATAAAAGTAATTAAATTTTTAAGAAAAAAATTATTAAAAATAATTTTAAGGAAAAAATCGATATTTTCAAAATTATTTTTATAAAAATTTTTCAAAAATTTAAATTTTTATACTTAACATGAAAAATTATTTTTTGTTTCAATTTTTGTAACGACCTAATAACAAAAGTTATCAATTTCATTCGTCTCATTATTCATGCGGCGCGTAAATCACACAAAATTCATATTTTTCGTTAATTTTCTGTGAAAATTGTCTTAAAAAATATGAACACATCACGAAATAAGCAAAACAAGTTGGAAGAAAAGCTGAAATCGTTGTCAAATGTCAAAGACAAGCCCGAAATAGAAGATTTTAGCACAGATTCTGATGATTCTTTGAAGGATTTCAACACAACAGTGCCTAAAATCAACCAAACAACAATCCGCAAAACTCCAAGACCAACAATTTCCGCAAGAAAAGCCTTGTCAGTCAAACATGTCACGGATTTCTCAAATATTAAGCCCAAAAACGATCAAATTTCATCAGATTCGGAAGAATCGGAGACTGAAATGACAAAATTCAACAAAACTCTCCCACGAACAAAGTCAAAATCGGATTATCTTACCTCGGGCGGGAGCAAAAGTGCGTTGCAATTCAAGAAATCTGAAGCAAAATCATCTGAAAATCTGCTCAAGAAGCGAAAATTGTTCGATGAGACGCCTTCAACATCCAAAGAGACGGAAAATGTTATCGAAGATTGCAGTTCAGACGAAGATTTGTTCACTTTTGTCGAGAAAATTACAGCAAAAAGGCCCAAATTCGACGACGAAGAGATTTCTTCTTCGCCGAAACTCTCCCAAGTGTCTTCCGAGGCAAGTTCGCAAGTTCATCGCTTTAATATCAAACCTCCTGTCGATGTTGCTGTCAAATCCGGGGGATATGTCGAACTTTTATTGAAAGCTCTTTCCGATGCACAACAAGAAAATCTCCAATGGAATTACGAGGATCCCGCAAATAACGCAAAATACTTCACAGTGTCGCATTTCGAGATGGTTCTCGGCACAATGATGATTTTTTTCATGTTAGACAATCAAAAATCCGCAATTTTTCTCGAGCCATCGCATAAAATCGTGAGCAAATTAAAAGTTGGAGCGAAATTAGTCTTTTGTGCGGATTTTGAGCCTTATGACATCGACAACGACGTGAAAGTTTACTGCGGAGTGACGAAAATTAAATTTGTTTCGTCGTGATTTTGGGTTCGTAAAGTAATTTTAGCTTTCAAAAGGCGACAAATGTTTAAATTTTGATAAAATCTCAAATTTTAAAATTTTTTTTAAAGAAATTTTCAACAAAAATTTATATTTTATCTAAAATTTTATTGATAAAATGTTAATTTTTGTTTAAAAGTTCTTTAAAAAAAATAAATTTTATCAAAAATAATTAAATTTGTCGCCTTTTTTAAAGTTAACATTACTTTACGAATCAAATTAGTTCTTAAAATTAATTAAATTAAATTAAAATTCGTTAATTTTCCATTCAATTTACTTATTTTTTATTTCTCAAACATTTTTTGTTGTCTTTTTCATCTTCGTTTTTATAAATTCTTTATTTTTTTTAATACAAAAATTACGTTTCGTGCGTTAGAAAAAAAAAATAGGAAAAGTTTTCACGAATTCTTGTGCAAGGTAAGCTAAAAACGCACTTAACTTAATAAATATATATAATAAATATGTTATTTTAGTATAGCAAGTTAAATAGGTAAGAATATAAATATTTATTTTTTTGTTTATTTAGTCTTCCGTTGACTAGAATTAATGTTAAATGTTTAATAAAAATATGTTTCTTTAGTCTATGCCTTACGTAAATAAATATAAATATACTTTTTTGATTAGTTTAGGGACTCTCTGCTTAAAATTAAAGTACTTAAAAAGAGGTTGGACTTAGATTTTTAGTTGTTACGATGAAGAGATTGCTTGAAATTTATTAAAAAAAATTTTTAAGAAAATTTTTAATAAAAAAATTATTTTAATGGATGGAATATTGTAAGATGTCAAAATATTTTCGAAATTGTTGACTAAAATATTTTTTAAAATTGACATTTTTTCTTTCGAAAATTTTGACTTTGATCTTTAATATATATTTTTTAAAAAAATTCTCAAATTCATAAAAAATAATAAAATTTAATTTAAAAATTTAATTAAAAAAAATTATTTTTAAATAAAAAATTGTAAAATTTAAAAATTTTATTAAATAAAAAAATTTTATATTTAAAAAATTTTTAAATTAATTTTTAAATAATTTTTTAAATAAATAATTTTAATAATAATTTTTAAATAATTCAAAATTTTTAAATATTTTTTTTAAATTGTAAAAAAATTAAATAAAATGACAATCCCTTCCGTAACAACTTTTACATCTGAAGGAATGAATTTCGTAATTTTCTTTCATAAAACCTATTTTTTCTTTTTTTTTTTTAATATTACACTTGTTTTCTTTGTTTTAATTTATTACTAACATTTTTTTCACACACAATTAAAATCTCTTTTTTTTAATTAATTTTTTTTTTCATATGAAAGCTCATTGATTGCGAGCTTGTTGCTCTCGTTTTTCTCGCGAATTTCTCACAAAATTCTTACAAACTAATATTCTTAGACAAAAATAAATATTTTTAGCTTTTTGTGCAAATTCTGTTCTGTTCTTTGCTCTATTTCTCTCTCATTTTTTGGTAATAAAAATAATTAATTCTTATGTTTTTTAAGTGCTTCTGTGTCATTCCTGCATTAATATTTCTTTAAATTTATTCAAATTTTTAATGAATATCCTTAAAACTTAATTTATTTATTATTCTAACATCTAACTTAGTATTGATCCACGAATCAGCTTTCTTTGTTTTTCATATTCAATTTGTATAATTTTACGTTTTATGTCTAAAAATTATGATTTTTTTGATTTGATTCGTTTTTTCGTTCAATTCAAGTTGTCAAATTCAATTCAACATCGCAGGAAATTAAAGTTAAAAATTATTTTAAAATTTTTAAAGTACTTAGGATATGAATCATGGACAGTTAAGTTTTAGTTTTAGGTAAATATTAATAATTATAATAAATATTCTTATATGTTAAAAGTTTCTCCTCTGTTTTTAAATATATATTCATATATATATAATATTTTTTATATCTAAGACATTTATGAGTACGGGACTAGTTGTGAGTGTTTTTCAGCTAAAAAATGAAGAATTCAGTACGAAATTCCTAACTATTACGGTTTCGTTTGACGTTATTAGCACACGGCTCCATCTTGATCTCAAAACCTGCATTTGTGTGATAAGGCGTAGCGTCGAAAGAGTCACTTTGACTCGTCACATCGTGATCGTTATTCAAATGATTGTTGCTCTGAAATGACAAAAATATTAATTTTTTTATGTAAATTTTGAGTTTTTCGAAGTTTGAATTAGCAAAAAAGCGAATTTCAAATTTTTAACGGTCAAAATTTGAATTGACATTTACAAATTTCGAATTGAAATTTGTCAAAAAATGTTGAAAAAGTTATTTTTTAACAAATTTTTCATAAGAAAAGTTGAAATTTTTAATTTTTTAAAGTTTAAATGAAAAATCTTTCCAATCTTACCAAATTCAAAGTTTCAAAATTTCTTACCAATCCATTGGGTCCTCCGCCATTCGCACATCCCATGACAGAAATCGGTGTCGTATGCGTCGCTTCAGCTACTTTATGTTCGACAATGAAGAACATGTATTCATCGTACAACAACCGAATGAGATGAAAACTTCCGAAAGTCGCAGCGGAACGTAATGTCAAGTCACGAATCACCATCGAGCTGTAAAAACTCCATTTGAGCAAAAATTGACGGGCAGCTTTTGGAAAAGAGGGTTTGCCGCGATGATCTTCGAGTGCAGTATCGACGACGTAACGCAACCATGCAGCCCATTGTTCGAGCGTATTTTGCTGCTGGAGGGCTGTCTTGAAGTCATTTTCCAATTGTTGAACGATGGCAGTATCGCATTGACAAACCCATGAAGCTTGTTCCTGTTGAGATTTTGAAAGGTATTGAATAATATTTTGAAAGAAATTTTTTTAATTTGAAGAAGTTTGACAAACATTTAAAAAAAAATTATAAATTTTGAAAAAAATTTGTCATATTTTTTAATTTTTTAAAGAAATTTGATAATTTTCAGAAGAATGTTTTAAAGATTAAAAAAATTTTGAATGAAACTTGAAATTTGAAAATTTTGATAATTTTCAAGAAGTTCAAAATTTTTTTAATAAATTTGTTTACATTTATCAAATGACAAAGAAATTTGACAAATATTCAAAGAAATTTGTCAATTTGTTGAATGTTCAAAGAAATTTTTCAAAAGTTCAAAGAAATTTGTCACTATTTCAAGTTTATCAATTTTAAAACAAATTTGTCAAATTCTTCAAACATTTTGAAAAATTTTTAAATAAATTTGTTAAAACTTTAAAGTAATTTGTTGAATTTATATAAAAAATTTGTCAAATTTCAAATGAATTTGTTAAAATTTCTTCAATTTATAAAAATTTGTCAAACTTTTAAAGATGTTTGTTAATTTTTAATAAAAATTGATTGATAACTTTTAGAATAATTTGATAAAAATTTCAAAGAAATTTTTCAAATGTTCAAAGAAATTTTTCAAATGTTCAAAGAAATTTGTCAATATTTCAAAGAAATTTATCAAATTTTTAAAGAATTTTGTCAACATTTTATATAATTTTTTCAATTTTTAAACAAATTTATCTTTTTTTTTCAAATTTCTTGTAATTTTTTTAAATAAATTTGTCAATTCATCAAAGTAATTTGTTGAATTCAAATAAAAATTTGTCAAATAACAAATTAATTTGTCTAAATTTCTTCAAACTTTTCATCAAAAATCAAATTTCTTACCTGAATATTGTGAAAATCCACACGATTCAAGTCATTCAGCATCTGAGCAAGTTGCGCATTGTTCTGTAAAACGGCTCTTGCTGCTTGTGCAAGATGATTTAACGACGTATATCGTCTCAAAGTTTGACTAAATACCGAAACGCTGTGTAACTTTATCTTATAAATCTCATCAGGACATCCGCTCATCGCCGAAGACAACCACAACTCCAAATTTTTCGCAAAATTACGAATTGCTTGAGTAAGCGGGGCAGGAATTGCCCTCAAAACATCCGGAATGAGCACGTCAACCATATTTTGGTAAAAATGTAAGTCAATGTGTTTAATGAAATCTTGCACGCCTTTCATCTGACAAAGTGTGTAAAGTTTCGCGCGACTCAAATATTTTTCTTCTTCGCATTCGTCGCCGTTATTGTTGTCTTGCAGTCTCCAAAATTCGCGCCAAAGTTGTTCAACAGTCCCGAATTCCAAATTTAAGACGGCGTCAAGGAACGCTTCGCAATGCTCGCGATAACATTGTTTCAGTGTTTCGACATCTTCGAGCCCAATGTCGTCCGGTAACTGCGCAAGCGAGACATTTATCGTCGGAAAGGGAGGAATAGCGCCTGCACCATCTCCCAAAAATTGCGAACAAGCCTCGTAACTCTCGAGTTTGATGCCTCGTTTCGTTCCGCGGGGATGCGATTGTTGTTGTTGCTGATGCTGCACGTGATTCGGCGTCGTCGACGGTTTATCTTCCAAAACATTCACCAAAGCGCTGCCCGGTTTGATGCGAATTCCGTAATAATGATATTTGCTGTTGCCCCGCGTTCCCAAACGACGAGTTCGCAATCCCGTGAACACCGAACGAATCAATTTCCCGAAACTCGCAGCATTGACGGCATCTAATTTGTGTTCGTTGCAATGTCGCATGTAATGATTGTAGAGTGTCGATCGCGGGAGACTCACTCCTTCGGCTGTTTCGTAATTTTCCATCAGCCAGGAGACAGTTGCGGGCGAAACTCTCGTTGCATGCGACAAATTCGGCGGAGATTCAGTTTCACTTGTGCTCGCATGACTCTGATGCTGGCCCGTTTGAATGTTGTACGAATGCACATCCGACGAAATGGTTTGCGGCGAATCACGAGAACTCGATGTGAGAAGCGTTTCGTCGACAGGAACGATATATTGTTGATTGGCGCCCCCCGTTGAAGAGCCATTGTTGGCAGCGACATTTCCTGTTGAATAATTTCCCGTATTTGCTGTTGTCGTGTAATATTGCTGACCAGATGATGAATAGTCGCTTACGTAAACGGGATATGCCCTAAAAATATTTTTAAAAAATTAAATTGAAGAAAAATGTTAAAACTTGAAAAAAAAAATTACATTTGAGTTTGCCCTTGACTTGAGGTATAAAGCTCAGAGTCGACATATTGAAGATGATATGTGCCTTGACTGCCGACGGTGTCTTGCGGAGATGATACTGAAAAGAGGTAAGAAAATTTTCATTAATTTGTTTGTTCTATTGAGAGAAATTCATTTTTGCATGCTTTTTTTTTGATCATTTAAAAAAAAAATTGTATGAAAAAAATTATAAAAATGTGAGAAAAAAAATTAAAATCGCTTTAAATAAAAATAAAAAAAATTATAGCAAGAAATAAAATAGAAAAAAAAATAATAAAAATCAAACCATGCTCGTTAAATTAAATTACTTCATTAAATTTTAATATTATTTGAAAAATTTTCTTTTTTTTTTGTGTAAAAGTTTTTTTTTTATGATATAAATATTTTTTTTGTCTGAAATTTTATTTATCATTTAATTTAAATTTATTTTTTGAATTCATTCATTATTTTATTCTATTTCTAATTAAACTTTTAATCATTCAATATCCATTTCCGACGGTTTCAAATTTTCTTCATATTTTCACTCCATTTTTATATTTATATAGTTGAAATATAAAAATAATATTTTTTAATAGAAATTCATTAAAAAAAATAAAATTTTAATAAAAATTTGTTTAAATTTAAAAAATATTTTTTAATTGAAATCAAAAAAATTCAGTTTATATTTTTTGTTGTTTTGTTCAATTCATTAAAGAAAAAATTAAAGTTTAGACAAAAAAAAATATTCTGAAATACATATTACTTTTTTAATAAACAATGAAATTTTTTTTTTTTTTTTTGAAAAAAAAATTTTTAAATTTACAATTAAAAACATTAATAATTAATAAAAAAAATTGAAAATGTAAAAATATACTTTATTAAACAATTCAATAAAAATTCAAGTAATAATAAAAAAAATTAAAGAAATAAAAAAAAAATTAAAAAAAAAATAATTATTTTAAATAACATGAAAAATTAAATATTTTATTATTATTTCATCATAATTTTTTTTTATCAAAAAGTAATTTTTATTAATTTTTCATTTTTTTTTTTTGCATGTAAAAAATTAATTTTTATTGAAAATTAAAGATTTTTGCAATTTAAGTTATTCAAGTTATTGCACTATTTTTTTTTTTTCATTAAATATGAATTTATTGAAAATTTGCATAAAAATTAAAGTAATAAAAAAACAGAAAATATTTAAAATTAATATTAATTTTTTAATAAAAACTTTTTTCATTAAAAAGCAATTTTTCATTATTATTATTTTTTTTGAAGTCAAATAAAAAATTTAATAGAAAATTCAATTTTTTTTGCGACGAATATTATTCTAAATAATTTTTATTTCACTTTTTTCTGTTGTAATTCACTTTAATACGATTTCCGATACGAATCTCTCAAATTAATGAATAATCGGATATAAAATTCATTAAATATAATAATTACCCCCGCAATACATGTTACTGCTATGATTATTCATTCTTCTATACATCATATTCATTTGTACTGATTTTTTGTAATTTTTTAATTTTTTTAATAAAATTTTATTTTTTTTTTCACAGAATATTTTTTTTATTTTTAAATTTTTTCAAACACTCTTAAATTTATTATTTATTTTTTTTTGTTTCAGAAAATTAATTCCTGAAGATGCATAAAAATCCAAAGAAAGAATTAAGTGAAAATTGATCTTCTTCCGTTTCTCGAGAGATATTTTATTGAATTTTACAATTTGTACGACTTCGCAGTAAGACGGAATCAACTTTCACTGTTACTCAAGGTGATTTCAAGTATATGCGTTTCTTGGAGATCTCTTGACAAAAAAAGGCTCGTACACACAGAAGAGGAGGACATATGGCAATGAAAAGTGAAATTTTGTGTTGTTACGTGATTTCTTGGCAACGCGGGCGACGCGACGTTTTAAATTCAACTGAATCGGATATCAAAAATTATCTTAGCGATACGTAGATGCTGACGGACACACACACATGCAGTTGGCAGTAACTTTACAGGGAAAAACTAATAGATGTGGGAGGAATACAATTCTGTGTGTCGTGTCGTGTGTAAGTTGAGAGATATGGACCACATTACCTAAATTTCTAACATCACATTTTTTTTTGTTGTTTTTTTAGAACGCTGCACGAAACGAGAGCAAAAAGGACAGAAACATTACACCTGATACCGATTCCGACTGTTTATCAAATTACACAAAAATTCATTTTATTTTTAGAAATTGAAGAAGATCAACAAGCAACGCGTCGAAACGAGAGGAAAAACATCCCCGTCTCATGCACAACGACACTCGACCACGCCTCTAACAAATATTTTATGATTTATGAGATCATATCTCGCTTCAATTATTTACTGTAGTAACGTCGCTCGTGTGTGCGAACGGAACAAGGGTATCGTTTTTCATAACTTTTCCTCCGTTTGCGCTCCGTTCCATGTGCGAGAGATGTAATGAAGACTTCAACGAATCTACAGACAAGTAACGGTAACTTTTGATTGGCTCCGATGAATTTAATACTCTCGCTACGGAACACGCAGGACGACGTCGGATGTGTTAAAGAGCAGTTATGGAGGCAATTATTGCGTTTTTGGTTTTAACGGGAAAACGGTTACTTTAAAAAAAATTTGTGAAAATTGGGTTTATTTCGGAGGAAATGAAGTTACACCAAAAAAAAAAGCAAGAATTGTGTCAGGAGAAATATGAGAAAGAAGGATAAAACGGAAAAATGAAATGTGAGTACTGAACATTTACTGTTTGGATTGAATGGGATGAAAAATGTTGATTAAAGTTGAAATTTCATGAGAATTGATTCGAATTTCCATTGAATTTTATTTTTAAAAAATGAATCAATGAAATGAAAAAAATTAGTTTTGATGAAAAAATAGACGAGAAACCCGTAAAAATTAAAATTTTAAAATATTTAAGTAACTTTTGATTTTTAACTTTCATTAAAAATGAATATTTTATAATTTTTTTTTTCTAAAACGACCAAAATTTTACAAAAATTAAAGATTTTTAAAGTTTAAAGTAAATTTTTTGAGAAAAAAAATTTTTGACTTTCAAATTTTTTTTTTTAATTAAATAATAAAAAAATTTTTGATTTTTTTTATACAAAAATTGCTCTTATGAGCTAAAAAAGTATAAATTTTTTTTTTCTTAATAAAATAATTTTAAAAAATTGAATTATAAATCTTCAAAATTTATTTAGAAAAAAATTTTCAATTAAAGAAGATGAACTTTAAGACCTCATAATTTATCATTATTGATTAAATTTGACAACAAAAAGTCAAGTTTAGAACATAAAATAGAAAAAAAATTATATTTTATGAAGAAAAAATTTTTTTATCTATTATGGCCCATAAAAGCAATTTTTGTATAAAAAAATCAAATTTTTTTTTATTATTTAAATAATTTTTTGGTAAAATTTTGATAAGCAGAAATTATTTTTTCTCGAAAATTTCACAAAAAATTGTTATTTACTTTCTTTGAATTCGCTTTGAATACCTCAAACAACTAAAAAAAAATAATTTTTTCAAAGAAAAAAATTATCTTTAAAATTTTTCATTTTAATTTGAACCTTTTTTTGTCTCAAAAGGAAAATTTTTTTCAACAAACGAGACATGCAAAAAAGCATAAAATTGCTCTTTTTTCCGTCACAAATTAGCTCAAAAAGCAGAAAAAAGTAATTACATAAAAATTTCTATCACAAAAAAATTGCAGAAAAAAAGTTAATTATCTAATTAATTAAAGTTACGTTTGCACAAATCATAATTGAAATGAGACAAACTGCCTGACGGCAAAAACAACCCCGAGCGAAAACCTTCAACTACTATCATATTTAGTTTTCTTCCGTGCAAATTAGGGGTGTTTCATGTTTACATCTGTAATTTAATCAAATTGACATTAACAATAAGGTATCAACTTAATTTCGTTCTGCCTACTCTTCTTATCATTCATTGTCTCCTGACTGTATCTGATGAGACAAAAAAATATGTTTTTGTAGAAAATTTATGTTTCGCAAAGGAGAGTAATTTTGCAAAATTTTTTTTTTCAATTTTAGGCATTTTTGATTGAATTCGATTCATTTAACGTCAAATTTTATTTTATTAATTTTTTAATATTTTTTTTTTTTAAGAATATTTTTAACTTGAATGAATATCAAATAAAAAATTAACAACATTTTCAATTTTCTTTTAAATTTAATTTTTTTTTTTAATTTAATTTTTTTTTAATTTAATTTTTTTTAAATTTATTTTTTTTAATTATTTTTTTTAAATTTATTTTTTTTTAAATTTATTTTTTTTAAATTTATTTTTTTTTAATTTATTTTTTTTTTAATTTAAATTTTTTTAAATTTATTTTTTTTTTAAATTTAAAGTTTTTTTTTGTTTAAAATAATTTTTAAATGTAAAAAAATGAAAAATTTTGTAAAAAAAATTAAATATAATATAAAATAATAAAATTATATAAATTTTTTACAAGAAAATGTTTCAGAAGCAATTTTTGAGTATCAAAAGTTAAAAATATTTGTTTAAAAAATCATCAAAAAATTATAAATTTTTCTTATGAAATTTGACGTTTCATGAACAAAATTCATTAAAAATATTTCAAAAATGTATTAAAATGAAAAAAAAAATTTTTTTACGAATTCTCAGGATGCGAAACTCGAACTTTTCACAACATTATATTTTCCTGTTGTTATCAATTCAATTCATCCGAATAGTTGTCATAATAACAAGATCTCCATTGTTTAGATTTTCAACGATTTTTAATAAGGTTGTTTACTGGCATAGGGTGACTCTGTTTTTTCCGTTGTCGCTTTCGTGTATCGTGCCTCAAATCGACAGGTTCACTCGTTTCTCCCTCACACAAAATCCGGGCAATTATCGGTGCGTAAATAAACAATTTTTTCTACCTTGCGTTCGAGAGTTGAATGCTCGTAATAAATAATAATAACAACAAAGTAATGAAGAGCATCCCCGTTCAACAAATTGAAATTGGCAGGCGCGAGATCAAATAAATACGAGAGATGAAATCGTACAAAAATATCAGATTATTTCCCGTTTAGAAAAAAAAAACACTTGTTTTTCCGATGTTTTTCTCGCATTTAAACGTTTGTTTGTTGTGATTTGGATGGAAAGATGTTCGGTTTCCCATTCAGAGATTTTTTTTTCGTGAAGGAGATCGCAAGTCATGATAAGGCATCTTTTGAGGTTTCCCGAAGCAAATATGTGGCGCAGGATCAAACGACGTTCATTCAAGGGATTCAACGGAAATTTACCCTCTCGAGTTGTTTGTTGTGTGCCGTCAAGCCCTTACCATTGTTACATTTTAATCTTCTACTATGTTATTCATACCTGTTTGCACGTGCGGTCTATCTATGTTAGGGATGATGATTTTTTTTTTGTTGAAAAATATGAAAAAAAGTCTTTTACAGAAAGTTTTTATCTTTTATATGAACGATTTTATGATAATTTGTCGATTTAAGACCTCATTAGGGGTCATTTAGAGGTCGTAAGATACAAAAATCATCAAAAATCGAAATTTTGTTAACAAAATTTGATGAAAAAAGGTTCGTTGGAAAGATTTTGAAGTAAATTTTCAGAAAAATATAACTTTTATACATTTTTGGATGGAAAATTTCGATATTGAGGTCCAAAATTTGACAAAATTTCAAATTTTAAGACCTCAAAATCAAAATTTTACATCCAAAGTCTTTCTAAAAATTTTTTTTTCTGAAAGTTTACTTCAAAATCTTTTCAACGAACCTTTTTTCATCAAATTTGGTTTGTTAAATTTGAATTTTTTACGCTTTTATCTTTTGACCTCTAAATGACCTCTAATGAGGTCTTAAATCGACAAATTCTCATAAAATCCTTTTCGTAAAAGATAAAAACTTTCTGTAAAAGGATTTTTTCGTATTTTTCAACAAAGAATGAAACATATTCTTTCAACCCCTAATCAAAACTCATCGAAACAAAAAAAAATCAGTGTTTTGATCTAAATAGACTGAAGAGCTCTCGTCATCATGTATCAATTTTAAAACTATCTCCCTAAAAAATTCGCATCGCATCATCCATTGTTAATAGATAAATTACAGATCACACGCTGATGCATGAAATTTTAAGTTTCACCTTATTGTTCGCATTACGAGAAGAGACTCTCGATATAATTATCGAATGATAGAGAACGGGAATTAAAAGGGGTTCGTGAACGACGTGCGTAATTTTTCCGCTCGAATAATTTTTCTTACACAATATTAATAATATCAAACATAATAATAATGATGATGATTAGTTCGAGTGCATGTTTACGGGAAAAATACTAATCCGCTGGTATCATTTTAATGAGAACATCAAAAAATCAAGTAGCGCGCGATATAAACTTTTGATTAGATTTTTTTTCGCGTAAAGTTTGGTAATGAAAAATTGGAGAAAGTCATTAAAGTTTGATAATTACAAGAAAAAGTTCTATTTTTGATCGTTTGAATGCGAAAAATAGACTTCAAAGGAAAAGTGAGGGTGTAATTATGAGTTAATGTGATGTTTAAAGGACAAAATTGATGATTTTTATTGATATTTGAGGCAAATTTTTAATGAAGAATTGGAAATTTTGTTTATTTTATCAAAAATTAAAGATAAAATTATTTTTTTTTTATTTTTTTTAAAATTTAAAATTTTATACAGCAAAATAATTTTTTTAAAAATTTTATTTAATTTTAGTTTTAAATTTAATTTTTTAAATAAATCAATTTAATTTAAATTTAAAAAAAAAATTAATTTAATTTAAATTTAAAAGAAAATGATTTTATTTAAATTTTTTATTTAATTATATTTAATAATTTTCATAAAATTTAAATTTAATTTAATAATTTTCAAAAATTTTTTCTTTAATTTTTCATCTAAATAATAGTTAAACTATTGACAATGATAAAATATTGCGAAATTTTAAGAAAAAATGAAAATCTTGTGACATTTTTCATCAAATATTAAATTCTTTGAACTTTTGAAGCAAATTTTTGTTCAAAAATGGAAGTTTAAAAACTCAAAAAGCCACATTTTGGTAAAATTTTTATCTTAAAAGATAAATATCTGAACGAATCTTATAAGAAAAATTGAATTCTAATTAGACTCAGTTCTAATTTGAAACTTTTTCAACTAAAAATTTAACTTTTTTCATGAATTCCATTAAAAATTTACGAAAATAATTCATAAAAGCTCATAATTGAACCATTAACGAGAAAAATTTACTCTCAGAACACACAAAATAAAATTAAAAAAAAATAATTTTAAATAAAAACTCAAATTAACTAAAGAAATTCACAGCAAACGCAAAACCATAAATGAAAAAAAGGAAACTCACCAACATTGGTTAAGGGAGCGTATGAACGAACAGCGCCTTCTGCTGTTTTAATTTCAATTTTCGTGAATAATTTAGTGAAAAGTGGTTAGAAATGAAAAAAATTAATAATGATGATGATGATGTGTGAGTAACACAAAGAGAGACAGAAAAATAAAAAATGAAAATTTCGGGTTGATGCATGCAAGAATCTTCAATTTTTCGGTTGAAACTTACCTGTAACTGTGATGTAATGAGGGCCCGTATCTGTTGGACTATCAGCTTGAACGACAGCTACTTGCGCTGTTACTTGTTGCGACGATTCTGATGCGTGATCGGGAGCTGTCGCCAATGAAACCGTAATTGGAGTTGCATCGTTAGAGTCGGAATTTTCGATGGGCACGACGTCGATAACGGAAATTTGTCCGTCGTTTCCTGCTTGTAAAAGGACTTTTTTCTAAAAAAAAAGAAAATGAAAAATTTTATTTAAAAATTATTTCATAAAAAATTATAATTTTTTTTTTAAAGTATTTTTTGAAGAAGAATAATTTTTTTTTAAATGTAATAAAATTTTTTTTGGATAAAAATATAAAAAAATTGACAAACATTTTAAAACAATTTAGTTAATTAGTAAAAAAAATTTTTTTTGAAGAAGAATTTTTTTTTGAAAAATTTAATAAATTTTTTTTTTTTTTTTGATAAAAATATTTTTAATTTTAGTTTGAATAAAATTACGAAAAATTAAATTTTGTAGAAAAAATATTAAAATTTAAAAATTTTTTAATTTTTTTTTTAAATACAATTTTAAAATAAAAAAAAAAAATAATAAAAAATAATGAAATAATGAAAAAAAACATTACAATTTTTTTTTTATTCAAAATAAAATATTATTTTCTTTTAAACAATATTTTGAGAAAAAAAAATTATTTTTTTAAATAATTATATAAAAATAATTTTTCTTACAAATTAAAAAAAATGAATTAATAAAAAATTTGAATGTTATCAATTTATATTTTTTTGAAAAGAAATTATAAATAAAAATGTTTTTTATAAATGTTGAAAATGAAGAAATATTTTGTTATAAAAGAATTTTAATTATTTTTAGAAAAAAAAATTTTAGGGAAAAAATTTTATGAAAAAAAAAATTAAAATTAAATTTTTAGGGAAAATTAATTTTTTTTAATGGAAAAAATTGAAAATTTAACTTTTTGGATAAAAATTGATGAAAATTTTTACCTTGGTACACACTTGTCGTATCACTTGCTGCAACGTAAGAGCACCTGTGGCTGTATCAATGTCGACTGAATTTTTTGTCGTAGCAACTGTTGCCCCAGCAGTACTATTGCCCGGACTACTAATTATTGTGTCAGAGATGCCGGTAGACTGCGACGCTGGAATCAAGGTCGTTGTCGTTGTTGTTGTCGTTTGCTGTTGTTGCTGCTGCTGATGATTGTTTTCGTTCGCCGTAGCTGCCGACACGGGCGTTACTGTGACAAAATTTGTCCTTTGTGTTGCAAGGCGCGTTGCCATCTGGAGCTTTGTTGCAATTTTCGTCGTCGTTATTTTGTTTTGAATCATCCAAGAAAAAAAATCGTAAGAAAGTCTCTCTTTGTTCGACAGGATAAAAAGTTAGATAGACACAGATTTTTTTACACTAATTTTTTTTTCTTCGGTAAATATTTCATCTTTTGTGATAGTTGAGTAAATAATTAATATAAGACACACATTATTAATTGGAACATTTTTTTTATTTGGTGGTTAGTTCATAAATCCTAAAAAGAGAAAACAATTAAATTATTTTAAAATTCTTAAAAAAAAAATGAATTTTTTTAAAAAGTTTTAATTTAAAAAATTAATAAAGGAAAAAAATTAAAGAAAATTATTTTAAAAAATTGATTGAAAAAATAAAATTTTATAAAAAATCAAAAAAATTAAAAAAGAATTTAATTGTTTAAAATTTACTTTAAAAAATAGAAAAAAAAAATTAAAAATAAAATTTTAATTTAAAAATTTTATAAAAAATATTTAATGCAAAAAATATTTGAAGAAAAATTAAAAAAAAATAAAAAAATATCCAAAAAACAAAATTAATTAAATTTTATTTTAAAAATAAAAATATTGACAAAAAAACAAATTTTTAATGTAAAAATTAAAATAAAATTACAATAAAAATAATACAAATTGAAGAAAAAAAATTAAAGGGGAAATATTAATAAACAAAAAATTTATTAGCATCGAAGCCCAAGAAGATCGGAGTGATGGAGCGTTGTCATGACGCGAAAATAATAATAAAATAAATAAAATTAGGGGCCCAAGTAATCCTTTTTTGCCTTTGATAGGTAAAATTGGCTGCTTGGTAACAATGAAGAGATTGCCGGTTGTCGACATTTTTGTTTCGTGTGTGTTCGTAAAAAGTTCTTTCATGTGACAATAAGAACTTTAGGAAAATAATAATAATAAAATAGAAAAATATGGAAAACCATTGATGCGGAAAATATTTTCGTTGATCAAATTAGCCCCAAATGTTTTTCAACCTGCTTGAGCGATTTGAATGTAACAATTGGAGAGGGAATAATTTGTCACTTTTCTTTAACTGAAGATCAGTTTTGTGTGAAATTTGTTTGATTTTTTATTATTTATGAGAAAATTTATTAAGAAAAGCAATATTTTTGTATTGAAAATTGTTTTTTTTTTTTTTTTACAATTTTTTTTTGATACAGTCTTTTTTCAGTTTTTTCATTGAAGTTAATTTTATTTAGCATTTAATTCACTTTTTATGCTACTTTTAGTCAAAAAATGATCAGAAATAATACACTGAATGAAAACCAAAATTTTTGTAATTTCTTCAATTTTTTTTTTAATTTCATAATTTAATTTAATTTAATTTCAAGTACTTTTTTTGTAAAAAATTTCTCACAAAATTTTAAATTTTGCCATAAGTTGATTCTCAAAGTAAAATTTTATTGATAACTTTAATCTTTTTTCTTAAAACTTGACTTGAACTTTAAAATTTTTTTTACAAAATGTCTTTTTTTTTAATAAAAGTTAAATTTAAATTAAAAATTGAATTTAATTAAAATTAAAATTAAAAAAAAAATAAAAAAAGATTAAAAAAAATAAATTTTATTAAATTATTTTTTAACGCTTTTGATACTTTATTGACATTGATCTTCTTGAAAATTTTCTTGAAAAGATTTTTTTACATTTAATTTCTTGAACTTTTTAATTGAAAATTTACTATAAGAACTTTAAAAAATATATTTGTTGATAAATTTTCACTTTTAATAAAATAATAAACCACAAACTTCATAAAAATCAAAAAATTTAAGTAAATCCCGTTAATTCGTTCAACTTCACGTTATGAAAATGCGGCATCATTATAATATTATTACTCGTATGAACTTTTCATATTTACGTTTTTTTTTTTCATTTTTTTATGTTCTTTGATATTTTATTGATCAAACTCTATGAACAGACACAACTTGCTGTGCGTCGATGAAACGCGACGACGACGTCGAGGATTCTCTTCATTATTATTATTTTTGTTTTTTTTTTGCCTTTTTTGTTTGTAACAAATGACGAATAACAAGATTTTCTTTACTTTTGGTGTTCTTTTTGCGTCAGAACTTTGAAATTTAAAACTTTTTCCAAACTTTTTCAGCAACAGGGAGATATCGAGAGACACGGATGGATGTTCGTTAAAGGACTTTACGCGGTAGACTGAAAGCAAAAAAAAGCAGGAAATGAGGACAGCTTACAACTAACGGTGCACCGTATTGTTTGGTTATGCAACATGCTTTCCAATATTTTGTTAAAATTAACATTTTAAATGCATGTAAAAAAGGAGGAAAGAATATGGTGAGTTATTATAATGCATGAACGGTGTAGTCGAAAGGGTACGAATATCCTGTTTGTGAAGGTTTTTGATGAAATTTTAGAGTTTTTGATCATTTTGAAGGATTTTAAAAATTTTTTCGAAGGTTTTTGGTTTGAAAAAATTAAAAATTTGAATTTTTTGTCTTAAATTTTTAATTTTTTGAATAATAAATTATAAAGAATTTGAATGAAAATTTAATTAAAAATATTTTTTTTTTCAGTTTAAAAAACAAAAGAATTTAAAACTGAGCTCGAAAAAAAAAATATTGAAAATTAAAAAATAAATAAATTAAAAATTTTAATAAATTTAAAAAAAAATAAAATAAGTAAAAAAAAAAATTAATTTAAAATTTAAATAAATTAAATAAATTTAAAAAAATAATTAAAAATAAATTAAAAAAGAATTTAAATAAATAAAAAAAAAATTAATTTAAAATTTAAATAAGTTAAAAATAAAAATTAAAAATAAATAAAAAAAAATAAATTAAAAAAAATTAAAATTAATAAAAAAAATTAATTAGATTGAAACTCTAAAAAATCGATAAATTTTTTTTTTTAATTTTTGAAAATAAATTTCATTTTTATGAATAAATTTTATTTTTTTTTGTAATTTTATATGAAGACTTAATTACATTGAATACAGAAAATTCGTAAAAATCATAATTTTAAAAGTTTTTGAATATTTGAAGTCTTTTATTACCTAAAATAGGTTCAAAAAAGACTCTTAAAATATTATTTTATCAAAAAATCTTAAAATTCATTTTTTTTGAGACTTTTGTAACTTCAAATTCAAAAATTATGAATTTTTTGTCTCTTCTTCTTTTAAAAAATTTAAAAAAAAATCATTGAGAGCTCATGTTTTAGAAAAAAAATCTTTATAAATGCTCAAAAACTCAAAAATTTCATTAAAAATTCACTTTCAAGTCCAAAACTGAACAAAACGGCATTATCCTTCTTAATTCCATACCTCACTCTTTCCATAATTTACATGAATGGGAAACAAACGTTATTGCCCATAAAAAAAACAAAAAAAAAACGTTTGTTAATGGACCCAGAAATAGACAAGAGGGTTGCAGGTTGTTCAAAAGTTCAAATTTTGTCAATAATTTCTTTAAAATTCTTAATTTTCAATCACTTTTCTTCCGTATTTCTTTCTCAAAGGTCATTTTTTCTCGAAATTTCCTTGAAAAACTTGTTGAAAGAAGGAAATTTGAAGAAAAAATCCTTCAACAGTTGAAAAATGTCAGTGAAGCATGACGACAAGCGAGAACAGAATACACCTGGTCAGTTTTCTATTCATAATTTATCGCTCCCTGCATCATCTGGTCATGGCAACGTTCGCGTTCACTGAACCTGAACCATCCATCACTCGGTTTTTCAAATGCTAAAAAGGTCCTTACCTTGTTTTTTTTTTGTGTTACTTTGACGGTTTTGTCATTTTCTCTCCGCTTTTGTCGAGTTTTGATGTCAAATTGCACGCCTACTGCTTTCCTTTGTTGTCGCTTCCTTCGAAAATTGCACGGATTCGGATTTATTACGACGAGTAATTTACAACAAACACACAGAGAGACACGGACACGGGACGAAAATTGAGGAAATGAAGTGACAGGACACCGAAAACTGAAACGCGCTACCACGTAAGAATCAAATAAAATAAAACTATCGTAACAATTGTCTTAAATTTCAGACTGAACACTGACTTCATGACTCGCGCGAGCGTTTGTTTTACAAAAATTTTCCCGATTTTTTTGTCGATTTGTATTTGTATTGTTAGGTGTTTGTTGCTAAGGTAACTTCCATTGTTTCTCTTTCGTCTCGCGACACTCTTTTGCAACTAATGTATATGCGAACCGATGTCATGCGCACACAATTTCGCCAAATCTCCGCAATATTTAAGCCATTTTTGCCGCTCCAGCTCGTGAGTTGTGCTGAATTTTGGTCCTGTCACACGAAAATTGCAGCTCCTGATAGAATTACAGAGGATTTGAAGCAATTTTCGGGAGATTTGAAAAATGTAAACAGTGTTATCGATCGAAATAAGGCGTCATCCATTAATGGCGTCGGCAAAAAAGGGCATTTTTTGACCCCTCCCCCCTCACTGAAAAGGAAATTTTTAGTATCAGTTCAAATTTCAATGAAAGCTCGTGAAAAATTTGAAAAAAAAAACTCAATTTTATAAAAAATTTGAAAAAAAAAGTCTGAAATACATCAAAAAATATTTTAAATAATTCAAAAGGAAAATTTTTTAAATCGTGAATATAGGGATGCCATTAATGGATGACGCCATAATGTAAATCGCCTTCACGTTAATTCAATAAAAATTTTAGTTCTCGTCTTCGTCGTCGATTTCCGTTGAGGGCGTTCAACTTCCGGTTCAGCGCCGGAAATGAGAATTAGCATGAGGCAATTTATCATTTTCTTTTGAGACGAATGAAATTGATAACTTCAATTTAAACCAGCGTGACACTATTTGCTCCGGCTATTTTTCTTAATTTTCCGCATTAATTACCTTGAAATCCCCCAAAAATCTCATCAAAAATGGTCGATGAATTCTTCTATGGTACGTATCTCATGAAATTTCCTCAAATTACCTTGAATTTTTGCGAAAATCCGAAAACATGAAATCCACATGTCTCACATGTTGCTTTTTTTCCCTCCCGGGTTTAGGTTTCACATTGAAAGGCGAAAAAGCCGAACATCAATGGACCGGACACAAAACTGCCGATGACGAAGACGAGCATGCGGGCGAAGTTTCCTCCAAACTCATCTTGAAACGGGCTCTTTTGGGACCCGATGCCGGCACGGAGCAATGCGTTGTCGAAGTTGAAACGATGTCGATGTCGGAAATGGTAAAAGTTCCGGTTTGCGTTTTGAAAGTTGGCGAAGAGCGTCAAGTGAATTTGGGCGAGCTGGAGTTTTTCGATGCTCCCGTGACATTCCGCTTGACACACGGCAAGGGTCCCGTGCACATTTTGGGACAACATTTGCAACAAGACGAGGAAGAGCAAATGGTCGATATGGAAGAATTTGCCGACGACGACGAGGAAGACAGTGAGAACGAGATTCATGCGGAAGACAATGGCGACGAGAATCCCAAGAAGAAAATGAAGTTGTCGAAGAAGAAGGGCAAAGGAGACAAAAAGTAAATTCTTCTTGCACGCCGCCCTCCCCCAATTAGGTTAAGTTTTGTATGAAAATGAGAAATAATTTTTACCAAACTTGTAAATTACCACAAAACAAAACAAAAAATGTTTACTTAAACAAAAATTTAATACAATAGGTCAGGTTCCTTAAGTTAAGAGAGATAGATTTTTGAATCTAACATTTATTGACAAGACAAATAATAAAATTAAATTAAATTGAAGCAAAAAAAAAAAGTTTTTTTCCTCCAAATTTTAAAAAAATTTCAATTTTTCATGAAAAAATTTTTTTTTTATTTCAAAATTTTTTTTTAATTTCAAAAATTTTTTAAATTCAAGTTTCGAGTCAAAAATTTTACTTTATAGAACAAAATTTAACTCGAAAAAATTAAAAAAAAAAATAAATTAAAAATTAAAAATTTTTGAAAAAATATCTTTGCAAACTGTGAGTAGAAGTATGATCTAAAATTATATGGAATATTATAAAAAATGAATTTTCAATAAAAACCTTCAAAACTTTTACGAAAATTTTACGTTGAAGAAAAAAAAAGTCTCATGTTCGAAAATTTTTTGAAAAATTTTAAAAACCTTATTTTTAATGAAAACCTTAAAAATTTAAATATTCAGAAAGAAAATAATTTTTTAAAAATTTAAAAAAAAAAAAAAAAAAAAAATAAAAAAATAAATAAAAAATAAAAAAAATATTTTTTTCCATTTTAGAAAAAAATTTAAAATATATTTTTAGACAAAAAAAGAAATGTATAACTGAAAGGAAATGATTTAATCTTGAGATTCATTTTACACTAAAATTTATCTCAAAAACAAAATTTTTTAAAAATTATAAAAAAAGAGTTTATTTTTAACAAAAACTTAAGTCATAAGTCTTTTGAACTTAAATTTTCGTTCGAAAATTAAAATTGTTTTAAATTTTGTTCTAAAAATTGAAAACTTTTTTGAAATGATGAATATTAATTAATTTTTTTAAATTTTCAATTTTTTTAATTTTTTTTCAAATAAAAAAAAATTATTCAGCAAACCTAAAATAATTGAAAAAACAAAATCAAATTTTTTAATGAAAAATCTAATTTTTTTTTTAAATTTTCAAATTTTTAGAACTAAAATTGATGAAAACTTTTTTTTTAAATGTGTATCAAGAAATCATGTAAGAATTTATTTTTTTCCCTTAAACTTTTTTTTTACACAAACGGTTCGAGATTAATTTCCATCGCAGCACACGGAGTCTTCAGCTCAAAAGCATGCAAAACTGTGGGATGCAAAACGCCAATTACCCCGATACAATCTCCCTTGAACATGATTTTCGCACATCTTCCGGGAAAATACGTCGGGTCATCAAACGCCTTCAAATAATATCCCGTTCCATCTTTTGTCCAAGGCACTTGCAACAATTGCATGACACGATCCAACAATCCATGAACGACTTCAAAACCTGCTGATTTCGCGCAATTCACGGCACACAATCGCCGTTCGTTATAAGCGCCTGTTTCTCTTTCCTCATCAGCCGCTACAATATCGGAAATTTCGAAAAGTTTCACGGGCAAGGGGATATTTTTGTTTGCTGCGAGCGTTTTTAGCAGCCCCGGAAGCAACGTCGTACGACAAACTTGAAATTCGAGCGTTTTTGGGTTGGAAATGTGAACAGCTGCGATTTCCTCAATTTTGTGATTCAATTTGGCACCGATGTCGTCACGAGAGCACAATGTGAAGGTCAGAGCTTCGGTGAAACCTGCTTGAGCAACGTTTTCTCGTAATTGGTCGGTAAGTTTGTTGATTGGATATTGACGAGCTACTTGAAAAATGCCTAAAAATTGAAATTTAAAAAAAAAAAAATTTTTAATTTTTTTAAAAATTTTTAATTTTTTGAAGAATTTTTAATTTTTAATTTTTTGAAGAATTTTTAATTTTAATTAAAAATTGAATTTTTAATTTAATGGAAAATTTTTTAATTTTTTGAACAATTTTTAATTTTTTCAAAAATTTTTAATTTTTTGAAGAATTTTTAATTTTTTGATATTGAAATTTTTAATTTATTGGAATTTTTTTAATTTTTTTGAAAAATTTTCAAATTTTAAAAAAATAAAAAAAATTTTTTTTTTTACCTGGAGGTCGTTTTGGGATGTTATTATACCCGTAAGCAATGGCAATATCTTCAAAAATATCGCAAGCATGCAAGATATCGTGTCGTGTGGGTCCAACTTCGACATCAATGACGCCATTTGGCTTCAATTTCGACTTCAAATAGAGTTTGTTCAAGTATTCGACGATTTTTTCGGGTTTTTCATCGATACCAATGTACTCATTTGCTTGTTTTGCTGTTATTGTTTCCGTTCTGTACGCGAGTTCGGGATATTTTGTCACTTTTCCATCGGCAGAAACAACTTCGACAATCTCCGCGACAAATTTTTCCTTGCAATGCGACGAAAAAAGAGCAACAACTGTGTCTAAAACGCATTTCGCGCGTGTCAAATCCGTCGCTGTGCACTCAATAAAGACATTTTTCGTGTTCAGCGTGATTTTTGAATGATCTCCGTTGATAATTGGAGGCAACGAGAGCACAACTCCGTTTGCGTCGTAAATTACGGGATAAACGGGCGAATCTTTGATGATGGGTAAGTAAGCTTTTAGCTGTGCATGAGTGCTATAGAGCTCCATTAACTCCGCTGCGGTGTATTCTTTCTCTTGATTCAACGGTTTGAACTTTATTTCCGTCGGAGGTTTCGCGTCATAGACAAAAGGACCTTTAATTGTGTCAAGATCATGCGTTCCAATCGCTACCAAAGCCCGTTTTCGACAAATATTTTGATGTAATTTGTCTTGCAAGTCGATAAAGCGCTCGTACGATTCCTTCGTGAAGGTAATATCGCGTAAAATTGCCGCAACAACAAAGGGACGAATTTGCGATGTAGCTGCTTTGACTGTGAGTTTTTCATTTTTTCCATTTTTGGCAGGAATCGCTTTGAAAGTTGGCGGTTGTTCTTTTCCTTGAAAGACAAGCAAGGCAGATGCGAGTCCCTCTAAACTTAAAAGATCCGAACGATTCGCTGGCAGCTCAATTCTGTAAATAACCTCGTCGGAAGCATCTTTCAAAGCAGCTGAATCTCCTTGTTCTTTACTCAACATTTGTCGTTCCGATGTCACATCATCCAATTCGATGCCAAAGTCAAAACAGAACTTTTCAAACTCTTGTTCAGCTGGAAATTGAAGAAAAATTGCGTCAGCAAAACCATGGAGATAAGAAATTAAATCGATTTTTACTTACTGTAAGTCTTGCCGAGTGCCTTGAAGAGCTCGTCTCGTTTTACGCCAATGACCGGCATCTTTTTTCACTCAAGTCAAGGATTTTTTCCTATAAAAAATTTGAAAAATGGGAAAAGTTCGATGATTTTACGGCGAGTCGTGTCAAAAGACCGATTTTTGATTCGAACACGTTTGACAATCGAACGGAGCTGTCAAGTGTCAAGTGCAGGGTTAAAAAAAATTTCGACTTTTACTTTTTACAGAAATTTGCTTTGAAAGTCTTTCTGAAGGTTCATAAGCTTAAAAATTGAAAAATAAAAAATACGTAAAAAATACGTAATTTTCATTTTGAAAGCCCATTTGATAATTTTTAAGCTTGAAATTGATCAAAAATCATACAAAAGTGCTTTGAATGTCTTTCTGAAGGTTCATAAGCTTAAAATTTGAAAAATAAAAAATACGTAAAAAATACGTAATTTTCATTTTGAAAGCCCATTTGATGATTCTTAAGCTTGAAATTGATCAAAAATCATACAAAAGTGCTTTGGATGCCTTTCTGAAGGTTCATAAGCTTAAAATTTGAAAAATAAAAAATACGTAAAAATTACGTAAAAAATACGTAAAAATACGTAATTTTTATTTTGAAAGCCCATTTGATAATTTTTAAGCTTGAAATTGATCAAAAATTGAAAAATGTGAAAATTCGTAAATTTTATTTTTTTCAAAATTTGTTAAAAAGAATGAAATTAAAAACATTAGTTGTATCGGCCTAATGAAATGTCATTAAACGTCAAACGTCAGATGAGCCAGCAGTTTTTAAAACCGAATCATTCAAGACTTTTTCGCTAAAAATCTCTGCAATTATGGCAAATTTTCAATCAGTTGGAGGTCCATTTTGGTCTAACGGGCCTGCGCCGGGGCAATTTTATCAATTTCCGGGTCAAACTGTTACGCCGCACGCAGAACCTGAACGCAAACATGACGGCGGAATGATTACAACGGGAACTTCGGTAATCGGCATCAAATACAACAACGGAGTCATCATCGCGGCAGATCGTTTAGTCTCCTACGGAAAAATGGCTCGTTTCCAAAATGTCGATCGTGTCTTCAAAATCAACGATCAATGCATCATCGGAGTCGGAGGCGATTACGCTGACTTCCAATTCATTAAACGACACATCGATCAACTCATCATCAATGACGAGAGTTACGGGGACAACAACAAACTGAAGCCGAAGTCACTTTTCACGTATTTAACTCGCGTTTTTTACAATCGTCGTTGCAAAATGCAACCATTGTGGCTTGATGTCATTGTCGGCGGCATGGAAAGTAACGAACCCTTTTTGGGACACGTAAATGTTCGCGGAAAAGCGTACACGAGCAACTGCATTGGGACAGGATTCGGCAATCATCTTTCTATTCCGTTGTTCCGTGAAGTTGTCGAGCAACCAAATGCGAATATAACGCAAGCAAAAGCAGAGGAAGTTGTTAAAAAGTGCATGGAAGTCCTTTATTATCGGGATTGTGTCGCTTTTCCGAAATTCTCACAGGCTATTTGCACTGCGGAAGGCGTAAATGTGAACACTGAGATGGCTGTCGATCAAAATTGGCAAGTTGCTCACATGATTCGTGGATTCTAAAAATATTTTTTTTGTAACTTTGAATATTAAAATAAAAAAAAACTTAAGAAAAATGTAAAAGTTGTTATTGAAAATTAAGTTTACAAAAAAAATCGAACTAAAAAGTATAAAAAATTTTTTTTTAAAGAATTTTCTTAAAAAATTAATATTTTAAGGATATAAAATGTGAATTAAAATTCTAAAAATTATTTTTTTTACAAAATTAGTTTAAAAATCTTGAATTTTTAATGAAATTTTAAATTATTTTGGAATTTCAAATGTTTTTTTTTTATAAAATTTTTCTTTAAAGGACTTGTTATACACTTTTTAGTTCGTTTTTCATTGATTTTCGTGATAATTCTTCATTTGGTTTCGAAATTTTAACAATGCAAATTTTTGCAAATTAAAAAATATTTCATAAGATCAGAAAAAAATTTAAATTTGACACAAAAACGAACTAAAATGTATAAAACAAGACTTTAATGGATTTTTTTTAAATTGTGATTTTTGTAAAAAAAAATTCATTTTTACAATTTTTTTAAATAATATTTTTAAAAATTTCCTTCAAAAAAGGCTTATTTTATACTTTTTAGTTCGTTTTTATGTCAAATTTAAAATTATTTCTGATCTTATAAAATATTTTTTAATTTGTAAAAATTTACATTGCTAAAGTTTCGAATCGAAAATGAAGAATTATAACGAAAATCAATAAAAAATCAAAAAGGCTTAATGAAAGAAATTTTTTAAAAAATTATGATTTTATAAAAATTTTCATTTTCACATTTTTTTTTAAATTTAAGTTGAAAATTAAAATTTTAATCAAACTTTAAATATTATTTTAAAAAATTTCCTTATAAAAAAGGCTTATTTTATGCTTTTTAGTTCGTTTGTAACTATTCGAATGACTTTTCTTCCAAAAATTTTCAAAATTTCTTCAACTTGTATAACAAAAAATGCAAATCAAGACACAAATTTTAATAATTTTAATTAAAAACATTTATTTTTTATGGCTAGAAGCGGCATCCTGTAAAAATATGGCAGTCAAACTCCATTTCGTCAAAAGCTAATAAGTACTTGTCATCATTTTCTTCGTTTATTTTCTCATTTTCAGTGTCATTGGAGCCCGTGATGTGCTTGTTCTCGTCGTTCCTGTCGCCGAAGAGGCTGTTGACACTCCCGAAGGAAACTTTCGCTGTGTTAAAAGCCCTCCCGTACTTGGGCGAGTTACAGTTAATTTCGGTTTCGCATTCAAAACGGGCTTTTCCTTGTCGTTGAATGAACTGCGACGTCGAATATTCGTTCCCGCCGGGTTTTTGGGGACAGTTAAGGTCGAAGCTGCTGTCGTTGGGCGATTTGGCGTAACGATGGACAATCGCGAAGGTTTTTGCGGTGTCGCGAAACGAGACATGGGCGTCGATTGCGCAATCGGAGGTTGAACGGAGCGATTTAACGTACTCGATAAGGATTTGATTGTCGAATTAACCGAAGAATTGGGCGATTTATCACGCGGATTGTACACGACTTTCATCGGACCGTTTCTCGTTGTGATCGTTGTCGGCTTTTTTTGTTGAATTCCAATTTTGGGCTTCAATTTATCCATGAAACTCATGCGATTTGGAGCCGTAGATGGGGGAACGGCGGGTTTTTTCATCGTAGTTAAGGCACTTTTTTGATTAAAAGTAGTCGAGGGAACAATTGACGTTCGTTTCGCAACAACTGGTTTCGCCGCAGCTGGAGAATTGAAGGAAAAACTTCGTCTTGTGACGTTAATGTTGTTTCTCTGAGGCGTCGCGACAGCAATTGACTCTCGTCGCATTGCACTCGGAGCGACGGTATTCGGGCGACAAGCGCTACTGAAGCTTTGACTTCGTCTCGTGCGCATTTTAGGCTGTGGCGTGTTAAAATTGTGATGCTGAGCGAGAGTTACTGTATCTGACATGCCTCCGTATCCGACATCGGGATTATTTACGACAACAACAACGACAGGATTTGCCGCTTGAGGATTGTCGGGACTCTGAATGACATTCACGTTGCCCAAAACTTCACTCAATTTGTCAATTACGCTTTGTAGCTGCGGCGAATCACTTCCCGCGAGAGGCATTTCAGTCGATTCGTCATTTTCTTCCTTGTCAATGTCGAATGTGCCTTGTCGAACCATCACGGGAGGCGGTTCAAGAGTATTTTTATTGCTATTTCCTGATTTGTTGAGGGCCGCACACAACTGTTCGACCAATTGAGACGCCTCTCCATTGCCATTTGTGTCAACTTTTGATACCATCTCCTTTAATTTTGTCATTGTGTCATCCAAATTCGTTTGACGGGACTTTGCGAGCTTAATTTCGTTCAATTTGGCGATCGCTCGATCAATGATACTCGTGTGAGTCTCATTTACGGGCGATTTTTCGTCACTTTTTGACGTTTCGGATGTCTCTTCGTCCTTTTTCGACGCCAATTCCTTCAACATTGGAATGTTAAGTTCACTTTCAAAGTCATTCAGGGACATATCCGAGTCGACAGCATCCACGAGAACACATTCTTGCTTCATCAGATCGTTGAAGGAGTCATCCGGCATATCCATGTTCATCCACTTTTCGCCAATTTGATTCTCCGCGACGACATCGTTGTGTGTCAAAGCCGACTTTGATGCATTTACGATGCTCAATTTCAACAAACTGTCGCGTTTTTTGCCCGAATCTGTAGTTGAGCGACGAGAAATTTTCTTCTAAAAAAAAATATTATTAAAAATCTAAAATTTTGTTAAAAAATCATCAAAAATTACCTCGGCACTCTTTGCGGGCGAAATATTTCCCTCATTATTGTTATTCTCCTTGTCGAAACTCTCGTCGCCGAGTCCCAAAAGGTTTCCCGTACGAATGCACGAAATCACAGGTTTGAAATTCTTGCTTTGAGCTGCCACAAATTCGAAGGGATCGGCGGAAAAGTTCTCGACTTGCTTGCAAACACGATCAAATGGGTTGTTATCGAGACTTTTGCGGGGCGAGGAATTGATATTTTGTTGAATTATTGACTCCGAGGGCGAGGAATCGTTGAAATTGAGCAAATCACTCATCGTAACAAAGAAAATAAAATTAAAACTTAACAAAGGACGGATTTTTGTAACAAGTTTTGAGCAATTTTTAGGTGAATTTGTACTTTTTTGTTAGTTTTTAATGAGATTTTGATGAGATTTTTCTTTGTTGCTTTTTTCTCCATTAACCGTCGAATGAGTAGCTTCGTTCGATAGACACAAGTTTCTCATCCCAAAAAATCAGGGTTGAAAAACTTTTTTTGTGACTGAAAGCATTGAATTTTTACTTTTGCTTTTAGGCCGCTCCAAATTTTTTTTTTAACTTTTTTTCATAAAAAATGACAGCTTTTGGTCTATTTTTATAATTTTTCAAGTAATTTAAAAAAAAATTGAAAATTTAATTTAAATTTAAGTAATTATTTTTTTAAATTTTAAAATTAAAATTAAAATAAAAATAAATAAAAATGAAAATAAAAATAAAAGTAAAAATAAAAATAAAAATAAAAATAAAAATAAAAATAAAATTAAAAATAAAAATAAAAATAAAAATTGAAATAAAAATAAAAATAAAAATAAAAATAAAAATAAAAATAAAAATAAAAATAAAAATAAAAATAAAAATAAAAATAAAAATAAAAATAAAAAGAAAAATAAAAATTAACATTAACATTAACATTAACATTAAAAATTAAAAAAAAAAAAATATATTTATTTATAAAAATTGAAATCGAAAACATTTTTGATAGTTGTATCTTCCTAAATTTGACATTTATTTTGTTTTTTATTTCTCGAATCAAAAATTTGCTGATTTTGCCGAAAATGAAGCCCTTTTTATTCGTAATTTTGATGCTTTTTTGCATCTCGAGCACAATCGGGGACAAACCGCACAAGAAATATTCCAAAGATGCCAATAAACGGGACTCTTCTGAGGAGAGAGACGACAAATTCGTGCGAGATATTGAAGAACCAAACTTCAGAACTCTTCGAACTCCCTTCCGAATGGCAAAATTGAATCTTGTTTGGTCAAAAGCGCAACATGTAAGTCTTTAATTTCTCGAATTGTCTCAAAAATTGTTAATTTCTTCAATTTCTAGCGTTTAACGGAGCCAAAATTGCGATCTCTCTTCACCGAATTAAAGATTCAGGACAAAGAAGAGCTCGCTTGGAAACAATTAAACTCGCAACACAAAGACAAAGACGGATTAAAGGAAGCAGAATTAAGGAAAAAGTTAGTTGGCATCATGTCGACTTACGATTTGCTCGAACATTTCGACGAAACGCAAGATCCCGAAAAGGTAAAGCATCACAAAGCCTTTTCGGGACCCGTTGACGACAAATACAAGAACAAAAGTTTGTTCAAAGACAAAAAACTGAACAAATTATGGGAAAAAGCGGAAGTTTCGGGATTTTCGCCGCAAGAATTGGCCGCTTTGAAGGAAGAATTCGAACATCATCAGCAAAAAATCGATTTATATTACGAACTTTTGGATAAAGTTGGCGACGGACATCCGCCAGCAGCTTCAGACCCGCATCCCGAAAACATGGTGAACGACGACGAGCACGAAACATTCAACGAAATCAACTTTAATCTCGAAACAAATGAAATTGAAAAAACCCCGAAGAAAGATCATTCGCACAAAGTCAACCAATTACGGGAGAAACATCGCGAATTAAAGGACGGTTACGATCGTTTAGAACGTGTCGCCAGCAAAGGACCCAACAGCGAAGATTTCGTCGAACCCAAAATTCAAGGATTATGGCGCGTGGCATTGGCAAGTAATTTTACTGCTGACGAACTCGCATCGTTGAAAATTGAATTGTTGCATTACGAATCGAGACTTTTGAAATTGAGACATATGCACGCTGAACATGCACTCGTACAAGAAAAACAAAAAGTTGCCAAATCCGGCGATAAAGTAGATCAGCTGAACCATTTGGAGGAAACTATCAAGAAACAAACACGCAAAGTCGAGAAAATTGCAGCTGAGGTAGAGAAAAAAGTGTTTCAACATACGGAATTGTAGAAAAAATTTAAAAAAATTTAAAAAAAAATTTAAAAGTCTTCCTGAAAAAGGCAACTAATGATATTCCTAAAGTGTCGTATTAATTAATTCGTCGTCGTTTGTAGATAAATTTAATAGATAAAACTAGATTTTTATAATTGTTAACAATTTTTTTAAGCATTTATGGCAATAATTAGAGTCTCAAGCGTACTAACATAAAGAATAAAAATTAAATAAATTTTATATTTCCATAAAAAAAAAAATTATATAATTTTAACCAAATTTTTACAGTTTTGAATAAAATTTTTTTTTTCAGTTTCAATTTTTTGGCAGATTTGAGTTATAAAATGATTAAAAATGATAAATTAGAGCCCTCTGACAAATTTTTATCCATTTGGAGCAAGATTTGACAAAAATTGCCTTGACACAGTTTTTGACACAGTTTTTGACATAGTTTTTCTCTTGATTTAGTTTTCAAATCAAAACTATGTCAAAAGAAAATTTTTTTTTCAGTTTCAATTTTTTGGCAGTTTTGAGTTATAAAATGTTTAAAAATGATAAATTAGAGCCCTCTGATAAATTTTTATCCATTTGGAGCAAGATTTGACAAAAATTGCTTTGACACAGTTTTTGACATAGTTTTCTCTTGATTTAGTTTTCAAATCAAAACTATGTCAAAGAAAATTTTTTTTTTCAGTTTCAATTTTTTTGCAGTTTTGAGTTATAAAATGATTAAAAATGATAAATTAGAGCCCTCTGACAAATTTTTATCCATTTGGAGCAAGATTTGACAAAAATTGCCTTGACACAGTTTTTGACACAGTTTTTGACATAGTTTTTCTCTTGATTTAGTTTTCAAATCAAAACTATGTCAAAGAAAATTTTTTTTTTTCAGTTTCAATTTTTTTGCAGTTTTGAGTTATAAAATGATTAAAAAATGATAAATTAGAGCCCTCTGACAAATTTTTATCCATTTGGAGCAAGATTTGACAAAAATTGCCTTGACACAGTTTTTGACACAGTTTTTGACACAGTTTTTCTCTTGATTTAGTTTTCAAATCAAAACTATGTCAAAGAAAAATTTTTTTTTCAGTTTCAATTTTTTTGCAGTTTTGAGTTATAAAATGATTAAAAATGATAAATTAGAGCCCTCTGACAAATTTTTATCCATTTGGAGCAAGATTTGACAAAAATTGCCTTGACACAGTTTTTGACACAGTTTTTTTGCTCTTGATTTAGTTTTTAAAACAAAACTATGTCAAAGAAAATTTTTTTTTTCAGTTTCAATTTTTTTGCAGTTTTGAGTTATAAAATGATTAAAAATGATAAATTAGAGCCCTCTGACAAATTTTTATCCATTTGGAGCAAGATTTGACACAGTTTTTGACACAGTTTTTGACACAGTTTTGCTCTTGATTTAGTTTTCAAATCAAAACTATGTCAAAGAAAATTTTTTTTTCAGTTTCAATTTTTTTGCAGTTTTGAGTTATAAAATGATTAAAAATGATAAATTAGAGCCCTCTGACAAATTTTTATCCATTTGGAGCAAGATTTGACAAAAATTGCTTTGACACAGTTTTTGACAAAGCTAGTTTTTTTTTTTCAGTTTCAATTTTTTTGCAGTTTTGAGTTATAAAATGATTAAAAATGATAAATTAGAGCCCTCTGACAAATTTTTATCCATTTGGAGCAAGATAGTTTTTCTCTTGATTTAGTTTCAAATCAAAACTTTCAAAGAAAATTTTTTTTTTTTCAGTTTCAATTTTTTTGCAGTTTTGAGTTATAAAATGTTTCTCTTGATTTAGTTTTCAAATTTTTTTTTCAGTTTCAATTTTTTTGCAGTTTTGAGTTATAAAATGATTAAAAATGATAAATTAGAGCCCTCTGACAAATTTTTATCCATTTGGAGCAAGATTTGACAAAAATTGCCTTGACACAGTTTTTGACATAGTTTTTGACACAGTTTTTCTCTTGATAACAAAACTATGTCAAAGAAAATTTTTTTTTTCAGTTTCAATTTTTTGGCAGTTATAAAATGAAAAAATGATATTAGAGCCCTCTGACAAATTTTTATCCATTTGGAGCAAGATTTGACAAAAATTACACAGTTTTTTTTCTCTTGATTTAGTTTTCAAAACAAAACTATGTCAAAGAAAATTTTTTTTTTCAGTTTCTATTTTTTGGCAGTTTTGAGTTATAAAATGATTAAAAATGATAAATTAGAGCCCTCTGACAAATTTTTATTCATTTGTAGCAAGATTTGGAAATGCAGTAAAAAAAATTAAAATTGAGAAAGAAAAGTAAATTTAAACTAAAAACTTACCATTTTTCGACTTAATATAAATAAATTCCAAAAAAAAAACTTTTTATTATCTTTTAACTTATCCTTTATTTGCATCACAATTTATTATTTTAATGATCAATATTTTATTTATTATTTTTTTGTGTTTTTTGTTTTGTATTTAATGATAATAATATTTTTTATTTAATTAAGCTATTAATTGTTCTTTTCTTGTAAAAACAAAAATTTTATAATAATGTTGATTATTTTTGTTTTAAATAGTTTTTATTGTTAAGTATCTTTTCTTTCTTCGGACGCCTTTTCTTATTTTTTTTTTAATTTTTATTTATTTATTTTTTAATGTATATTTTTAAAATATTTCAGGTGATAAATCGGTCGGTGTGTTAAGTTATGTTTGCAAGCATTTTCGGGGATGAGTTTCGTTCAACGTATTCACTTCTAATTTCAAAAATTTTAAAATATTTTTTTTTTCATATAGGATTATATATATTTTTTGATAATATATATTTTTAAATAATTTTTAATTTTTTTTTCAAGGATCAGCAATTTATAATATTTAATATAACTTTTTTTTTATATATTTTTTAAAAGAATTCCTCGTGTATTTTAATTGAACTTTTTTTATACATTTTTAATAATGTTAAAATATTTGAGGAAATCCTGAAGACTAAAAGTTTAGTTTTAATTATTTTTATTGGAAATCTCTTTTTTCACATTTTTTTAAATATTTTTTTTAGAGAGAAGACTGTGAGTTGTATTTAAGGTATCTAAAGTTTTAAAATGTTTACTTTCTTTGTAGTTTAAAATATGTAGTATAGGTACAGATTGCCTTCGTTTCACTTTGAATTTTTTTCCATGCTTGGAAAAAATGCACTCAAAATACATTTTCTCATCATTTTTAAGTAATTTATGATTTTTTTTACAATTTTCTTTCTACATAATGTTAAATCTACTTTTTGTATTATTTTTATTTATTTAAAGTCTACTCATAATTTTTTTTATTTTGAAATTCTAAGTATCACAAAGTATATTTTTTATTATTTCTATCATAATTAATTAATGATTATTATTTTTTTTATTTAAATAAATATTGTGTGCTAAAGTTTATTATTTTTTTTTATAACCTTACTTTCATTCCGTAGTTTTTTTATGTAGAATAGATAGTTTTGTAGTAGTAGTAGTAGTAGAAGTAGAAGAAAATAGTTATAGATTTTTTTTATGTTTTAAGTTATTTTGTAAAAATATAACTTTTCGAGCTAATTCGTCATTCTTAACAAAAATATAGAATTTATTCAGTTTCCTACTGTTTTTTTGTATGTTAATTATTATTCGATTCGTTCGCTATTTAAATTATTTATTTTTTGCTACATTACAAAGTTGAAGAGAAAAAGCTATATTTTTTTAAAAAAGTTTTTTAAACCCACATATTGCTTAGAAATTTCTTTTTTTTTTAATCAATCAATCATTTATTACATTATATATCATATATGATATCAATAAATAAAACAAGAAAGAAAAAAACAATGGACCGATCGATCAACGTGATCCAAACCGCGTGATTTACATAACCTCACTTTTTAACCGGGTTGCCAAATACTGAATTTTTCCGTAATTTATCATTATCAAAATGCTTTTAGCATATTTTTTTGTGTATTTTATCACAATAACATTGGAACAACTCTTGTTTCTCTTTGAACTTTTCGTCATTTCGTGTCATTGTACTTTTTTCTCCAAGTAGAAAAACAAACAAATTGGCACTCTTTGGTGCCTTTCTTATTTTTTTTTTACACATAAAGCACATGTCATAGTTGAGAAGTCAATTAAAAAGATGAAAAAAGTTTTAATTTTCAGGGGAAAGTTTTTTTAGTGCCTCTCTGCTTTTTTTTATTATTTTTTTTGTTTTTTGCTATTTTTGGTCCCCACGTGCTTTATATTTTTCTTGTTTTTTGTTTTTAAAGTAAAAAGCGTTGTCCCTGATTTATTACTTTTATTGTTTTTTTTCTTTGTTAGAGACATTCAAAAAGGTGCAAACAAGTAAAACTTTTTAGACGCATTTTAGAGCTGTGCGTTACAGCTTTACAAAAAAACAAAAAGGGAGACATTTAAAGGAAGAATGAAAGAGAAGGTTGTTTTCTCTATAAAGCACATAGTTTTTTGTTCTCGTTCAGAAAATTATAAAAAAAAATTAAGTGAGCGTGAAAATGTATAAAAAATATAAATTAACTAAAAATTAATATTAATAAAAAACAAATATTTTTTTAAAAATTTATTTATATTTTACTTTATAAATTCATAAAAAAATTAATTTAAAAAAAATTTCAATTTAAAAAATTTATTTTTTTATTTTATTTTATAATAAATTAAAAAAATAATTAATTTAAAAAAATAAATTTAATTAATAGCTTTAATTTAAAAAAACTTATTTTATTTTTATTTTATTTTAAGGTAAATTTATTTAAAAAAAATAAAATAAATTTAAAAAATAATTTCAATTTAATAAATTTATTTTTTAATTTTAAAAAACTAAAAAATATAATAAAATAAATTAAAAAAAAGAATTTCAATTTAATAAATTTATTTTATTTTAATTTATTTATATTTCATTTTATAAATTTATCAAAAAACAAAAAAAAATAAATTAAATTTAAAAAATAAATTAAATTTAATAAATTTATTTTATTTTAATTTATTTATATTTTATTTTATAAATTTATTTAAAAAAATATAAAATAAATTAATTTAAATTAAAAAATAAGATAAATTTTATTTTTTTTAAATATTAAAATTTTATCAAAAAATATTTTATAAAATTTTATATATTTTCACGTTCACTTTAATTTGTAACATTTACTTGTTAATTGACACATTTTAATTTTTTGTGTCAAAAATTTTTATTATTTATTTTTTTTTATTAACTTTTCTAATTTATTTATTATTTTTTTTCGGTAACTTTCTAATAAGTTGCTAATATTTTTTATATTTTCAATATTATCATAATAATAATTTAATATATATATTTAATAATAAATATTATTAATTGTTCAATCACATTCCTTTGTTTAATATTTAACTTTTTAATAGTAAATAATTATCCGACATTGATGATATTTTTATTTTTTTTTAAATTATTATTAATAGTTTACTTCTTACTTACACAATGAATGACGATTACGAGGCAGTTTCCATTTTTTTCACTCGTCGAATTACTCGCAAAAATGTCTATAGGCCAAAATCAAATCTGTGAGACGAGATTATCTGCTGCCATGATTTTTTTTCGCATTTTTTTTAATCACTTTCACGCACTTTTTTCACATCCACGAATTTTTCACATCCATCATTCATGACACGTTCGTCTTTTTTTCGTATTTTTATTTATTTATGTTTGTTTTTTATGTATATTGGTTAAATATTTACTTTATTTATATATTTTCGACACATTACGTTGAACGAAAACGTATAAAAAAGAAAGTCACACTCAAATGTTTTTTTGTTTTCTCGTCCGTTTGTATTAATTAATATTTTTTTTTGTTTATTTGTTATCAATACAATATTAATTAATAATTATAGAGAAGTCGCTACTCAAATATATATTTTTGTATTTTTTTATATTTTTTTTTTCTGGATAAATATTGCAACAAAAGAGCTTTTTATGCCGAAAGCAAATAACGCCATGTACTGTCGATTAACTCGTTAACTGATCCGGAAAGTAGTCATAGCTCGGTATGCGTATCCGTGACATTCATTGCTATAGTATCGCCGCATTTGCCATTTACCATCCATTCGATATCCAAAACTGTTGCCTTTTATTAAAAAAAAATTGTCAAGCCAATTTTCGGAATTAAAAAAATTGCTTACCTGATGCATCGAATAGACAGCCATCACAACGAGGATATGCATGATATTGTGAGAGTTAAGCCACATGTCGACGGCGCCCGGAAACCATTTTTCAGGAATATGCATTGCGCCGATCACGCCTCCAACTAACGACACAGAGTCCTGAAAAATTAAAAAAAAAAAGCAAGGCGTCTCCATTAGTAATTCTTCGTGTTAATTACTCGAAAGTTGTTATCGTGATTTTTTTCTACTCGAGTTGTTGGCTCATCATTTATCGTCAGAATCACGGAAAAAAAATGTGGAAAATTGCTGATAATTAAACAGATTCGGATCGAGAAGGAGTCGTATCGCTATTAAATGCATGCAATCTAATCATTTGCACTTTGTAGCGAGAAGCGGATTATATAACATCGTTGCATTGATATGTCGTGTGTTCAATTATTATTGTGGAAAAGTTCGTAGCTGAGGGAAAATCTCATCAATTTTTAATGAACATATCAACTTTTTGTGTTGTGTGTGGGCAATCAATGACGCAGAGTCATCATTTACTTTGAATGAGCTTGAAATGTTTCAATTTTTTTAATTTTTTGTAATGAAAATTTTTAATTTTAGGATTATGAGGCCTATAACGCTTTTTCTAATGAATATAAAATATCGTTATGAACCATCCAAAATTAATTTTCAACCTAAATTTGATAAAATTTATAGCTGGAAGTGAAAATTAATTTCCTTCATAATAAGAGGATTTTGACTTAAATTTTTTTTTGCTAACATCTTTAAAAGGCTCCTGTACCTCGAAAACGCAAAATTTGGAAAAAGTCCAAAACAAAAGTTGTTTCTAAAGACAAAACCTTCAATTTGAGACGGAGAACGGCGATGTAGCTCAATTTTCAAAAATCGATACGTGAGCCCTCATAATAAGAGGATTTTGGCTGAAATTTTTTTTGATCAATTTTTTTTTTGCTAACATCTTTAAAAGGCTCCTGTACATCGAAAACGCAAAATTTGGAAAAAGTCCAAAACAAAAGTTGTTTCTAAAGACAAAACCTTCAATTTGAGACGGAGAACGGCGATGTAGCTCAATTTTCAAAAATCGATACGTGAGCCCTCATAATAAGAGGATTTTGGCTGAAATTTTTTTTTGATCAATTTTTTTGCTAACATCTTTAAAAGGCTCCTGTACATCGAAAACGCAAAATTTGGAAAAAGTCCAAAACAAAAGTTGTTTCTAAAGACAAAACCTTCAATTTGAGACGGAGAACGGCGATGTAGCTCAATTTTCAAAAATCGATACGTGAGCCCTCATAATAAGAGGATTTTGGCTGAAATTTTTTTTGATCAATTTTTTTTTTGCTAACATCTTTAAAAGGCTCCTGTACATCGAAAACGCAAAATTTGGAAAAAGTCCAAAACAAAAGTTGTTTCTAAAGACAAAACCTTCAATTTGAGACGGAGAACGGCGATGTAGCTCAATTTTCAAAAATCGATACGTGAGCCCTCATAATAAGAGGATTTTGACTTAAATTTTTTTTGATCAATTTTTTTTTTGCTAACATCTTTAAAAGGCTCCTGTACATCGAAAACGCAAAATTTGGAAAAAGTCCAAAACAAAAGTTGTTTCTAAAGACAAAACCTTCAATTTGAGACGGAGAACGGCGATGTAGCTCAATTTTCAAAAATCGATACGTGAGCCCTCATAATAAGAGGATTTTGACTTAAATTTTTTTTTCTTAATTTTTTTTTTTTGCTAACATCTTTAAAAGGCTCCTGTACATCGGAAACGCAAAATTTGGAAAAAGTCCAAAACAAAAGTTGTTTCTAAAGACAAAACCTTCAATTTGAGACGGAGAACGGCGATGTAGCTCAATTTTCAAAAATCGATACGTGAGCCCTCATAATAAGAGGATTTTGGCTGAAATTTTTTTTGATCAATTTTTTTTTGCTAACATCTTTAAAAGGCTCCTGTACATCGAAAACGCAAAATTTGGAAAAAGTCCAAAACAAAAGTTGTTTCTAAAGACAAAACCTTCAATTTGAGACGGAGAACGGCGATGTAGCTCAATTTTCAAAAATCGATACGTGAGCCCTCATAATAAGAGGATTTTGACTTAAATTTTTTTTTGATCAATTTTTTGCTCCTGTACATCGAAAACGCAATATTTTCAAAACAAAAGTTAAATTAAACTTTTACTTTTAAAAAAAAAAGTTTTTTTTTGAAAAAGTTTACTTAATACAAAGAACAAGTCAAAAGTAAATTGACTTAGTGACTTTTACAAAAGAAAAAGCCAACTTTTTTAAACTTCTTATGCTCAAGTCCAAGATTAAGCCTTGAAAAGTAAAAAGTCAAAAGTAAAAGTCGAAAGTTTTTTCGACCCTGATTAAATATTTTTATTTTACTTTATTTAATTTTATTTTTTTAAAATTTATTTGTTTTTAAATTTTTCCTTTAATTTTTTTAAAATGAATTTTTTTAACTTTAATTTTAATTCTTTTACTCTTTTTTGGCTTTCAAGAGTAAAAAAAATTAAATTAAAAAAATAATAATTTTAGATATTTTTTTTAAAATTATTAATTAATTAATATAAAAAAAA